>NW_016813366.1:1471713-1519385 GCF_001698545.2 Rhinopithecus bieti | reverse complement strand
TTGAGACAGAGTCTCTCTCTGTCCCCAGGCTGGAGTGCAGTGGTATGATCTTGGCTCACTGAAACCCTCTGCCTCCCGGGTTCAAGCAATTCTCCTGTCTCAGCCTCCTGAGCAGCTGGGGCTACAGGTTCACACCACCACACCCAGCTAATTTTATATTTTAGCAGAGATGGGGTTTCACCATATTGGCCAGGCCAGTCTCAGACTCCTGACCTCAGGTGATCCACCTGCCTCAGCCTCCCAAAGTGCTGGGATTACAGGTGTGAGCCACTGCACCCAGCCAAAATCTGCATTTTAAACAAGCCTCTTCCTTCCAAGTAATTCTAATACAGAAGCTTCATGGACTACAGCAAGGATATCAAGGCAGTTTTATTTTTGGTGATGGTGATGCTTGGGAGGAGGGGGGCGTGACACTGAGGAGCAGGGAAGGGAATGTTCTTGGTCATTGGAGCCCCTGAAGGGCCTCTTCTTCCAAAGTCAACCAGTGACTAAGAAGCAGCAGTGAGGCACAAGGGCAGCCTCGTTGAGAAGTGTCCACTGGACAGGGAGAAGCATTAGTTTGGGCAGTAAATGTCAGGTAGCTAGTTGATACTGGGGACCCTTGCAGGTCATCTGGTCAACCTGGTTGTCAGAGGCATGCTACCTGTTCTTTCTAGAAGGGAGACCTCACAAGGCCACACAGCTACTTCCACTGGTTGAGAAAGAAGCTTGGGAGAGTCTGTAGGGCAAACGCACCCAATGAACATCTACCATTAGGTAGGAAAGGCATTTAGGCAACATGGGTAGACAGCTCGGTGTAAAGGGGACCCATAAATCCTGCCAAGAGAGCCCCGTGGTGCCAGAGGTGTTCTGGACCCGTGCTATTCAGCGAGACAGCTACCAGTCACATGTGGCTCGTGAGCACTTAAAATGTGGCTATTGTGGAAGAGGAACTGGTTTTTAAACTTTATTTAATTTTAATTAATTTAAATTCAAGTTTAAATAGCCACATGTGTTTGTGACTGCGGTGTTGAGTAGCCAGCCCTAGTGAGAATCTCACATTACCAACCACATCCCAGTGCTGGGATGGAGGCAGCTCTAGGTGACACGGTTGCTCTGTCTAGTCCTGAGGGAGGTCTGGGTGCTTTGTAAGTCACAGGCCGGGGATCTGAGGCTTCCTGACTCCTTCCAGCCTCTTCACTGCTCTGGGAGGATGTCTCCGAGTTATTTCACAGCAGCACTCCTGCTGCAGGGCTGTCAGCCTTGCCCGGTTCAAGGTCAAGGGCCCCGTCTGTGACTTGAATACAAGCTCAGCTCTATAGCTCTGGAAGGATTACAGGGGAAAACCAGGGGCGAAGGGATCTCGTGTCCCTAACTTGGAGCATAGGCAAGCTTCACAATTGTCCCCTCATACTGGTCTCCCATTTTCCACTTAAAAGATAAGAAGGAAGATAAAACGCCGGGCGCGGTTGCTCACGCCTGTAATCCAAGTACTTTGGGAGTCCAAGGCAGGCAGATCACAAGGTCAGGAGATCGAGACCATCCTGGCTAACACGGTGAAACCCTGTCTCTACTAAAAATGCAAAAAATTAGCCGGGTGTGGTGGCGGGCGCCTGTAGTCCCAGATACTCAGGAGGCTGAGGCAGGAGAATGGCGTGAACCCAGGAGGCGGAGCTTGCAGTGAGCCGAGATCACGCCACTGCACTCCAGCCTGGGCAACAGAGTGAGACTCCATCTCAAAAAAAAAAAAAAAAAAAAGGAAGATAAAACATATAACAAAAGAAAGCTATTCTAAATGAGGACATTTTTAAAAAGTAAGAGCACAGATACTGTCAACATTCAATTGTGGGAAAACATAGGAACCCTCAGCTAGCCAAACAGGGGTGCCCCAAATGGTCCAGCAGAATCCCTGGGAATACAAATCCCTCCCACAGGCACCAATAACCTTCAATTATTTTGACACATTCAGTACTTCTCTGCCAAGGTTGACAAAAGACATCCAATCTCAGCTTCTGCCCAGGCTGCCCTGGGCAAGGCTGAAGGCCCGAGGCACCGGCTCCAAGCTCCAGCCCGCCTGAGGCCAAGGCATCAATCAGGTGTAGGAGCAGATCTAGGGTAGGGGGCTGGGCTGGGCTGGGTGAGGGTCATGACTCAGCTGACTTCCTCGTGCTGGTGCTAACTCCAGCACCAGGAAGATCTGGAAGAGTAGGAGGAGACCAAACAGTGATGCAAACCTCAGGCTGGCTCCCTTGAAAGTGGGTCCCAGAGGGAGGAGAAGGCATGTGGCTGTTCTAAGCCCGAGTGCCCCCCTTACCCAGCCCTCCAGGCAGGACATGGTCAACCTAGGTCAGATTGTAGAGCATCCACAGGTGTCATGGAAAGATGTCTGCATTTCACCCTGTAGAAAATGGAATTTGCGAGAGTGTTAGGCAGATTTGTCAATGGCTGGCTTTTCAGGCGTCCTGAAGAGCTGTCTATGTCCTCCAGGGGCTGGCGGTCTGGATCTTCTTTGAACATTAGGAAAGACCTTGTCTCTGGGAAGACAATCTCCTATATGGGCCATGGGTTACATTTGAGGGAGAGCAAGAACAAATTGAGGCCTTGGGGAAAAGCAGGTTTCTGAGAAGGTAGTAACAAAGCTCGTTCCTCCCTCCCACTTCACACACCAGCCTGGCTGTCTAAAACAGAGAATGGTCACATCGGGCAGCTCTGAAGGTCAGAATGCTCTGGTTACTATGGTTCAGAATGATAACTGAGTGGCTATGGCCCTTAAGGTCAGAAGTAGAGCTTCTGATAGTCTAAGGATAAAGAGTGGCAGAAGAGCTATGAACAGAGGTGTCTCTGCCATGTAGCTTTGCAAAGGGTGGTGATAAGGGATGACAAAGATCTCAAGCCCAAGGATCCAGCAAGAGGCACTCCTGACATTCTGAACTCCCAGCGCCCGCCTCCTCCTTCCCTCTCCTAGAGAGGCTGGGTGCTGCCAGGTCAGCGTCTCCGGGTGTGACTCATGTCTCAGCCACCCTGCCTGGGACACTGGCAACCACCCCCGCCCTTGCAGGCCTGCTTGAGACATGACTGCTCACTCCTTTTATTTATTCCCTGTTCCTCAACCACCTCGCCTCAGCCCACCCCATGACTAATGGGCTCCCACCACCCACCCCGGGGCATGCTGAGAGGGCATCACCAGCACTGCAATTATCTGGATCATTCAGGCCCAAAGATTCTCTCCACCTCCAGCCCCCAGCACCAACTTTGTCCTGAAATTATCTGCATCACTCCAGCGATTCCAACGCATTGTCTACACATGACGTGAATCCACAGCCTCTGGTTTTAAAGGCCAGTGCTGGGCTGGCCAGTGATTCCTTCACACCGGCCATGTCACCAACTTCTCATGCCTCAGAAACATGGTCATTTTAGAGCTAGCAGGATCTTAGAAATGACTTAAGCCAGTGATCCACACCAGAAGCACCAAGCATCTTTCAACATCCAGACATGTCCAGGCCACATCCCCAGAGATACCCCAGAACTAGCTCCAGATGTGTGTGTGTGCGTGCGTGTGTAAAGCACCTCTGTCCTCCTGGTTGGGAACCTCTGCTGTGATTCCCCCCAACCCGCCCATCTGACCCAGAGGGAGAAGTATCTTGCCCAAGGCTCAGGCTGATTAGTGGCAAAGCCAGGATTGGGTGTGCCTGCCTCCCTTCCATTGCACACAGAAGGGCTTAACTCACTGGACAGGCATTCAAGTCTCCCGACCCCCTCAGGCTCGCCCATCATCTATGTTCCTGAGCTTTCCTCTCAGCCTTCTGGTTCTATCATTACTCCAGCATGAAATTTCCTCACCACCCTTCATGTCCTTTTCCTCCTGGAAGCATCTCCATCCATTCCCCATCTCCATCCATCCCCAGTTCCTAGCCTAACTCACAGGGAGCCTTTTTTTTTTTTTTTTTTTAAGACTGAGTCTTGCTCTGTTGCCCAGGCTGAAGTGCAGTGATGCGATCTCGGCTCACTGCAACCTCTGTCTCGTGGGTTCAAACGATTCTCCCTGTTCAACCTCCCAAGTATCTGGGATTATAGGCATGCACCATCAGGCCTGACTAATTTTTGTATTTTTAGTAGAGACGGGGGTCTCACCATGTTGGCCAGGCTGGTCTCGAACTCCTGACCTCAGGTGATCCACCCGCCTTGGCCTCCCAAAGTACTGGGATTACAGGCGTGAGCCACTGTGCCCAGCCCACTAAACCTTTTTTGTCCATGCCTGGGGCAAGTTGCATCTGCTTGACAGTTCAGTTCGCCACAGCACTGTGACACTGACTCTAGGATTTTACAAGTTGTAAGTTTGTCTTTTTCTTTTGGAAGCTCTGGAAGGTCAGGGAGCCTTCCCCATCCTCTTGGCCACAGAGGTGCTAAGTGAATGTGGAGATGTGAGTTGATGTGACATTGTAATGTCCCACACCCAGAGGAAGGATGCTCACCTTTAGATGTTTCCTTTTGGATCTTTGCAATGTGGGCTCCCTTTACATATTAAACACTGACATTTTCCATTTGTGTAAACATTCACAATGAGACAGGCCTCCAGGCAGGCCGGCAAGGACCAGGGACTGGTAAGGGCTAGGGTCCAAAGGAGGAGGGAATCTCTGCACTGCAGGCTGACCAACACCATTTGGGAGCACTAAGAGGTAATAAGCAAGCACAACTGGTGTCACCCAGCAGACCAGGAAACATAAAAGCTGTGATTTTAGAAACATTAGGGAGCCAACCAGGAGCAAGCTCCTTCTTTCTGCTAGTTTCATCTGCAAGAACACAGGCTGGAGACAAGCGAGGTTGCCAAGCATGGATACCTAGGAGGGTGGATACCAGCTTGCGGGCTCCTGCCAACTCCTGCACACTTGAAAGGGCACTGCCAGTCCAGTGTGCTGCCCAGCTGGGAGGGCAGGACTAGCCATCTGCCTACCCTCGAGGGGTGCAGGCATCTCTCTGTTGGTGGCAAAGGAGGGTTCAGCCCAGAAACCAGCCCTGACAAGGACTCTGTCCTCAGAAGTGCTTGTCCAGGAGAGTAGGTGAGGAGGTGGCTGGCCTCTGTGGCAGCTGCGGGCAACTCAGTGGTGTGGGGTGGGCAGCTCCCTGCAGGGAGTTGCAATCCAAAGCAAAGCAGTCGTGACTGACAGTTCAGGGCAGTCCCAGGTAAACGTGGGTTGGCAGCAGCTGTGTGCTCAAGACCATATCTCTCTTCCACTCTCTGTGCTGCTATGGTCACCAGGACTTCACTTACCTTAAAACTTGCCCTCTGCCTACAATGTCAGGCTCTTTTCTCCCTCCCTTGCTTCACCTCCTGGCATTTCCTTGCCTCCCCCACCTTCATGCCTATTGTCTTCTCCTCTTCCCCAGTGAATGCCTTCCAGTCCACTACACAAGCCTCTCTGGGGCTCAGTGCTTTTGCTTTTATTGTTTCCTCTACAGTAAACAGCACCCTTTCCCTGATACCTGGCGAACTCCTAGGCATGCCTCAAGACCCAGCTTAAATGTTACTTTCCTGGTAAAATGCTACCAGACGCCATGAGAATGGGTTCCTCCATCTGTGCACTTGGCCTTGCTGTTTTATGGTGCTTATTGCATTGTTTGGTGACTCTTTGTTTACATGTCTCCTTTTTGTTCTCCTTTAGATAATGAGGTCTTGAAGATGTATTTGCCTAAATCTACCATGGAACATAGTGTCTAGTACACAGAAGCTGTCAATAAATATTTGTTGAATGAATGAACGAATGAATACAAATTCCTTCACCCTCTACTTCCTGCTTCATAACCCTTAATGCTGTCTTCTCACCTGGAGACAAAATCTGTTCAGTTCACCACAGCATTCTACATGTTGTCTGTACACATCATAATTACCCCCATGTTTGGCATTATGGAGAAATGCAAAAATGTAAAAGAAAGTGTCTCCACCCTGAGTTCCAAAGAATAAGCGAGGCAAGAACTCGGATGAAACCACGAAGGAGGCAGTGGGGAGCACAGTGGCGTTCTGGATGAAGGGAGCTTTGCCTCCAGCAGGGAGAATCCAGAACTGTCTCCTGGGCATCAGGTCATATTTGAGTCAGCTCTGAAGACTGGGTAGATTTTTTTTTTTTTTTTTTTTTTTTTTTGAGATGGAGTCTTGCTCTCATTGCCCAGGCTGGAGTGCAGTGGCGCGATCTCAGCTCTCTGCAACCTCCGCCTCCTGGGTTCAAGTGATTCTCCCTGCCTCAGCCTCCCCAAGTAGCTGGGATTACAGGCATGCACTGCTACGTCCAGCTAATTTTTGTATTTTTAGCAGAGACGGGGTTTCACCATGTTGGCCAAGATGTTCTCGGTCTCCTGACCTTGTGATCCACCCGCCTCAGCCTCCCAAAGTGCTGGGATTACAGGCGCTCATGCGCCGGTGGCTCACCACCACGCCCGGCCACGTGGGTAGATTTTTATAGACATCGGAGTAGGGGCAATGAGGGTATGGAAAAAGGGCTTTACTGGTCCCAAAGGCAAACATGTTCAGGATATGTTCAGAATGTGGCTGGAGCAAAGGCCACATGGAGGGGAACAGCAGAAGGTGAAGGTAGACAGGGCTTGTCCAAGGACAGCCAGGGTGTGGCTCTTGTCAGCAGGGTGGGTTCCAAAAGGTCTCCCTCAGAGCCAGGCAGCCACACTGCCTCTGAGGAGGCACTGAAAGGGAGAGGCCTGCAAACTCACTCCAGCTGTCACAGCCCATGCAAGGGGTGAAGGAAGTGGAGCAGCATGGGCCAGTTATGAAAACAGGGAATGTTTTAGAGTTTTCTTACCTCTCTACATTTCCTAAATCCCATACCTAGTAGGGACTTGGTCCAAGGGTGCCTCTTAATCCACCAGCCTCCAGTAAGATAACTTATAGAGCTTCTCCCACCTTCTCTCCCCTCAGTAGGTTGGGGCCTATGAATCTCTCAACCATGGGACAGGTAAATATTTCTTAGGCACCATCTACCTGAAAGACAGCAAGGGAAGAATGGTGGGAGATACGCGAGAATAGAGGCCACAGACCTCTAGTGATTAACCACATACGGCATGAAACACCCACAGAACGAAGCCAGGCCAGGGGTGGCAAGTGTTAGGTGAATACAGGGAGTGACTGATCTACCCTTTTTAGGGTGACTATATTAATTATTGTTCAAACTTGGTAAGGCACAGTGGCTCATGCCTGTAGTCCTACCACTTTGGGAGGCTAAGGTAGCTGTGAGCTCAAGACTAGCCTGGGCAACACAGTGAAACCCCGTCTCCACAAAACAAAACAAAATATTGCTCAAACTGGAAAAGTGAAAGAGGGAACAATTAATAAATATGCTGGCACATAGGCATGAACAGGGGCTGTGCCTGCCATCCAGGATGGAGTCATCCTATCCATAAGACTCTTATGATTCCAACATTTCCATCCCCAGACCAGTCTTGGCCCTGAGATCCAGATTCAGATACAACTGCCTGCTGAGTATTCCATTTAAATGTCTTATAGGCCACTCAACTTCCATGCATCAAAAACTGAAGTCAGCGCCTCCTTCACTCCCCACTCCCTCCCCACTGGCTTCTCCTCTGTATTGCCCATCTGGAGAAACAGCACTGGCCTCTAGTCATGTGTTCCTGGCCAGACCCTGGGAGTTGTCCTGAATCCTCCCCACCTCACTACACCCAGGTAGTCACTCCAAGAGCTACTCATTCTACGTCCTTCTGGCCCCTCTCACTGGTTCAGGCCTTCTTGTCTTTGTCCTGGACCATAGCTGGTCTTCCCTTTCATCCCTCCCTCAGGACCTGGAAAGTCCCTCTTCATCATGGTAGCAGAGAGATCTTTAAAATGCACACAACTGGACGGGCGTGGTGGCTCACACACACCTGTAATCCCAGCACTTTGGGAGGCTGAGGTGGGCATATCACTTGAGGCCAGGAGTTCAAGACCAGCCTGGCCAACATGCTGAAACCCCAACTCTACTAAAAATACAAAAATTAGCTGGACATGGTTACGTTTACCTGTGATCCCAGCTGCTCGGGAGGCTGAAGCATGAGAATTGCTTGAACCTCCAGAGGCAGAGGTTGCAGTGAGCCAAGATCACGCCTCTGCACTCCAGCCTGGGTGATAGAGCAAGACTCTGTATCAAAATAAAATAAAATAAAATGCACAAAACTGCTCATGTTACTCCTCTCAGTGGCTCCCTGTATTATTAGTCTGTTCTTGCACTGCTATAAAGAAATACCTGAGACTGGGTAATTTACAGAGGTTTAATTGGTTCACAATTCCATAAGCTGTACAGGAAACATGGCAGCATCTGCTGGGATTCTGGGGAGGCCTCAGGAAACACACAATCATGGCAGAAGGGGAAGGGGAAGCCAGCAGTTCACATGGCCAGAGCGACAGGAAGAGAGGGGGGCGGGGAGGTGCCACACACTTTTAAACAACCAGATCTCACAAGAACTCACCATTATAAGAACAGCACCAAGCGGACAGTGCTAACCCCTTTATCAGAACTCTGCCCCCATGATCCAATCACCTCCCACAAGGTCCCACCTCCAACTCTGGGGATTATAACTCAACATGAGATTTGGTGGAGACACAGATCTAAACCAGATCACTCCCCTTACACTTTGTGACTTTTGGTTTGTAGCCGAGACTTTTGGGAATCTCCCTAGTTCTGGGATCATCTCCACCTTCCCTCCCACACCCTGCTGGTCAGATCTATAACCTCCTTGAAGTTCTGTGCTGCCCACCCTCTGAGCCTTTGCTTACACTGACTGCTTTCTGCCTGTGACGTCCGTCTGCTCCTGGTTCCCCTCCAGCCACCCACTGGACCTCAGATAGTGCCCACTGTATGACCCCACCTTGCCCTTTAAGGACTGGCTTTTCTGCCACTCCAGCCATTCATTTATTCAGCACAGTGTTAGGTGATGAGGGGTGACACACATAGAACCACATGGAGACAGCACATGTGGCAAAATGATCCTAGTCAATCCATCTAGGTGAAAGAAATTTGGGTGTTGATTGTAAAGGTACACCATTCTTGCAACTTTTCTGTGGGTTTTAAGTTTTGCAAAATAGAAAATCAAGTAAAAAAATGAATAGACTCCAATTACAAAAAGGGTAAAAGATCTGAATAGATATTTCTCAAAGGAAGACATACAAATGGCCAAAAGGTACAGGAAAAATTGCTGGACATCACTAATCATTGGGGAAATTCATATCAAAATCACAGTGAGGTATTATCTCTCACTTGTTAAAATGGTGTTATCAAAAAACAAAAGACAGCAAATGATGATGCAAATGTGGAGAAAGGGGAACCCTCCTATGCTGTTGGTGGGAATGTAAATTAGTAGAGCCATTATGGAAAACAGTATGGAGGTTTCTCAAAAAATTAAAAATAGAACTACCATATGATCCAGCAATCCCACTACTGGATATATTATCCAAAGGAAAGGAAGTCAGTGTGTCAAAGAGATATGTGTGCTCCCAAGTTCATTGCAGCTCTACTCACAATAGCCAAGACATGGAATCAACCTAAGTGTCCATCAATGGACAAATGGATAAAGAAAATGTGATACATATACACAATGAAATACTCTTCAGCCTTAGAAAAGAAAGAAATCCTGTCATTCATGGCAACAACGATGAACCTAGAGGGCATTATGTTAAGTGAAATAAGCCCTGCCCAGAAAGACACATATCACATGATCTCACTCATATTTGGAATCTAAAGAAGTTGATTTCATAGAAGTAGAGAGTAGAATAGTGATCATTAGAAGTTTGGGAGGAGATGAGGGAGGCAGGGGCAGGGAAAAGTTGGTCAGTGAGTACAAAGTCACAGTTAGAGAGAAGGGACAGGCTCACATCTAATAACATACTGAATGGGGAAAAACTGAAAACTTTTCTTCTAAGATCTGGAACATGATAAGGACGCCCACTTTCACCACTGTTATTCAACATAGTACCTGGAAGTCCTAGCTAGAGCAATCAGACAAGAGAAAGAAATAAAGGGCATCCAAACCGGAAAGGAAGAAGCCAAACTATCCTTGTTTGCAGATGACAGGATCTTATATTTGGAAAAACCTAAAGACTCTGCCAAAAAACTATTAAAACTTGTGAACAAATTAAGTAAAGTTGCAGGATACAAAATCAACATACAAAAATCACTGGCATTTCTATATGCCAACAGTAAACAATCTGAAAAAGAAATGAAAAAAGTAATTCCATTAAAAGGGCCACAAATAAAATGAAATAGCTAGGAATTCACCAAAGAAGTGAAAAATCTCTACAATGAAAACTATAAAACACTGATGAAAGAAATTGAAAAGAACACCAAAAATGGAAAGATATTCCATGTTCATGAATTGAAAGAATCAATATTGTTAAAATGTCCATACTACCCAAAGCAATCTACAGATTCAATGCAATCCCTATCAAAATACTGACATTCTTCACAGAAAAAGAAAGAAAAAAAAAATACACAAAAGACCCAGAATAGCCAAAGTTATCTTAAGCAAAAGCAAAACAAAACAAATCCAAAAATCTGGAGGAATCACGTTACCTCACTTTAAAGTATACGACAGACTTTGTTAACCAGCATGGTACTGGCATAAAAACAAACATATAGACCAATGAAACAGAATAGAGAACCCAGAAATAAATCCACACACCGACAGTGAACTCATTTTCAACAAAGGTGCCAAGAACATATATTGGGGAAAAGACAGTCTCTTCAATAAATGGTGCTGGGAAAACTGAATATCCAAATGCAGAAGACTGAAACTCAACCCCAATCTCTTGCCATATACAAAAATTAAATCAAAATGAATTAAAGACTTAAATCTAAGACATCAAACTATTAAACTACTACAAGAAAACATTGGGGAAGCTCTCCAGGACATTGGTCTGGGCAAAAATTTCTTGAGTAATACCCCACAAGCATATGCAACCAAATCAGAAATGGACAAATGGGATTACATCAAGTTAAAAAGCTTCTGCATAGTGAAGGAAACAATCAACAAAGTGAAGAGACAACCCACAGAATGGGGGAAAATATTTGCAAACTACTCATCTGACAAGGTATTAGTTACCAGAATATATAAGGAGATTAAACAACTTTATAGGAAAAAAAAACTAATTTAATCTGGCTAAAAAATGAGCAAAAGATTTGAATAGACATTTCTCAAAAGAAGACATACAATGGCAAACAGGCACATGAAAAGGTGCTTCCCATCATTGATCATCAGAGAAATGCAAATCAAAGCTACAGTGAGGCTGCGCTCAGTGGCTCACATCTGTAATCCCAGCAATTTGGGAGGCTGAGACAGACAGATCACTTGAGGTCAGGAGTTCAAGACCAGCCTGACCAACATGGTGAAACCCTGTCTCTACTAAAAATACAAAAATTAGCTGGGCATGGTGGTGCACCTATAATCCCAGCTACTCAGGAGGCTGAGGCAGGAGAATTATTGAACCCAGGAGGTGGAGGTTGCAGTGAGCTGAGATTGTGCCACTGTACTCCAGCCTGGGCAACAGAGTGAGACTCTATCTCAAAACAAAATGGAAAAAACTACAATGACATATCATCTCACCCCAGTTAAAATGGCTTTCATCCAAAGACAGGCAGTAATACGTGCTGGAGAGGATGTGGAGAAAAGGGAACCCTCATGCACTGTTGGTGGAAATGTAAATTAGTATGACCACTATGGAGAACAGTTTGGAGGTTCTCCCAAAAACTAAAAATAGAGTTACCCTACAATCCAGCAATCCCACTGCTGGGTATATACCCAATAAAAAGGAAATCAGTATATCAAAGAGATATCTGCTCTCCCATATTTGTTGCTGCACTGTTCACAAGAGCCAAGATTTGGAAGCACCCTTGGTGTCCATCAACAGATGAATAGATAAAGAAAATGTGCTACATATACACAATAGAGTACTATTCAGTCATAAAAAAGAATTAATCCTGTTGTTTGCAACAACATGCATGGAACTAGAGATCATTATGGTAAGTGAAATAAGCCAAGTACAGGGAAAAAAAAAAAAAGCATTGCATGTTCTCACTCATTTGTGAGATCTAAAAATCAAAACAATTGAACTCACTGATACAGAGAAGGGAAGGACGGTTACTAGAGGCTGGGAAGGCTAGTGGAGGGGATATAGGGGATAGACCGGGATGATTAACGGGTACAGAAAAAAATAGAATGAATAAGACCTAGTAATTGATAGGAAAACAGTGTGACTACAGTCAATAATAATTTAATTGTACATTTAGAAATAATTAAAAGAGTATAATTGGATTGTATGTAACACAAAGCATAAATGCTTGAGTTGATGGATACCCCATTTCCCATGATACAATTACAATGCATTGCATGTCTGTATCAAAATATCTTATGTACCCCATAAATATATACAGTATTATATACCCACAAAAATTAAAAATTTAAAAATTTAAACAACTAATTAAATAGAAGAAATAAGTTCTGGTGTTCCATTGCACAGTAGGGTGACTATGGTTAACAATATTGTATTGTCTATTTCAAAATAGCTAGAAGAAAGGATCTCAAATGTTCGTACCACAAAGAAATGATAAATGTATGAAGAAAAGGATGTGCTAATTACCCTGATTTGAATTTTATACAACGTATACATGTATTAGAACATCACATTGTACCCCATAAATAAGTACAATTATTGTATGTCAATGAAAATAAAATAAAATTTTAAAATGTTTAAATGAGTCCAGCAGCAGTGGCTCTTGTCTGTAATCCCAGCACTTTGGGAGGCTGAGGAGGGTAGATCAGAATTCGAGACCAGCCAGACCAACATGGCGAAACCCCATCTCTACTAAAAATACAGAAAATTAGCTGGGAGTGGTGGCAGGCACTTGTAATCCCAGTTACTTGGGAGGCTGAGGCAGGAGAATCGTTTGAACCCGGGAGACAGAGGTTGCAGTGAGCCAAGATCGAGCCACTGCACTCCAGCCTGGGTGACAGAGCAAGACTCTGTCTCAGGGAAAAAAAAGAAAAAAGGTTTAAATAAATAGAATATGGGTCTGCACAGAAATTAATTCAAACGTTAAGTTTATTGGAACTGATTGAGAGACCAGTATCCACTGAAATTCAGGGCCAGGGTTTGCTGTTACAGCTCCACACTTAACAGTAAATTTGCTGTAGTATTTAAATTTATTTATAAATTTAAACATGTATGTATGTGTTTTCTTTTCCTTTCCTTTTTAAAAAAATTTCTCCCACTTGAAGAGCTGATATACATGTTTAATTTGGAAGAAAAGTTAGGATAAAAAAAACATAAGTAGATAAAAGAAATACAAAATGGATTATACTACACACAGTTTTTGTTACTCCACAATATATTATAAACACCTTTTCACATTAATAAATACGTTGGTATCGTAATAGCTGCATTACTTTCCATGGAATAGATCCTGCATGATTTATGTAACTCCAAGATTTTTTTCCCCTATACACACAAAAACAAGCTCCAAGGCCGGGCGCGGTGGCTCAAGCCTGTAATCCCAGCACTTTGGGAGGCCGAGATGGGTGGATCACGAGGTCAGGAGATCGAGACCATCCTGGCTAACACGGTGAAACCCCGTCTCTACTAAGAAATACAAAAAATTAGCCCGGCGAGGTGGCGGGCGCCTGTGGTCCCAGCTACTCGGGAGGCTGAGGCAGGAGAATGGCGTGAACCCGGGAGGCGGAGCTTGCAGTGAGCTAAGATCAGGCCACTGCACTCCAGCCTGGGCAACAGAGCGAGACTCCGTCTCATAAAAAACACAAACAAACAAAAAAAAAACAAGCTCCAGTTCCCTGATTCTGGCACCTTCCATGAGTCTAGCCCAAAAAGAAAAGTCAACGCCAGTGCTGGCTTTTTGTTAAGAAAGGTGACATGTTGTTATTTGGGCTTCAAAGGAAAAAAATGAAAACTGACAGGTTAGAATTAATTGAGAAAAGCACCTCATCTCAAATGCCATGAGCATTTCAATAGATGGAGCCCAGTCTGCTCAGCAGTGCTGCCCTAGGAGGCCAACAGAGTTTCAGGCCACTCCTGGGCCACTAGCAAGATGGCAAGGAGCTAAAAATAGACCCAGAACTGAGCACTGAGACATTCCTGAATTCATAGGCATAAATACTGCCCCAGAAGGACTTGCCTCTCCAACAGTTTCCAACCATGGCACGTCACACTGCCTAAAATTCTCAAGGATTATGATTTTGTAAAAGGCTTCTGTCGGGAAGTAGGCAGCTCTCTTGGGAGGAGGGCAGAGTGACTCTCCCATCAGGACAGAGTGGAGACAGCTGTAGCTTTGGAGTCAAATGGACTGGGGCTCATTCCAGCTCTCCTCATCACCAGCTGTGTGACCTTGGGTCAATTCCTCAACCTCTCTGAGCTGCTGTATTTTCATCTGTAACAAGGAGATAACAGGCCACTTCCCAGAGTTATTGTGAGGATAAAATGGAATGTTGCCTGGAGCAGGGTATGGGAGGTGAACAAATGGGGTGTATTACTATTACTGAGGACTTGAATTTGTTTCTCAGATTAGCCAGATGTGGTTTTGGGACAGCTGCGTTTTCACGGGGTTGGTGGTGTGCATGAGAGCTGTGCGGCAGAGCCCCAAGCATGACGCGTGGAAAAGGTGGACAGGTCTGTACATCCAGGACCAACCAGGGCATTTAGGGTAGGATGAAGACATGCTGGCATGTATTGGGATACCTCATTCATTGCCATAGCCTCAGCATTCACAGATGTAACATTCATAGAGTCAGATATTCTCTAGTCAACTCTGAAGGTCTGTGAACCTTTTATTTAAAGGTTTGTGACCTTTACTAATAACCTGCTGTTTTGCTGAGACATTAATCTGAAGCACATCAACTGTGAGTGAGACAGTGCATCTTATAGATTTCCCAGGGGTGGCCCCTAATGTGGCTTTGCAGAAGACATATTGAAAGCCTGGATTAGGGTTCAGGTCTATTAACCACCCTGACCCCAGAGGCCTGATCTCTGCCCAAGATCCCAGCGGGGCTCAACACACAGGTCCCCCCTTGTCCTGATGGTGACTAGGTTCCACTGAGGGCTTTTCAGGACTGGAGTGACTGATGATGTGTTGGACGATCACCTGACTGTGCACAGACAACATAAATCCTGTTTAAATGGGTGCTGTGGAGCGAAGCTGCTTTCACCTCTGTATTAGTTTTCTAGGGCTGCTGTAACAAAGCACCACAACGGGGTGGCTTAGAACAACAAAAATATATCATCTCCCAGTTCTGGAGGCTAGAAATCTGAAGTCACCATGTTGACAGGGCCATGCTCCCTCAGAAACCTGTAGGGGAGAATCCTTCCTTGCCTCTCTGGCTTCTGGTGCCTTTGGCATTCCTTGGCTTATAGAGAGATGTGTTGCTGCCATCTCTGCCTCCACTGTCAAATGGCTGTCTTTAGCCTGCACGACTCTGACCTCTTCTTTTATTTTATTTTGTTTTATTATTTATTTATTTATTGAGACAGAGTCTCGCTCTGTTGCCCAGGCTGGAGTGCAATGGCACAATCTTGGCTCACTGCAACCTCTACCCCCAGGTTCAAGCGATTCTCCTGCCTCAGCCTCCTGAGTAGCTGGGATTACAGGCATGCACCACCATGCCTGGGTAATTTTTACATTTTTAGTAGAGATGGGGTTTCGCCATGGTGGCCAGGCTGGTCTCAAAACTCCTGACCTCAGGTGATCCACCCAGGCCTCCCAAAATGCTGGGATTACAGCCATGAGCCATCATGCCCAGCCTGACCTCTTCTTTTAAAAATACCAGTCACATTAGGCTGGGCACAGTAGCTCACATCTGTAATCCCAGCACTTTGGGAGGCCAAGGTGGAGGACCGCTTGAGCCAGGAATTTGAGACCAGCCTGGACAACATAGCAAGACGCCATCTCTAAAAAAATTTTTAAAAATTAGCCAGTCGTCATGGTATGTCAACAGTCTCAGCTACTCAGGAGGCTGAGATGGGAGGATCCCTTGAGCCCAGGAGTTCAAGGCTGCAGTGAGCTATGACCACACTACTACACTCCAGCTTGGATGACAGGGTGAGACCATGCCAAAAAAAAAAAAAAAAAAAAGACACCACTCATATTAAATTAGGGACCGTTCCTACTCCAGTGTGACCTCATCTTAACTAATTACATCCACGACAATGCTATTTCCAAGTGAGGTCACATTCTGAGGTACCAGGGGTTAGGACTTCAACATACCTTTTTGGAGGGAGATACAACTGAATCCATAAAAGCCTCCGAACTCATTTTGAGGCAAGCATTCTCTCTTCATGCCTGGGCTAAGATGAGAGAAACATCAGACATTCTCTCCACAGCCATAAGGAGAACTCCTAAGAGAACCTGGGCCCACCTCTTTTCTGTGCCCTCCAGCCTGTCTGAGGATGCATCAGAGGTGGGGGAAGGAAACGGGCCCAGGGAGACCCATGCGGATGGGCACCTCGCTCTCCCTACTCGGTCCATCCTCATGACTCTAGTCTTTATTATGCTACGTAGGGCACTCAGGGTGCTGGGATCCCAAAGTCTTCCCTATAAAACATTCAGTGAAGAAACAGAGAGAACAGAGGGAAGCCACTCCTCCATGAACACCCCTCCTGGTTCAGATTGCAACAGCCCAGGCTATTTGGCCAGAGGAATGGCTTGAAGGGGACACAGCCCTACCTTCTTGCCCCATTTTGGGACTTCAGCTAGCTCTGGTGGTCTGCCAGGAGGAGAGGCAGGCAGGGACTTCCTGATCCAATTGTTCAGGTATGTTAGAAATGGAAAAGTGATGACAAAGCTCTTCGCGCATTTCTTAATACATTTTAAAGTCCTTAACAAAACAAACGTCAGAGCCTGAATTGGCTCCCAGATGCTGGCCAAGGAACAAACCGGTTGGACAGTGTCCGGAGTCAGAGAGAGGACAGGCCAGGAGCAGGGTGAGTAAAGAGACTGCCCCTCACCTGGCACTAGGCAGCTTCTTAAAGAGGTGCCTCTGGAACCTGGAGCTCCTGGAGCCCCCAGGCAGGGCAGGAGGGAGGGGCTCCTCTGCAAGAGCACTCTCTCCTCACCCAGCTGGTGCTTCCCTTCCCTTCCCCAGAAGCAGCACCGGGACACAGGCCTGTCAGCAAATTTTCCCTGGCACAGCTTGGGCCTCAGGCAAATTGGCACCCACTGAGATAGAGAAGGACAAGCACTGAAGCCTAGCCCCAACTCTCGCACCGGCTTAGGAAGACAGCCAGTCTTGAAGTCACCTCCAGGGAGGCCATCGGCTCCAAGGCCAAAGAATGTGGCCTGTTGGGAGTAGAATTGAGGGGGGCTTTGCCTAACCCTCCCATCAGAGGTGTTTGGGAGGCAGTGGGTCACTCCCTCCTGGTGGAGGTGGCCTCCCACGACTTCTCCCCATCACTCGGCTCCCCAGCACAGCCCTTGCTTTCCCTCTGCCATTGGACACCCAGTGCAGATGCTGAGCAGACAGCTCAGTATTGAGTCTGCCGGCAGGGCTGCCAATGTAAACTCAGGACTTGGGGATAAGATTTATAGACCAAGAGGGGTTGGCCTTAGATAGAAAATGGAGACTGGGGTGAGGTGCAGTGGGCCCTGGTGGTATTGGTGAGAGACTGGAGAAGGAGTCTCCTCTAATGGTTTCTATTTTCTCCACGAAAAACAAGGCACCTGCAAGGGGCTGGAATGGAGAGGGAAAGTGGATGTGGGGGCTGGGTGGGAAGCTGTGCAAGACAGGGAATTTCCTCAGGAGGCATGCAAGGCAAAAACTGCCCCATGGTGTTGCCTGCACATTTGAGGCTTAGGGTAATAAACATTAAGTGAATTGGCCCAAATATAAGATTCTCTCTAGCAATGTTGGGCCTCTCAGGCACAGAATGGAGGAGACAAGGGCTTGTCAGAGTGGGAGGGAGGGAAACAAGTTGAGGGTGTTTGCAACAAAGTTATGACAAAGACGGATCGTGAACTCTAAGCCAGGGGGATGGTAGGGTCAGTATGATGTGACCCTGTGCCTGGGCCTTTGGCAAGACTTCCGGGACAGCCAAGTGTTATCTGCGCTATCCAGGTGCAATAAGCCAGCCCTCCCCCTTGGCACTGGCAAACCCACATTGCTTGCCCCACTCTCAAGTGGGGAGGGCACAGGCAAAATCAGGCAACCACGTGCCTTGATCAGATGGAAGACTTTTACAAGTAATTTGTGACTAATAATAAAAAATTGAAACTTGGGAATCATTTTCTTTGACTGAGTCTGTTGAAGGTTATCTCTGTCATGTTACTTTATCTCACTTATGTCCAGCTAAGCTGTCTTGAATAGAGGAGAAATGACAAGCTATGGCCAGCACAAGAGTATTGTGTAAAATCTGCAGTGCTGCTTTTCATGGACAGTCCCTAGTGAGTGATGCCTAAGTAGCTCTAGAAATATTTGTCCACATGAATGACAATGTTGTAGGGGTCTTTGTGCCCAGTAAATGGCTCACATCTGCGGCCCCATCTAACGAGCATTATGGAACAGAGTCAGGGCTACACAAGTTCATATTCGGAAGTTGCCATGGAGACTCCTGGCCACCCACCACCCTCTCTTTTACTCTTCTTCCAAAGTAGCAGGTGTGGCCTACCAGGCTGCCCAGCTACTGGGTGTTTCCTAGCCTCCTTGTGTGGAGCCCTGTGACTATGTTTTAAGAAACAGTGAAGTGGTAGAAGCGATGTGTGCCGCTTCCAGGCCAATGTCTTAAGGCACAGTGTGTTTCCTCTACATTCTCTTTCAATTTCCCACAAACTGGAGCACAGAGGGGCCTGCAACCTGGCTTCAACCTGGGACAAAGTTGAAGGGATAATAAAGAACAAGATGGAAGAAAACTTGGGTCCCTCAATGACTAAGGGCAGCAAAGCTACCTGCCAACCAGTAAAGCTTACCTTGACTGTATCTTAGATCAGTTGACTTGGAACAGACTCCCCAAGAGGTTTGTTGGGGAAAGCTCTCAGGAGCAGCACCTGTAAGTGGCAGGGCAGGAGAAACTGAACCACAGTGAAGTTGGGCAAGAGCCCTGCACTGATCCAGTGGGGAGTTCTAGATCTGGGATGGCCCTTCCAAGGTGTCCTAGGCTGAGGCAAGGGGATGGAAAATGTTTACGCCATACCTATTAGTCCTTTTTGGATGAAGGCTGCTCCCAAAAGGGGCACAACTTGGGTGAGGCAGTCCCCTTTATCCAAGGGCAATTCCCAGAGAGGGACTAAGCTAAGAGGCCTCAACAACCAATGTGCCCAGCAGCTGGGGAAATGGATGAAGAAAGGGTTTGGGTGGTGCACCACAACATCCACTGCAGACTGTCACCTAAGGGAGAAACTTTGGTCTTCTTGTATTTTTTAGTAGAGACGGGGTTTCACCGTGTTAGCCCGGATGGTCTCGATCTCCTGACCTCGTGATCCGCCCGTCTCGGCCTCCCAAAGTGCTGGGATTACAGGCTTGAGCCACCGCGCCCGGCCAGCTTTGGTCTTCTTTAAGCCACTGATTTATTGTAGGGTCTCTTTATTACAGCAGCTTCCCCCACTCCCATCTACTAAACCTCTCTGCTAGTTACAGGTACATATCCTGATCTCAACAGAGAGAAACTCCTTGAGATGGGCACTAACTCAAGTGGTTTGCAAAGTGTGGTCCCCTGATTAGCAGGGTTAGCATCACCTGGGAAATTGTGTAAGTTGTAAATTCGACCCTTCCCTTTGAACCTACTGAGTCAGAAATTCTGGGGCTGGGGCCCAGCAATGTATGTTTCAACAAGCTCCCTGACAGAACACAAGATTGAGAACCACTGCCTAGGTTTTCTCCTTTCTAGACTCAGAGCACCACCCACTGTACAGGGCACATGGTGGCCTTGAGGGTGGTTTGGAACAGCCTCTCCTTGAAGCCCTGGAGCTGTGCATTAGGAGGCTCAGAGTCTGATGATGTTTCATCTGCTGTCTGGATCCCATTCTTCCCTTCTGATACTATCAGCACCCTCCTCTCCTCTGCCTTGGAGGAGTATAGGGCCATGAGATCCTCACTGCTTTGGGGCCAAGCAGACCTGGCTTCCAGTCCCAGCTGTGTCTACTCCCAGCTGACTGATCTTAGATAATTTGCTGTCTGTGCCTCAGTTTCCTCATTTATACAATGAGGATAACCCCAACTCTACATAGTTATTGTGAGACCAACATGAGAAAATATACCTTTGTGTCTAATCCTGCCTGGCCCCCAGCAGCACTCCATTACCATAGCTAGCTCTGTCCTTCAATATCCTTCAGAGCTCACCTGTTTATTCCAATACAAATTTCCAAGAATAGGTCTGGGACTCATTCACACTGCAAGGTAAATCACCAGAAACTCAAAGTACTGTGACCCTCCCAGGGGAATTTGCATTTTAAACACAGCCCAAGGATCAGATTAGAACTATATATATTTTTAAGTTGGGTGGTGGGGAGAGGAGGCTTCCTTCCTAGCCCCTGAAATTACACTGCACATCAGGCTCTCTCCCAGTCTGGACTCAAGGCCTTTGACCTTGAGAAGGCCTCATTCTAAAGTGCCCCTTTCAACAGAAAGCTGAGCACACCACCTGGGTTTCAGCTGGTGGTGTTTACAGCTGTCAGATGAGCCTTGGGGGGCTGGGGGGGCTCCCATTTCTACAGGGGTGGAGGAGGTGACACTTCTCTGTATTTGTTTCTTTCATCTGAAAGTGGAAAGTAATCTCTGAGACGTTTCACAGCCCAGATCTCAGGGTTCTCCAAGTTCAGCCTGATTCAGACAGAGAAAGGGAAGAATTTTAAGGACACTAGTGTAATCCGCCTGCCCCAAAAGATTATCCCTAACATGCTAGTTGAGGGCTGATGGTCTTCAATTTGGGAACAACACCTTCCATTCTGCATTGGGAGTGCAGACACCCACAGGAGAAGGGGCAAGTGACTTCTACTGACATCAGAGATGAAGTTACTGACTGACAGCAGGCCTTTCCTGAGAGTGGGTTCTGGTAGGTGGGAGCTCTGGGCAGCTGAAGAGGGAGAGGGCCCAGCTCAAATCAGTCACAAATTTGAGTTCACTGATCATGTCTCAGCACCCAGTGCTATGTTGGTGTTTCATCCCAATTTTCACTTTTCTATGAGATCTCCATTAATTCCATAAGCCAGCTCTCTATATTCTGTGTTAGTGGCCAGTTACAGGAGGGATCCATCATAACCACCCAGATGGAATTCCCATACCCACAGACAGTCCACCCTCAATAGCACTGCTCGGAGATACTGTGTGCCTGAGAGGCTTGATGGATGCATTAAGAGGGTGAGGCTATAAAGCCTGTCCCCAGGGAAGCCTAGGGGTCAACTGAGAATAGTCAATTCTGTCTTTAAGATCCTGCAGAGGACTCAGAACCTGATCTGTTCAATCTTCCAAATTGAGGAACCTGAAGTCTTGTGCTGAGCCAGTGCCACTTATGATTTTCTATATATGGACAGAAAGTTTTGTTTTGTCCAGGAGGAACCTCCTCCTTTTGGGTTCAAGCGACTCTCATGCCTCAGCCTCCCAAGTAGCTGGGATCACAGGCGTGAGCCACCATGCCCGGCTAATTTTTGTATTTTTAGTAGAGATGGGGTTTTGCCATGTTGGCCAGGCTGGTCTCAAACTCCTGGCCTCAAGCTATCCATCCACCTTGACCTCCCAAAGTGCTGGGATTACAGCTGTGAACCACCACGCCCAGCCCAGACAGAGAGTTTTAGAACTCAGCAGGCTCTTTCTCATGCCATCTCATCTGGTCCACCTCCAGCCTGTGAGGATAGGTAGCCAGGCTTAGAGAGGCTAAGGGATTTGCCCCAGTTACATAGCTAGTAAGAGAGGAGTTGGGGCTTGTCCCCAGGTCTTGCATTTCCAAATCTGGTTCATTTTCCATTGCTCAAGGAGACAGTTGTAGCAACAAAGCCCAGAGCCCAACTGAAGGGTCCCATGGCCTCCACCAGAGAAGAAAAAAGAGAGAACAGCTGGGCCAAGTATGACCCTGAGATCCAATGGAAAGTCTGCTGTATTTCTCCGGTGTTGGTGGTCCTTCTCCTCAGGTGCTACCCAGACATGTGTGTTGAGGTTGTACAATGGCTTTCTCTTATGGTTTGGGACCATTCATTATTTTTCCAAGGAGACAGAGGCCAGGAATTACATGAGTAATTTCCTCAAAGAAGGTACTCTGTATATTAAAAGTTCTCCATTAAAGACTCTGAGATGGACCAGGAGAAGAGAGCCTTGATCTAGAAGAGAAATAGGCAGCATCTAGCCATGGAGGTCACAGCCACAGGCCTGGGCCCTTAGAGAGGCTGGAGCCTGACCATCTCTAGAAACACCCACTGGATGTTTCTGTAAGATCATGTGAGTGCCATGGCCCATCCAGTCCTCCTGGAAGGGGCTGGGAGGTGTGAATGGCCTATTAAACAGCCAAGCACAAGCGACCCCTGAGTGTTCCTTTCCCTCTAAGTGTCTCTTCAGACCAGTCACGTCACCATTGCATGGAGGAAACTGAGGCAGCTTAGCAGGCTCATCTCCCTGTGATGTCAAAACTGCAGGTGGCAGACTCCTTAGGAGACCACTTTTCAGAATAAAGGATGTCTTCTGTGTCTAGAAATGGCTCCCACTCCTTCCCTGCTCTCTGTGAGGCCTTGCTTCCTTCCTCAAAGCCGCACTGTGATGGTGGAGGGGTTTAGGGCCTGTGAGGTTTTGGCAGTAAGAGAAAATTTCTAGGTTTGGTATAGAGTGAAAATTTTATAGTGGAAAATTCTATTCCATGACACCGTCTTACCTAATATATTAAACACCCTGGCTTTAACAGCTGGGGCATGTGCTCTTTAGCTCCTTCATGCCCACCTTCCACCCTTCCACCCACTCACCCTTAGAAAAAAGATCTTGCCTATTGTTTTCTCAAGAGAAGCTAGTTCACCATACCCAAAATGCTACAGTCTTAGTATCCCAATAAAGATCTTTAAATGTATTTTGGTAGCTGTTATTTAAACAATATGTTCAGTGGATAAAGACTTCCTTATTTTGCGTGCATATGGGACCATGTGTAAAAACAAAATGATTGATTTACACTCTATGTTGGATCCAAACAAGTCATGGCTAAATGATGGCATGATTTAGTGGAGAGCCACTCGTCCATCCCCTCAGTGGGAAGAGACCAGAAAGATTTGAGAGACGGACACACTGGGTCAGGCCAACTCTCAGTTATAACAGGGCACCAAGCTGATCTTGGGTTCACATTTTCTGTCACTTAATGTTTCCTAAAAGACTGAGATGTCAGGTTCCCTCTTCTCTGCCTTCTGTGATCACATGAGGGAATATAATTCACCTTGATTTTTTTTTTTTTTTTTTTTTAGAATCGAGCTCTCACTCTGTCATCCAGGCTGGAGTACAGTGGTATGATCATAGTTCACTGCAGCCTCAGACTCCTGAGATCAAGCAATTCTCTCATCTTAGCCTGTTTGTGCCACAGGCACATACCACCTGGCTAATTTTTAAAACTTTTTCATAGAGACTGGGTCTTGTTATGTTGCCCATAGCAAGGTCTTGAACTCCTGGCCTCAAGTGATCTCCTGCCTCTGCCTCCAAAAGAGCTGGAATTACAGGTGTGAACCACTACACCTGGGCCTGACTTCTGAACCACCAGTTTTTTGTTTTTTGTTTTTTAGATGGAGTCTCACTCTGTCTCCCAGGCTGGAGTGCAGTGGCAGGATCTCGGCTCACTGCAACCACCACCTCCTGTGTTCAAGTTATTCTCCTGCCTCAGCCTCCAGTAGCTGGAACTACAGGTGCCCACTACCATGCCTGGCTAATTTTTGTAATTTTCGTAGAGACGGGGTTTCACCATGTTGGCCAGGCTGGTCTGGAACTCCTGACCTCAAGTGATCTGCCTTCCTTGGCCTCCCAAAGTGCCGGGATTACAGGCATAAGCCACCATGCTGGGCCTAGTATTTTGTTTTACTATCCTGTAACAGACACTGTTGATGCTTCCCATAAGCCCTAAACCTACCCTTGAGTATTTCTGAGCATCTCTTCCTCAACTTCTATGTGCCTTTACTATGAACACCCCATACCAGTGACTATCTTTTTTTTTTTTTGAGATGGAGTCTCGCTCTGTAGCCCAGGCTAGAGTGCAGTGGTGCAATCTCGGCTCACTGCAATCTCTGCCTCCCGGTTCAAGCGATTTTCTAGCCTCAGCTTCCTGAGTAGCTGGGACTGCAGGCACCTGCCACCGCGCCTGGCTAATTTTTTGTATTTTTAGTAGAGACTGGGTTTCACTCTGTTAGCCAGGATGGTCTTGATCTCCTGACCTCATGATCTGAACTTGTGATCCGCCCACCTTGGCGCCCCAAAGTGCTGGGATTACAGGCGTGAGTCACCACGCCCAGCCACCAGTGACTTGTCTTAAGAAGAAAACCTTTCAGTTACTGGAGATCATTTTCTCAGGTGAAAGCACCTGGGAGTTTTATTCACCCCCTACCACCCTCCATCCCAGGGTAGGTCTTAGCCAATGACAGACCAGTACAAAAGTGTGACATATTACAGTTTCTCAAAATGGCCACATCTTGGTCCCACATATTCTTCTAGAACATTGTTGCTCCCCAGCCAAGAGGAAGAGTCTATTTTCCCTCCTTTTGAAATTGGGTGGGACTTCGTGAGTACTTCTGTGCAGAATGTGGTGGAAGCAATGCTGTGTAGTTCATGAGTCTAGCGCCATAACAGGAGATACTGTTTATACCTGCCTCTCTCAGGATGCATGCCCTTGGAACCCAGCCACCATGGTGATAACAGGAGATATTGCTTATACCTGCCTCTCTCAGGACGCATGCCCTTGGAACCCAGACACCATGGTGTGAGGAAGCCCAGGCCACGTGGGGAAGGTATGTATAGATTTGCTGGCTAAGGGCCCCAGCTAAGGTCCCAACCCACAGCCAAGACCAGCTGCCAGACCTGTGAGTGATTGTGCCTCCAGAGGACCCAGGCCCCAGCCTTCAAGCTGCTCCAGCTGGTATGGTGTGGGGCAGAAATGAGCTATCCCCACCAAGTTCCCCCCAAACTGAAGATCCGTGAGAAAAATTAGTTGTTTTGAGCTACTATGTTTGGGGATGGTTTATTGCTCAGCAATTAATACTTGACATAGACTTAGATACCTGGAAGTGGGACACTACCATAATGAAACCCAAAGAATGCAGCTTGGGACTGGGTGGCAGATGGAGGCTGGAAGCACCTCGATGAAGGGGTTAATGAAAACCTAAAGGGCCTCAAAGGGACGTCAGGGGAATCCGATGGCCCTGGAGGACCACTACAATATTTCCAGCCCCCTATGAAGAAGTGGGGCTTTATTTCTCCTCCCCTTGAAATTGGGCAGGCCTCAATGTTGCTACATAAAGAGAGCAAAATTAATGCTGTTATTGTTTTAAGCACTGTAGGGCAGGGGTAGGAAAAGACTATCTCATGAGGCGAATCTATTAATTACTCTCAACAAGCACTTTAAAAACACCAAATATACATGGATTATTCCTAAACTTAATTTTAAAAAAACTAGTAATATCATGATTTTGATTTGCATTTTTATATCCATAATTAATTCTTTTTTTGTTTTGTTTTGAGATGGAGTCTTGCTCTGTCGCCCAGGCTGGAGTGCAGTGGCTCAATCTCAGCTCACTGCAACCTCCACCTCCTGGGTTCAGGCAATTCTGCCTCAGCCTCCCGAGTAGCTGGGATTACAGAAACATGCCGCCGTGCCCAGCTAATTTTGTATTTTAGTCGAGACAGGGGTTTTACCATGTTGGCCAGGCTGGTCTTGAACTCCTGGCCTCAAGTGATCCCCCAGTCTTGGCCTCTCAAAGGGCTGGGATTCCAGGCGAGAGCCACCAAGCCTGGCCTATATCCAAAATTAATTGTAAACTTCCCCTGGATTAAAGACTAACTCACTAAGAAAAAATACATATTTTTACCATTCCAAGAAATTGGGATTAACATTCCAAGCAAATTGGATGACCCTCTTGTTAGGCTGGGTTGCTCATAGACCATATTTTTGGCTGGGTCATGAGATCTGGAGCTATAGACACCTAGGGAGGTTTTTCTCATGACAACAAAAAATTACTTGAACCTGATTATGTTGTGCCTAAACTTTGTGATTCCCAGTTCAAACCCTCCAAATGGGGTGGTCTCACAGCCTGTGCTCTGGGTTATATCTTCCCTACTTTCTTCATCTTCCCCAATTATCAAGCCTGATTTAAGTTTACAAAACCAGCCCCTCACCAGCAACCCAGATCCTTCCCCTCTACATTAGAAGTCCTCTATTGACTGCTTAATACTATTCTGAATTCTTTTCATGCTCTTCCAATCTGGCGGGGCCACACCTCTTGAATATATTTAAATCCAATTGGATTCTGAACATCCTTCCCTGTCTGTATAGCTCCCATTGAGGTTACTTCAATGACAGACGGAAGGCACAAAGATGATCATTGTAGCATCATTTATAACAGCCTAACAATTTGAAACAAATAAAATGGCCAGGAAAGAAACTGTTGAATCTCAGATCACATTCAGGGTAAGGTGGCAAGAGGGGAAATACAAGGTGGGCTTGGTGCCAGGCACCTGTAGTCCCAACTACTCAGGAAGCTGAGGCAGGAGGAGCTTGAGCCCAGGAATTCAAGGCTGCAGTGAGCTATAAGGGTGCCAGCGCACTCCAGCCTGGGTACTAGAGCAAGACCCCCCCCCCAAAAAAAGAGAGAGGAAATCAGTCACTTATGTAGGACTATGAAAGCCTAAGGAACAGGCCAGGGGGTGTGAGACCCCAAGCCAATACTGTACTTGGGATCTGTACATGCACACATGTACACCCATTGCTGACCACAGTGAAGCAAGGTCTGAAAGCTGCCTGGAAGGGGTGAACAGCCTGCATGTTGCATGTGCATAGTGGCATGTAGGACAGAGATGAAAAATTTACCTCATATTCATGCCCAGAATTTGAGATGCAGAGACTCAGCAAGTAGAATGGGCCTGCAAGCTGTACCTCCCGCAAAGGGAAAGACCTGATCAATTCATTCATACAGAGGGGTGGTGTGGGTATGCAATGTCTATCTAGAAAGGATTTAGGGAGGGCAATTTGTTGGAAGGAAGACGATGGCATATTCGGGTGGAAACAGTGCTAGTATTATAAAGTGCAGTGCTTTTATTTTGAAATGGAGGCCAGGCGCAGTGACTCACGCCTATAATCCCAGCACTTTGGGAGACTGAGGCGGGTGGATCACAAGGTCTGGGGTTCAAGACCAGCCTGGCCAAGATGGTGAAACCCTGTCTCTACTAAAAACTACAAAAATTAGCCAGGTACGGTGGCAGGCGCCTGTAATCCCAGCTACTTGGGAAGTGGAGGCAGGAGAATCGCTTGAACCCGGGCGGCGGAGACTGCAGTGAGCCAAGATCATGCCACTGCATTCCAGCCTGGGCAAGAGAATGAGACTCTCTCTCAAAAAAAGAAAAAAAAAAAAAAAAAGAAATGGAGCTGGTAGCTAACCGCCCTCCCAGCCACCCCTTGGCACTGCCTCTACCCGACACTAAAAAAACATAGAGAGGGTAGTGCCTTGCTCCACCAAAAAGACTCTCTAATGGTAAAGGCAGGGACTGAAAATTGGATTTGATGAAGGGGGGTCCCTTGAGAGCAGAAAGTAATGTTCAAATCTCTTACAATAAAATATGTTCTCTGGCTTAGTGAAATGGACAGGCTGGCAAGAGTGGCTGGGAATTTCCTTCCAGGTAAGAAACCTGAAAGGGAAAATTACCACTGGGCAGGCAGGACTTTCTAGAATGCCTAAGGGCTTGTCCCCCGTTCCACCAACTGCTGAGTCAGCAGAGGACCTTGTGTTTATTTAATTCTATATCTCGCCAACTGTGTCTGTATCAACACTAGCCCCAGACTTAGATTTAATCAGCCTTCACATTTATAGGTGATGCTTTTTGCTGAGAAGTTGAGAGCAAAGGAGAGAACAGAAGGAAAATTCAAGCTTCTGTGGAGGGATTCTACTAGCTGGAAAACCCCAATTCAGGGTGGTCCAACCTTAGAGGGAGTACAAGTCCCAAGTCCTGCAGAACAGGCATGGGGGAAGTACTCAAGTGCCAATGCTGATGTTCTGACCTGGAGATGGCTGAGCGGGCGCTGGAATTCAGCTGGAGTAGTAGAGGCAGTCTGAGTCCTGCCTGCTGGGCCCTCTCTGCTGAAGGAGGCCAGATGCCTTGCCATTGCAGGCAGTTCAGCCAGCGCTAGTGAGAGCCCACACATGCCCAGCTTTGTGTCACGGGTTGTGTGTTTGGAGTAGGGTCTGGAAGAAAAGCAAGAAGACAGACAGACCTCATGAAATAGAGGCAATTCAAGGCTATGGGTCAAACTTAAAGCACTGGGGCAGGCAGTGGGATGCATTTTCTTCACCAATAGGCATCAGAAAACCTGGATTCCAGGCTGAGCAACATCACAGCTGAGGTCTCTATAACAAAAGAGAGATCAACAAGAGAAAAGGTTCATTCCATTTTGATACAGCCACTTGACACATAATTTTACACAACCCAGATGAGCTATCTCAAGTGCAGCATTAAAATGGAAGGGCCCAGTGAAAGAACTAGATACACAAGGCCACATATCATAAGATTTCACTTCTTTGAGCTGTCCAGAATGGGCACTTCCATAGAGACACAGGCAAATGCATGGTTATGAGGGGCTGGGGCAGGAGGTAATGGGGAGGGACTGCTTAATGGGTACAACATTTCCTTTCGAAGCGATGAAAATGTTTTGGCATTAGATAGTGAGGATGCTTGTACGGCATTGGGATTATACTATTGCCACCAAATTATTCACTTAAAAAGGTTAAAATAGTAAATTTTACGTAGTGTTTTTCTATAGTTTTTTTTTTTTTTTTTTAATGGAAAGACCCACTTTCCTTGTTTGGTTGCCATTTGCTCCTGTGTGTCCTCTAAGGGAGCAACCTCTCTGTGCTTCAGTTCTCTTCCCCTGCAGCTCAAGGCTCTTACCCTGCCTATCCTCCAGGGCCATGGGAGGCCATGTGAGAGCAGGAAGGGCGTGGGCATGGGCTCAAAGCCCACCCACAACCTCACTCGCTGTGGGAAGTGACCAAGTTACCCGGGTTCTGTGAATCTCCGTGTTGGCATCTACAAATAGAGTTTCTGGGAGTCCAGACTTTCGCTGTTTGAGTTAGAACAACTTTTATGAGGAACCAACATGTACAAACCAAGCAAAAAAAAGTACAAGTGTGTGTGTATATGTGTCATGTGTATGTGGTGTCTAGCATAGATAGCCTCACTAAAAGGGAGCTAATGGAGCTAATAAACAGAACTAATAACTAATAAATAACTAATAGAACTAATGAAAGTGAAAGCAAATTATAAAATAAAACCTCTGATTAACCCTAAGGAACAGAAGATGGTGAAGTCAGCCACAGTTGTCAGTAATAGAAAAATAGGATTCGCGCTGACCTTTAAGGAGAGGTGAGATTTGGGCAGGTGGGTGTGGGGAGGGACAGGACAGGGCATACACGAGAAAGGCTTAGAGGTAGGAGCATGCTGGGGACTGCAAGAAAACTGGACTGGCTGGAGCAGAGTACTTGGGATACATAGGGAAGGACCAGGTGTTGGGCTTTCTTGAACATGAGGCCAAGAGTTTGGAACTCATCCTGAGGGCTTGGAGGAGTCATGGATGGTTCTTTTTTTTTTTTTTTTTTTTTTTTTTTTTTTTTTGAGATGAAGTCTTGCTCTGTTGCCCAGGCTGGAGTGTAATGGTGCAATCTCGGCTCACTGCAACCTCCACCTCCCAGGTTCAAGCAATTCTCCTATCTCAGCCTCCCAAGTAGCTGGGATTGCAGGTGCTTGCCACCATGCCTGGCTAATTTTTTTGTATTTTTAGTAGAGGCTCGTTTCCAACTCCTAACCTCAAGTGATCCACCTGCCTCAGCTTCCCAAAGTGCTAGGATTACAGGAGTGAGCCGCTGTGCCCAGCCATGGATCGTTCCTGAACAGGAAAGCAAGATGATGGATATCATAACAGAAGAGAATGAATCTGGCCCATACTGTGCAGCAATGCTTAAAGATAAGAGTCTAGAGGCAAGGAGATGAGCCTGGCATCTATGGCTTTAACCCAGCATGAGATAATGGGGCATGGGGGAGGGGAGTAGACCAATCTTAGAAACACCCAGTGGAAGATTCACAGAAGTTCTTCTGGGCTCCAGACTCGCCCTGCCACCACTACTTCTTGGCTTTTGGCATCAACAGCATTGGTCTAGCTATTTCTCATCTGTGGGTGTGTTCCTGGAAAAAGTTATAGTAGTAGCCAAGAAAATGATTCAAGGGACACAAGCAGAGCTGCATTGACGAGCCCATGTCAGGAAGCACAATGCCGTGTGGAAGGAAGGAGCTGGCTCTCTGCAAGATTGGCTTGATGGGGTTCAGGGCATGCTACCCCCAAATATGGTATCTTGGCATTTGCAAAACGGTGGAAGTAGGAACATCACTTTCACCTTCCCCTCTTCTGCCCTGAAGCAGGCCATCTGACCCTCCCCTACAGCAGATCAGAAGACCCTCATGTGAGAGGTAAGGAGCATCCTCATTTCTGAAGACAAAGGGTCACAGAGGGGATCCAAACAAATGGACCTTGCTAAGTTCCCCTAGTTTGTTAGCATTAGATCATACTTTTAATTCAATCATACTTTACCACCGTCATTCACTTCTTCATCAAACCTAGCATTAAAAATCCACAGGTTTTACTGTTTCTTTGTGTCTTCATTTCCTTGTGAATTGTAATCAGTTTCATGTAAAACTTACTAAATACTTTTATGCTTTTCTCCTGTTGATCTTTTCTCTTATTGATCTGATAGATCTCTTGTTGATCTATCTTTTGTTATAGGGACCTCAGCTGTGAACCTAGCAATGGGTGAAGAAAAGCTATTCCTTTGCTATAGGGTTAACCTTGCTTCTTGGAATTGGATGCCATAAAGCTCCAAGGCACTTGGGCTGCTCTTGCAGGTCTGTAGGATGGCAGCCAGAAAGGCTCATCATTCTCTGTGGCAGCCACAGGGTACTCCCTGGCAGGGAGAGTAGGTAGTTGCTGATACCATGTATTAATAAGGATCTCCACGATCCCAGCAAGTGGCCCCAGGAGAAAATTTTTGCTGTATCAGTCAATTGGGTAACTTTTTTTTTTTTTTTTTTTTGAGACAGAGTTTCACTCTTGCTGCCCAGGCTGGAGTGCAATGGCATGATCTTGGCTCACCGCAACCTCCGCCTCCCAGGTTCAAGAGATTCTCCTACCTCAGCCTCCTGAGTAAGTGGGATTACAAGCATGAGCCACCATGCCTGGCTAATTTTTAGTAGAGATGTATTTTTAGTAGAGATGTAGTTTCTCCATGTAGATCAGGCTGGTCTCGAACTCCCAACCTTGGCCTCCCAAAGTGCTGGGATTACAGGCATGAGCCACTGTGCCCGGCAGGTAACTATTGCAACATGCCTTGAGCCCACCCAGGAGATGGTGATTCCACTCCAGGGTATGTGGGAGCACAGATATCCTACAGAGATGCATGTTGGAAACCACAAAACATTTTTGAGAGGATTCTTAATAAAGAACTCTCTGAATTCGGTAATAAGAAAACATGAAACCCAACTTAAAAAAATGAGCAGAAGATTTAGACAGACACTTCTTTAAAGAAGATAAACAGATGGCAAATAAACATATGAAAAGATGCTCAACATCACCAGTCATTGAGAAATGCAAATTTAAATCATGATGAGATATCATTACATACCTATTAGAATGGTTATAATTTAAAAGATGGACCATTCCAAGTGCTGGATAAAAACTGCAAGTGACTAGTACTTTTATATACTGCTGGTGGGAGTATAAAATAATACAATCACTTTGGAAAACAGTTTGATAGTTTCTTATAAAGTTGAACATACATCCACCATAAGATCCCACATGGAACAACCCTAATGTCCATCAACTGGGGAATGGATAGACAAATTGTGGCACATCCATAGAATGAACTGCTAGTCAACAATAAAAAGAAATGAACTACTAATATAAGCAACAATATGGATGAACCTCAAAACAATTATGCCAAATTTTAAAAGCGACACTAAAAAGACCACATACTATTCCATCCTAGAAAATGCAACTAATCTGTAGTTTGCTCAATGGTTGACTGAGGATAGGTGGGTAGGGACAGGCAGGCAGGAGGGAGGAATTACCAAGCACTACAAGGAAGCTTTTGGGGGAAGATGTTCACTATCTTGATGGTGGTGATGGTTTCGTGGGTACATATACACACATCAAAACTCATGAAATTGTACACTTTACTTGGGTGTAGTTTATTGAGTTTTGTTTGTCAATTATATCTCAATAAACCTGTACAGAAAAAACAAATCTCCAAGTTATCTGCATCCTATTCAGGGTAAAAGCCAAAGTCCTCATAGTGGTGAAGCAACATGGCTGACTCACCATTCACCATTCTGCTGCCTTCCCAGCTTCCAAAACAGTGCCTGGAACATAAAAAGAGCTAAACAGGTATTTGTTAAATGATTGCCCAGCAGGACCCCAGTTAATAGTAGTAGTTATTTGATGAGTGTTGTTAAGAACAAGGAGGAGAAAGCACTGACCCCATTTCTCTGGCATCTGTGTGTCCTGGAAAAAATAATAATAATTTTTTAAAAAGAGCAAGAAGGAACTCCTCAAATGATGAAACATGGAGTTACTGTATGACCTAGCAATTCCACTCCTGGGTATGTTCCCAAGGGAAAGGAAAAATATGCCCACACAAAAGCTTGCTCATGGTAGCCAAAAGGTAGAAACAACCCACAGGCCTGCCCGTTAACTGATGAATTGATAAACAAAACATAGTATATCCATACAGTGGAATATAATTTGGCCATAAAAAGGAATTGAGTACTGATGACACATGCCAAAACATAAATGAACCTTGAAAACATTGTTTAAGTGAAAGAAGGCAGTCATAAAAGGCCATATATGATATTATTCCATTTACATAAAATGTCCAGAATAAGTCTCTGTAGGGACAGAAAGTAGATTAGTTTTTGCTTAGGACTGGCATGCACTGGGGAGATGGACAGGTGATAGCTAAAGGATATACAATTTCTTTTTGGGAGTGATGATAATGTTCTAAAATTGTGGTAATGGTTGCATATATCTGTGAATATACTAGACACCATTGAATCATACACTTTATTTATTATTATTTATTATTATTATTTTTTGAGGCAGAGTTTCACTATTGTTGCCCAGCCTAGAGTGCAATGGCATGATTTCGGCTCACTGCAACCTCCACCGCCCGGGTTCAAGTGATTCTCCTATCTCAGCCTCCCGAGTAGCTGGGATTATAGGCGCCTGCTACCACGCCCGGCTAAGTTTTTGTATTTTTAGTAGAGATGCAGTTTCACCATGTTGGCCAGGGTGGTCTTGAACCCCTGACCTCAGGTGATCCGCCCACCTCAGCTTCCCAAAGTGCTGAGATTACAGGCATGAGCCACCGCTCCCAGACGAATCATACACTTTAAATAGGTAAATTGTACACTATGTAAGTTGTACCTCAATAAAACTGTTTAGAAAGAGTAAGGTGGTATATGAGGGAAGGCAAGGCTCTTGCTCAGAGTTTGAGTGGAGAATGGTAACCCCTTTCTACGGTTAGTTCACTGGTATGGTTATGACCCCATCAAGCACCCCCTGAGAATGAGGTGGCTCAATTTATCCAGCAGAGAAGGGGCTAAGGGACTAGAGAGAGCCCTGGAATGGAGGAAGGACTTTTTCTCTGGGGACAAGTAAATGAAAGCAGTTCCTCGTAGCTCTGCAGCCCACGACTGGGGCTCTGGCTGCTGCCTTGCACTGTATTGAGCGACATGACGTCCCCCACTTGCCTCTTAATGATAATACCTTCTATTTATACCAAACACCTCTCCTCCCAGGAGAACGCTGTTTTCCCAACATTGATTCAGTAAGCCAGCCAGGCTGAATTGAATTAAAATTCACAGCAGCCACTCACACAAGCCTATCCCTTTCCCCTGCCTGCCCCCTCCTTTGCGCACTGCTGTGATGCTCACAGCAAAGCAAAGAAGTCAAGAAGGTTGGACTTCTACACATCTGTCCCACTGAGGGACCCTGCCCCTACCCCGCTCTAGGCCTTGGGGGCAGCAGGAGTGGGGGCTAAGGGTCCTTCTATCATGGGAGAAATATAGTGCCAAAGAGAAGGGTCTTCATGTGTGATACCCTCCCTCTCTCCAGAAACATATCCACTTGAATCCATTGAAACTCAAAGGTGAGAACTGCTGATGAGGGGATATCAGGCACAAAAGAGAACTATATTGAGAGTGGCATTGGAGTCTTTTCTGATTTTTACTATCTACCACACAGGCAGCTGTCTATTTGCCTAGGCCAAAGGGCAACACAGGCTCCTGGTCAGCACCAGTGGAGAGTTCTCCATTGTGCAGACCCCGGCTCACTGTCAGGCTCTGTTAGCCTTTTCCCCTTAGTACAGATTCCGCTGGCTCTGGCCAGTCTATATTCCTGGCCATTCCATATTCCTGGCCCAAGGGACAGAACAGCAGGGGCCCAAGGAAGAGCCGGCCCCGGTCTGATTGGATTGATGGATGGATGTCCCCAAATGCACACAGCCACACACACAGCACCTTACCTTCTCTGTGCCTCTGTCCTGCTCTGCCTATCTGGCAGAATGCCTGGGGGCCAGTGGGGTAAGCACAGTGCTGGGGCAGGGGTCTCCAGCACCCATCCCCACTCCTCACATGCCACACAGCATCGATGAGTCAATCAAGAGTAAGGCCTTTTTGTGGCACCGTGTGCCTGCCTTGTGCCACCTTCTGCAGAGAAGACCACATACCCTGTCTTGGCTGGGGAGATGCAGATGGCTTGAGAGATGAGGGCCTAAGGGTACCTCCCAGGGCAGGGTGAAACCATATGGCCCAAATCCTCAGTGGCTGCAGAGTTTTACTCACAGACCCTGGATCGCAGGGTAGGAACTACTTAGGTGTCGTTTCATCGCCTCCTGCCCCTACCCCATCCTCCTCTGTCGCCTTCCTTCCCTTGCCAACATCAGCAGCACTTAAAAATCAGGAACACCACTGCCTAAGTCTTCTCCACACAGGGCCTTGACCCCCTCACTGCCCTTCATTACCCAGGACCCCCTTGGTGTTGCCTGTCGTCAAGACCCGTTAGCCCACCAATAGCCATAGTAACCTCAGCTCCTTGAGAGGACACCTAGGGATGGGGCATGGAGCCCCAGGGATCACACAGCACCCATCTTTCAATAAGGCAATTGAATGACCCTTCAAAAAGCAGGGGTCCATGACATGAACAGGATGTTCTTCAAACGACAGCCTGCCCCACTCCCACAGAAAGGGCCCAAGTGTTGGCCTCTATCATGTCATATTTAAAATACCAGTCAAAGAGCATTAGATTTCCTATGTGAATGAACATTCAAAGTTTGGGTATTGAGACTCCTCTTGAAATTGTAGTTAGGAGGTTGTCATTTGCATCTTTTGGATTTATAAGGATTGGGCAATTATAATAGCATTTTTTGGTATACCAAGTACACTTACATATGTTGTGGAAAAGTGAACATTTGATTAAAATGATGAAATATTAGAGAGGGGTATTCTTAGGTGTACGTAGTAGGTAGAGGGCAAGGCTCATGATAGCTCTGTGTGTGTGTGTGTGTGTGTGTGTGTACAAGAAAGACACAGAAAAGACACCCCAAATGTTGCTCAGCACTCCACAGCTGCTGCAACAGGCATTGAGGGCACTTAGAATGCTGCTGTTGGTGTAGATGAAATGGGTGTCTCCAGGACCGGCATTTAAACAGGAAGCTGCCTAGCCCAGGCAGTCCTGAGCAGTCCAACATCATTAACGGCCAGTAGTGGTGAGCACACCTCATTGTCTCTCCATCAGTGATAACTGCTTTATCTACTGGGACAGCCACAGGAAGACGCTGGTGCTGATCATGAATGCCCTCCAGGAGCTGCCTGGCACACAGCCGTCAGCATGTGAGCTGAGAGATGAGAAGAGACACCGGGCAGGTGGTCTGGATTATCTCCATGGCCTCTGCCAGCTGCAAAATCCTAGACTTTTATGAAGATTCAGAGAGATGGGGAAAGCGTGGGAGCAGGATGGAGTGAGATGTGCCCAGGACCAGAGACTGTCAATGTCATCATTTAATAGGCCCCTCTCATTTGTCACTTGAGAAACTGAAACCCAGAGAGAGGAAGTGACTTGCTTAATGCCACATACTGGATAGGTGGCAGGTGAAGCCCAAGTGTCCTGGTCTTGGTTCTCTCTCCATGGTTACGCCTTATCTTGGCCTATTCAGGCTGCCATAACAAAATACCATAAACTGGGCAGCTTATAAACAACAGAAATTTACTTCTTACCATCCTGGAGGCTGGGAAGTCAAGATCAAGGCACTAGCAGATTTGGTGTCTGGTGAGGGATCCCATTGTCATAGATGAAACCTTCTCACATGGTGGAAGAGGCAAGGCCACTCTCTGGGGCCTCTTTTATAAGGGCACTAGTCCCATTCAGGAGGTCTCCACCCTTGTGACTTAATGACCTCCCAAAGACCCCCCCCTCCTAATACCATCAACTTGGGGTTTAGGATATCAACACATGAATTTTGAGGGGACACAAACATTCAGAGCATAGCACCTATACTTGGCATTCCCATACCTCCTGATGGGTGGAAAAGGTCATCCAAAGGCCTGGATCTACGGAGAGAGAGACTATCCCACAGCCTTGCCCCTACCTGAAATTCAGCCCAAACCAGCCAGTGACCTCTCAGCACTGCTCTGTCAGAGGCCATCAAGGCAGAAGGCACAGACAGAATGATTGACAGTCACTGGCCAGACAGGCCTCCCCCAGCAGCTGAAAAGGGGCTGTTCTAGGGCAAAGCTTCTTAGCTGTGGTCATTCCTGGGCTATGGTTTGCACCATCACAGTCACCAGCCCAGGACCAATTCAAAACGAGTGAGGGACATTCTGCTGGAGGCCCTGGGGACAGTAAAGGTTTCAGTCTTGGCATGTAACAACAGATCTTGTTCAGTCAAATGGGACAATAAAAAAGGAATTTGTGCTCAGATGCTGTGAAAGAGTCTGGCAGTTCTTCAAAAGGTTAAACACAGAATTATCATGTGATCCAGAAATTCCATTCCTAGATATACACCCCCCAAAATTGAAAACAGGTGTTCAGACAAATACTTGTATATGAATTCTCATAGCAGTGCTGTTCACAATAGCCCAGAGGTGGAAACAACATAAACGTCCATCAACAGATGAATGAATAAACAAAATGTGGTATGTTGGTGAGGCATAGTGGCTTATTCTTGTAATCCCAGCACTCTGGGAGCTGAAAGCAGGAGGATTGCTTGAGGCCAGAAGTTCAAGACCAGCCTGGGCAACATAGAGAGACCCTTCTCTCTACAAATAAATTTTTTTTTTATTAGGCAAGCTATGATCACCCCACTGCACTCCAGCCTGGGTAAGAGTGAGACCCTGGCTCTAAATAAGTAAATAATGTGGTATGTCCACAAAGGAATAATATTAAGCCATATGATATGGTTTGAATCTGTGTTCTTACCAAATCTCATGTCAAATTGTAATCCCCAAAATTGGAGATGGGGCCTGGTGGGAGGTGATTGAATCATGGGGGTGGATTTCTCATGAATGGTTTAGTACTATCTCCTTGGTACTGTCCTCACAGTAGTGAGTGAGTTCTCATGAAATCTGGTTGTCTAAAAGTGTATAGCGGCCGGGCGCGATGGCTCAAGCCTGTAATCCCAGCACTTTGGGAGGCCGAGATGGGTGGATCACAAGGTCAGGAGATCGAGACCATCCTGGCTAACATGGTGAAACCACGTCTCTACTAAAACACAAAAAACTAGCCGGGCGAGGTGGCGGGCGCCTGTAGTCCCAGCTACTTGGGAGGCTGAGGCAGGAGAATGGCGTGAACCCGGGAGGCAGAGCTTGCAGTGAGCCGAGATTACGCCACTGCACTCCAGTCTGGGCGACAGAGCGAGACTCCGCCTCAAAAAAAAAAAAAAAAAAAGTGTATAGCACCTCCCCACTTACTCTCTCTGGCTCCTGCTCAGCCACATGAAGTGTTGGCTCCCCTTTCACCTTCTGCCATGACTGTAAGTTTCATGAGGCCTCCCCAGAAGTCAAGCAGATGCCAGCATCATGTTTTCTGTACAGCCTGTGGAATCACAAGCCAATTAAACCTCGTTTCTTTATAAATTACCCAGTCTCGGGTATTTCTTTATAGCAACCCAAGAATGGACTAATACGCCATACAAGGAAATGAAGTACTGACCCATGCTATAAGGTGGATAAACCTCTAAAACATTATGCTAAGTGAAAGAAGCCAATCACAAAAGATCACATATTGTATGATTCTGTTTATGTGAAATATCCAGAATAGGTAAACTCATAGTAGAAAGTAGACTGGTGGCTGCCAGGGTTAAGGGGAGGCAGAACAGGGAGTAACTGCTAAATGAGCACAGGGTTTTATTCTGGGGTGATGAAAGTGTTTTGGAGCTAGAGGTGGTGTTTGTACAACATTGTGAATGTACTAGGTATCATAGATTTGTTCACTTTAAGGTGGTTTTTTTTAAAAAAAAGGAATTTGTGGGATTCCATGCCCCCCAAATCCAGGCACTTGAAGAATCTCATCAGGACTTGGTCTCTCTCCCTCCGTCCTTCAATGCTGCTCCCTTGGCAGGCTTGGCCACATGCTGGCTTCCGGACTTTCCATCAGACATTATCCCTAGAGCTAGTGATCCCCACTGAAGGACAGCTTCACTTTTCCCAGTGGATTCATCAAAAGGCCCTAATTTGAGTCTCGTTTACCTGAGCCAGTCCCTGAGGTCAGGCAGGTAAAATGCTCTAACTGGTCAGGGTGGGTCTTGGTCTGACCCTATGGCAAGGGTCAGGGGTGAGCATCATAGGATCTGCCTCATCCAAACCAGGGGGCCGAGAAAGGGCAGGAGGTGTTCCCAAAGGCAATGGAGTATGGGTGGGCAGAAATAGCCAATGTCCACTCCAGGACTCTAGAAAGTGTAGCTTCTCTTTCTCCCTCCCTCTTCTTGTGCTGAGATACTTTTGAAGGCTGCAACACGAGGGGAAGATGGGTTCCTTGGCATAGCCCTGATCTCCACTCATCTGTCCCAATGCCACCAGTGTCTCAGCCCCACTAACTACATGTTCCTTCCCCTCATTATGCCCCCTGAGGTCATCTAACTGTCCTTGCCATGCCAGAACGAGCTGGCCCTCTGGGATTTTATTTTGATGATGAATAATGATTTTGGATCAGGAGAATAGAGCTGGTAAGAAAGAGAAAACATGCCCCTTCCCTCATGGGGAGCTGCCATTTCTCTCACACTTGAATCCAAGCCCTCTTTCTAAGATCTCCTTCCACAATCACTGTGCCCACCCCAGGTCTTCCTTCCCAGGACTCCCTGAGCCCACATAACTAGGACCACTGTAGTGTTGATTATAAACTTGGTGATGGATTGACCAAAGGGGTATGCCTGGATGAAGGCTTTTATTCCAGAAGGCTTCTGTCCTCTGCGGTTGGGAATGACCCACCCCAGGGACCCCAGCCCCCATTCCCACTCAGTTCCTGGGCCTGGATGAACTAGCACAGCTGCTGAGCTTCTCAGGAAGCCAGGAGGTGGAGTGGGGTGGGACAGGGAGAAGGTGGGTGCTAGGTCTTTTGTCTAGGCCCAAGTCAGCAGGCATGCAACTTGTACTCAGAATTTGCTGAGTCTCTCCATTGCGCTTTTTAAATAATCTGGGCTTGCCCCTACATCAGGGAAGTACTGAAGCCCTCTCCTACTTACTTGAAAATTTATTTAACTATCTCTGTTTAGCACTTTGCTTAAGAAACAGGGCACTTCTCTCTGGAGAACAGGGAGGTGATTTGAGGTCTTTCTGAATGTGAAAGGAATCCAGTGTGCCAGGGGAAGGCACAGGAGGCAGATGAAGAATGTTTCATCTTCATTTGAAGAATGTGCTGAGCACTATGTGAGTGTCTGCCTCCAAGGGGTTCAGTCCAGCCAGGGAATAGGACCTGCAGCAGCAGAATCACTCTGCCTGGGAGAGCCGACGGTGTTCTGGCATTTCCTTCACTATGTTGACAAAGGAAGAGGAGCTGAAGCCATCCTCACAGGGTTAACAAGAATTCTGGAGAGAAATATTGTTATAATTAAGCATTAATCAGGCTGCACTTTGAAATGCATTCAAATGAAGAATGTAGCCTCAGGGAGTGCTCTGTAGGATGGAGGGGCTGGATAACGAGGCTGGGCCCACCTCCTCCACTCCCTTCCCCACCAGTGCCTGACCCCTTAATCTTGCCCAAATGGCCAGTTCACAAACATATGAAAATAGTCCATGTAATCTGTTTCCTCTCTGGGGAAAAACAAAACAAAACAAAAAAAAAAACTGCACAACAGAAGGCTTTTCACAATCACAAATAACCCTTCCGTGAAATCCTACTAAACGCAGATTTAATTCTGTGTGCTGTGTCCTGCACTGGGAGCCTTTCAGCCCAAATTGCATGCTTGCATGGAATGCCCATCTCACTAACCACACAGCCCTGTGGGCTCTGTTTGTTGAATGGACTCTGGAGCCATGTGGCCTGAGTTCAAATTCCAGCTCTGCCATTTGCTAGTTGTGTAACCTTGGGCAAATTATCTGTGCCTTGATTTCCTCACATGTAAAAAGGGGTAACAGTAATCTACTTACAGGGTTGCTGTGTAGACTCAATGGGTTAGTCTATCAACAGCACTTAAAATAGTGCTTGCAGGCCGGGCGTGGTGGCTCAAGCCTGTAATCCCAGCACTTTGGGAGGCCGAGATGGGTGGATCACGAAGTCAGGAGATCGAGACCAACCTGGCTAACACGGTGAAACCCCGTCTCTACTAAAAAATACAAAAAACTAGCCAGGCGCGGTGGCGGGTGCCTGTAGTTCCAGCTACTCGGGAGGCTGAGGCAGGAGAATGGCGTAAACCCGGGAGGCGGAGCTTGCAGTGAGCTGAGATCCAGCCACTGCACTCCAGCCCGGGCGACAGAGCGAGACTCCGTCTCAAAAGAAAAAAAAAAAAATAGTGCTTGCTGTAAGAGTTAAAGAAAGAAGAGAGGAAACACAAAAAAGCAGCTCAACAGTCAAAGATAGGTTTATTTCGGAGAATAAACCTGAGAGGGGCTTTTGGCTGATTTTGGTCAGGAGCACTCTCTCTGACAGACTAAGAGTATTTAAGGGTTCAGGGTGAGAGAGCTTATCACAGGCTTGGAATGTTTCTGTGTGGAGGAGAAGCTTATTGTGGGGTTGGAATGTCTCTGGTTGGAGGGGAGATTATCTTGGGGCTGACATCTCTCCGGTCAAAGCGGAGGTTATCTTGGGCCTGGCATGTCTTTGGTTGGATAGGGGTTTCTCTTAGGGTTGGAATGTTTCTGGTCAGAGATGTCAGTTGTGGTTTATGGTCATACTGACATTAACCATTAGGCTGATGCCCTTTGGGTTGGATTTAGGCAGTTTTTGATCAAGGGGAAGTTTAAAATGGCAGTGCTTGTCCAAGATGGCAATGCTCCTGCTCTGTCACTGGCAACATCGCATGTGCTATGAAAATGTTAGCTTACCACAAATAATAACATCATGTGTCTATAATGGGGCTGAAATTATCTTTGTGTAACATGAGTGGAGATTTTCTTATTAATCCAAGGGAAACTACTTACGAAAGTTTTCATAGAGTAACTGGTTCCCCAACTCCATTTTTTTTTCTATCATATCTTAAGTTTATCAGCTGAAAATTCTCTGGTCACAAGCATGTTTAGGACACCTTGGGGTGGAGGAGTCACATTAATTTACACTTAACGATGTGTCTGAGTTCTCTGGGGGTTGACGATGGGAACTTGAGTTAATTGTCTGAAGTGGAGTTGTCATAGGTGACTTCATTAATTGGGACTTGTCTTTGCCATTTTCTCCTAAAGTGGCCACAGTGGGGCCTTCGATGCTTGTATGTCCTATTGTTTTCCAATGTTCCAGGCAGACTGGGCTCTACTCAGGAAATAATGAGAGTAACAGGTACTAGCCTCACGCAGAGAAAGCCCAACACATTCTCTCTCCTTATCCAGCAGAAATAACCAACAGGTTAGAAGAGCCCAGCTCACCCCCTCAGCCCACTCACTAGTGAGGGCAGGTCAGAAGCTTTTTTTCTCCATCAAAAGGTATCCCCCCTGCCCCGCACCGGTCTTCATGATGAATAAATGAACTTGTGTGTGTGTTTGTCTAAAGCTTTGAAGAGTTACTTTTGTCACACAGTCAAACTACATTCCTAATGATGCCTTTTCTCCTTGCTGGTTTCTCTTTTGCAGGGATTAGTCCAAGTTTGGTCTCTAGCAAGGTGGACAGATGGATGTATTAGAGATGACATCCACCAGGTCTAGACAGCTTCTCTCCCTGCAGAGTTTCTACTTCAGCAGGAAAAGGACAAACAGCAAAAGTAACAGACACCATCAATACAAGACTGCTAATTGGTGTTTGATTACAATTCAGATGTGGTCTGTGATTGAGTAAACTCTTTCATTTAGATTATAATGGTTGCATATGGGGGAGTAGCTGAAGAATGACAAAAAGGGTCTGGCATAAAAGCAAATTAGAAAATAAGAAAAAGTATTTTATTATTCCTTCACCTTTTCATCATTTCTGTCAAAAGACAAAATTCAAAATGACAACAAATTTAGTTAAATGATTGAATTGGCTTTTGTTTATAATTCATGAATTGGGGTGACATCTCCTCTAAAAATTTAGAAAATTCTTACAATGAACTGAGCAGAGGAGGTTGGTTTTATAGGCAGAAAAGGCTGAGAAAATCAGAAACTGGGAACAAAAAGTGGATTGGTTAGCATCAAGTTACTTTAGGTTCCTTTCCTCGGGGTTAAAGAAGAGGGGACTTCCTTATCATGAGGGCTAACACTGGCTTGTTTGGGGATTGGCTTATTATCTCTCTCTCTCTTCTGATTCCTTGCAAGGTAAGATAAACAATTTAGTTTCAGTTTGGTGATGTGGGACTTTAGCACAAGTGATTCCATTTTGGCTTGGTCTACAGGGGCCTAGTGCAGGAGCTCAGTCTCAATCAATGGCCTCCTATAAATTGTATTCAACATTTTAAAAATAAAAATATTCAGATAAAATTAATCTACCACAGAATTCACCATTGTAACCATTTTACAGTATACAATTCCATTGCTTTTAGTATATTCACAATATTGGGCAACCATCGCCACTATCTAATTCCAGACTATTTTCATTACCCCAGAAAGAAACCTCATACCTTCCAGTTCCCTCCTCCCCCTATCCCCTGGCAACCACTAATCTATTTTCTGTCTCTACGTATTTGTTTACTCTGGAAATTTCACAAAAATGGGAGCATATAACATGTGACCTCTCCTTTCATCATCCCTTGGGCACTCACCATGGGCCAGGTACTATGTGACTATCTGCCCTCAAGAGGTTCAGTCCAGCCAGGGAAAAGGACCTGCAGGTGCAGAATTATCCTGCCCGGGACAGCCAATGGTGTTCTGGCATTTCCTTCACTATGTTGACAGAGGAAGAGGAGTTGAAGCCATCCTCACAGGGTTAACAAGAATTCGGGACAGAAATACTGTTACAACTAAGCAATAATTAGGCTGCACTTTGACCTACTTCTTTGTTGCTAAAAGTCTCCTAGCATAAGATACCTGACCACTTGCATACCCATTGTTTCTATAAAGAGGATTTCTGATATTTGAATCATAAGGCTTTTTTTAAAGATCGCTTAAGATGTTTTTCAGATCCCAAATTCCAGCAAAATAGCTGATGCCAGCCAGTTTGAAGACTCCCACAAATAAATGGAATTAGCATGAGAATACAGTTTCTTCATCTCCCTATCCCATGACTTTGCCGTGTACTATTTGACCAACCAATGGTCTCCACACTTTGGCCCACTCCAAAAACCTTAAAAACTCTAGCCCCAAACTCCTCAGGGAGATGTATTTGAGGTTCCCTCTCATCTCTTTTCTGGGCAACTCTACAATTAAATCTCTTGTCTCCGCTGCAGCCCAGTATCTTGGTGTATTGCCTTGCTGCACACATCAGACAACAAACCTATTATGGTTACAGTTTTGCAGTAAAAAGAGGGAAGGGGATTCTAGGAATAGAGAATGGCAGAGATAGTGTGTTGTTTCGGGAAGGCTGAGATGGTCCTTGGGGCTAAAGCATCAGATGTACAGGGAAGGTAGGAAGATTTTGGGGAGAAAGGAGATAAGGCAACAGGTAAGTTAGGTCAGAAAAGCAGAGCCTTGAGGGCTCCTTAAATGAGACTGGGATTGCCTCTGGCTCTGGGGAGCCAGGCAAAGGTCAGTGTGGGTTTTAGGAAGGAAACCAGCCATGAAGGGTGAGTTCAGAGGGAAGACTGTCAAGTGGAGGAATAGGAGGATGCAACAGTCCAGGTTTGAAAAGGCTAGGCCTCCCACTGTTGCAGAGGCAGTGGGCTCAGGAAGCAGGAAACATCTATTTGAGAGGAATTTCTAAGACTGATTGAACAGTGTCAGGCCTCCGAGCCCAAGCTAAGTCATCATATCCCCTGTGACCTGCACGTATACATCCAGATGGCCTGAAGCAACTGAAGATCCACGAAAGGAGTGAAAATAGCCAGTTCCTGCCTTAACTGATGACATTCCACCATTGTGATTTGTTCCTGTCCCACCCTAACTGATCAATTGACTTTTTGACAATACACCCTCCCCACCCTTGAGAAGGTACTTTGTAATGTCCTCCCCTACCCTTGCAATAATGTACTTTGTGATATTCTCCCACCCTTAAGAAGGTACTTCGTAATATTCTCCTGGTCCTTAAGAATATACTTTGTGAGATCCACCCCCTGCTGGCAAAACATTGCTCCCAATTCCACCACCCATCCCGAACATTTAAGAACTAATGATAATCTCACCACCTTTTGCTGACTCTCTTTTCGGACTCAGCCCGCCTGCACCCAGGTGATTAGAAAGCTTTATTGGTCACACAAAGCCTATTTGGTGGTTTCCTCACACGGACGCGTGTGACATTTGGTGCCAAAGACCCAGGACAGGAGGATTCCTTTGGGAGACCGGTCCCCTGTCCTCGCTCTCACTCCGTGAGGTGATCCACCTATGACCTCGGGTCCTCAGATCAGCCAGCCCGAGGAACATCTCACCAATTTCAAATCGGGTAAGCAGTTTTTTCACTCTCTTCTCTAACCTCTCTTGCTATCCCTCCACCCTTCAATCTCTTTCTTCCTTAATTTCAGTTCCTTTCTTTTTCTGGTAGAGACAGAGGAGACGCATTTTATCCATGAACCCAAAATTCTGGCACTGGTCATGGACTCAGGAAGACAGTCTTACCTTGGTATTTAGTCAATGCAGGGATGCCTGCCTGATTATTCACCCACATTTCAGAGGTGTCTGATCACCACGGGGACGCCTGCCTTGATCCTTCGCCTTGGCAAGTGAAGAGGTGGCAAGCACCACCTCCCCTGGGTGGCAAGTACCACCATCCCCTCTGTGTCTCTACCCTCTCTTTTCTCTGGGCTTGCCTCTTTCACTATGGGCAAACTTCCACCCTCCATTCCTCCTTCTTCTTCCTTAGCCTGTGTTCTCAAGAACCTAAAACCTCTTCAACTCTCACCTCACCTAAAACTTAAGCATCTTATTTTCTTCTGCAATACTGCCTGGCCCCAATACAAACTTGATAATGGCTCTAAATGGCCAGAAAATGGCACTTTCTATTTCTCCATCCTACAAGACCTAGATAATTTTGTTGAAAATGGACAAGTGGTCTGAGGTGCCTTACATCCAGGCATTTTTCACACTTTGTTCCCTCCCTAGTCTCTGTTTCCAATGCGACTCATCCCAAATCCTCCTTCTTTCCCTCCCGCCTGTCCCTTCAGTGCCAACCCCAAGCATCACTGAGTCTTTTGAATCTTCCTTTTCTACCAACCCATCTGACCTCTCCCCTCCTCCCCAGACTGCTCCTCCTCAGGTTGCTCCCTGCCAGGCTGAATCAGGCTCCAACTCTTCTTCAGCCTCTGCTCCCCCACCCTACAACCCTTCTATCACCTCTCCTCCCCACACCCGGCCTGGCTTACAATTTTGTTCCATGACTAGCTCTCCCCAACCTGTCCAACAATTTCCTCTTAGAGAGGTGGCTGGAGCTGAAGGCACAGTCATGGTATATATGCCTTTATCTCTATCAGACCTTTCTGAAATCAGCCAGCATTTAGGCTCTTTCTCATCAGACCCCATTAAATATACACAGGAATTCCAATATCTAACTCTTTCCTACAATTTAACCTGGAGTGACTTAAATGTCATCCTAACTTCTACTCTCTCCCCAGATGAACAGGAAAGAGTTCTTTCTCTAGCCCAGTCTCACACTGACAACTGCTGGCTTTATGAGCCAGGCCTCCAGGAAGGCATTAGAGCAGTTCCCCGAGAAGAACCCCAATGGAACTATCAGCCAGATTCCCCAGGTATAGCTAGGTGAGATTACATGATTTCTTGCCTAGTTGAAGGGCTTAAAAAGGTAGCATACAAATCTGTTAATTATGACTAACTTAAAGAAACTACCCAAGGAAAGGATGAAAACCCAGCCCAGTTCCTGACTTGTTTAGCAGCAACCTTGAGATGCTTTACAGCCTTGAACCCAGAAGGGCCAGAAGGCCATCTTATTCTCAATATGCATTTTATCACTCAATCCACTCCTGACATTAGAAAGAAACTCCAAAAGTTAGACTCCAGCCCCCAAACCCCACAACAGGACCTAATTAACCTCGCCTTCAAGGTGTACAATAATAGAGAAGAGGCAGCCAAGCGGCAACGTATTTCTGAGTTGCAATTACTTGCCCCCGCTGTGAGGGAAACCCAGCCACATCTCCAGCACACAAGAACTTCAAAATGCCTAAACCGCAGCAGCCAGGCATTCCTCCAGGGACTCCTCCCCCAGGATCTTGCTTCAAGTGCCAGAAATCTGGTCACTGGGCCAAGGATTGCCCACAGCCCAGGATTCCTCCTAAGCCATGTCCCATCTGTGCGGGACCCCACTGGAAATTAGACTGTCCAACTTGCCTGGCAGCCACTCCCAGAGCCCCTACAGCTCTGGCCCAAGGCTCTCTGACTGACTCCCTCCCAGATCTGCTTAGCTTAGTGGCTGAAGACTGACACTACCCAATCACCTCGGAGGCCCCCTGGACCATCACAGATGCTGAGCTTCGGGTAACTCTCACAGTGGAGGGTAAGTCTGTCCCCCTTTTTTATTTTATTCCAGAAATATTTTAATACAATCATAGTACAGTTATGAAGTCACATTCAATCCACTGAATATATGCAGGCTATTAATAAAAATATTATACATCTTTATTCGCTACCTTAATATAATTAAAGTATTTGGTTCTTATAGATGACACTAATTACCATATTCATTCATATATGCACTGCTAGTCAAACAACATGGAAATAAATTTATGGATTATGATAGTGGGGCTTCAGTCCTT
>NW_016813366.1:1451990-1470593 GCF_001698545.2 Rhinopithecus bieti | reverse complement strand
GGATTACAGGCTTGAGCCACCGCGCCCGGCCACGTACTCCTTTTTAGTTATTCCCACCTGCCCAGTTCCCTTATTAGGTCGAGACGTTTTAACAAAATTATCCGCTACCCTGACTATCCCTGGACTACAGCCACATCTCATTGCCACCCTTCTCCCCAACCCAAAGCCTCCTTTGCATCTTCCTCTTGTATCCCCCTAGCTTAACCCACAAGTATGGGACACCTCTACTCCCTCCCTGGCAACCAATCACACGCCCATTATCCCATCAAAACCTAATCACTCTTACCCTGCTTAATGCCAGTATCCCATCCCAGAACAGGCTTTAAGGGGACTGAAGCCTGTTATCATTCGCCTGCTACAGCATGGACTTCTAAAGCCTATAAACTTTCCTTACAATTCCCCCATTTTACCTGTCCAAAAACCAGACAAGTCTTACAGGTTAGTTCAGGATCTGAATCTTATCAACCAAATTATTTTGCCTATCCACCTTGTGGTGCCCAACCCATACACTCTTTCCTCAATACCTTTCTCCACAACTCACTATTCCGTTCTTGATCTTAAAGATGCTTTTTTCACTATTCCCCTGCACCCCTCATCCCAGCCTCTCTTTGCTTTTACCTGGACTGACCCTGACACCCATCAGTCCCAGCAGCTTACTGGGCTGTACTGCCACAAGCCTTCAGGGACAGTCCTCATTACTTCAACCAAGCTCTTTCTCATGATTTACTTTCTTTTCACCCCTCTGCTTCTCACCTTATTCAATATATTGATGACCTTCTACTTTGTAGCCCCTCCTTTGAATCTTCTCAACAAGACACCCTCCTGCTCCTTCAACATTTATTCTCCAAGGGACATCAGGTATCCCCCTCCAAAGCTCAAATTTCTTCTCCATCTGTTACTTACCTCAGCATAATTCTTCATGAAAACACACATGCTCTCCCTGCCAATCATGACCGGCTGATCTCTCAAACCCCAACCCCTTCAAAAAAACAACTCCTTTCCTTCCTGGGCATGGTTGGATACTTTCACCTTTGGATACCTGGTTTTGCCATCCTAACAAAACCATTATAGAAACTCTCCAAGGGAAACCTAGTTGACCCCATAGATCCTAAATCCTTTTCCCACTTTTCTTTCTGTTCCTTGAAGACAGCTTTAGGTACTGCTCCCACACTAGCTCTCCCTGACTCATTCCAACCATTTTCATTACACACAGCCAAAGTGCAGGGCTGTGCAGTTGGGATTCTTACACAAGGACTGGGACTGCATCCTGTAGCCTTTCATCCAAACAACTTGACCTTACTGTTTTAGGCTGGCCATCATATCTCTGTGCAGCGGCTGCTGCCACCCTAATAGTTTTAGAGGCCCTCAAAATCACAAACTATGCTCAACTCCCTCTCTACAGTTCTCATAACTTCCAAAATCCATTTTCTTCCTCACACCTGACACATATAGTTTCTGCTCCCTGGCTCCTTCAGCTATACTCACTCTGTTGAGTCTCCCACAATTATCATTGTTCCTGACCCAGACTTCAATCTGGCCTCACACATTATTATGTGTGAGATGGCCTCACACATCTGACCCCCATCACTGTATCTCTCGGACCCACCTTACATTCACTCCACTTCCCCATATTTCCTTCTTTCCTGTTCTTCACCCTGATCACACTTGGTTTATTGATGGCAGTTCCACCAGGCCTAATCGCCACTCACCAGCAAAGGTAGGCTATGCTATAGTATCTTCCACATCTATCATTGAGACTACTGCTCTACCCCCATCCACTACCTCTCAGCAAGCTGAACTCATTGCTTTAACTCAGGCCCTCACTCTTGCAAAGGGACTATGCATCAATATTTATACTGACTCTAAATATGCCTTCCATATCCTGTATCACCATGCTGTTATATGGGCTGAAAGAGGTTTCCTCACTACACAAGTGTCCTCCATCATTAATGTCTCTTTAATAAAAACTCTTCTCAAGGCCACTTTACTTCCAAAGGAAGCTGGCAACTTCACTGCAAGGGCCATGAAAAGGCATCAGATCCCATTGCTCAGGGCAATGCTTATGCTAATGAGGTAGCTAAAGAAGCAGCTAGTGTTCCAACTTCTGTCCCTCACAGCCAGTTTTCCTCCTCATTGGTCACTCCCACCTACTCTCCACGGAAACTTCCATCTGTCAGTCTCTTCCCACACAAGGCAAACGGTTCTTGGACCAAGGAAAATATCTCCTTCCAGTCTCACAGGCCCATTCTATTCTGTTGTCATTTCATAACCTCTTCCATGTAGGTTACAAGCCGCTAGCCCACCTCTTAGAACCTCTCATTTCCTTTCTTTTGTGGAAATCTATCCTCAAGGAACTCACTTCTCAGTGTTTCATCTACTATTCTAATACTCCTCAGGGATTGTTCAGCAACCCCCAAACCCCGCCCCCCGCACATTTCCTACACATCAAGCTCAGGGATTTGCCCCTGCCCAGGACTGGCAAATTGACTTTACTCACATGCCTTGAGTCAGGAAACTAAAATACCTCTTGGTCTGGGTAGACACTTTCACTGGATAGGTAGAGGCCTTTCCCACAGGGTCTAAGAAGTCCACCATGGTCATTTCTTCCCTTCTGTCAGATATAATTCCTCAGTTTGGCCTTCCCACCTCCATACATTCCAATAATGGACAGGCTTTTATTAGTCAAATCACCCAAGCAGTTTCTCAGGCTCTTGGTATTCAGTGGAACCTTCATACCCCTTACCGTCCTCAATCTTCAGGAAAGGTAGAATGGACTAATGGTCTTTTAAAGACACACCTCACCAAGCTCAGCCTCCAATTTAAAAAGGACTGGACAGTACTTTTACCTCTTGCCCTTCTCAAAACTAGAGCCTGTTCTCAAGATGCTACAGGGTACAGTCCATTTTAACTTTTATATGGATACACTTTCTTGCTTGGTGCCAACCTCATCCCAGACACCAGCCCTCTAGGCAACTATCTTCCAGTCCTCCAGCAGGCTAGACAGGAAATTTGCCAGGTTACTAATCTACTCCAGATTCCCAGGCATATGAAGACACCCTAGCTGGACGATCAGTTCTTGTTAAGAATCTGAACCCTCAAACTCTACAACCTCAATGGACTGGACCCTACTTAGACATCTATAGTACCCCAACTGCTGTCCTCCTACAGGACCCTCCCCATTGGGTTCACCATTCCAGAATAAAGCTGTGCCCATCAGACAGCCAGCCTGATCTTTCTTCTTCCTCCTGGAAGTCGCAAGCACTCTCCCCTACTTCCCTTAAACTCACTTGCATTTCTGAAGAGCAGTAATAACCCTTATCAGCTGAATACATCCTTTCATTCTATTAAGTCTATTCGTCCTTACCCTACTTTTTGCAACAGGGCTTTATGCAGTCACCCCCACTACTTGGACTGCACCCCAAAACCTTGTCATCCCTACTAGCTTCTGTCTAGTCATACTCCTATTCACCATTCTCAACTATTCGTAAATGCCACACTTTTCCTCCAAACCATCATAACTGCTATCTCCTGGTTTTACCTCAAACTGCCACCCCTAAGTCTCTCTTGAAGTGGATAGAAGATCTTCAGTGGCAAGGTACACTCCAATTCTTCTATCCTGATGAAGTCCTTTTTTTTTACTTTTCTACTCACTCTTATCCTTGCCCCCATTCTCCAGTCACTCTCTACCTCTCCCTAGTTACCTCTAGCATACTATCAATCTCACCCACTCTCTCCTCACTGCCTCCAATCCTTCTCTAGTAAAGAATTGTTGGCTACAAGTTTCCCTTTCTTCCTGCTCTTATGCAGCCATTCCCGCTCTACAGGCCGACTGGACTACCTCTCCTGTCTTCCTGCACCTCCAAACCTCTTTTAATAGCCCTCATCTTTACCCACCTGAGGAATTTCTTTACTTTCTAGACAGATTTGGTGAAAACTCCCCACACATTTCGCACCAAGAAGCTGCCACACTTCTCCGCATCTACTTACGGCACCTTTCTCCTTATGTCAATTCCACCCTCCTCCCATATTGGGCCTCTAACCACACAAACAACTATCCCTGCTGCCGCTCCTTTATGCATCTCCCAACAACAGCCTATGGAATCCCCTTAGGCAACCTTCTACTCTCCAGAACCCAGCCACACACATTACCAAACAGATGGGAGCATTCTAATTTTGCATTACTGATAAGCCCTCTATCATTATTGACAAACTAAAAAACATTGGCAGTCACTACTATTAAGGAAGACACCTACCCTGCATCTCACTCCATCCTTGGCTACCCTCCCTCTCCTCATCTGAATCTCCTCCTAGCCCTTCCTCTTGCTTGCTTATACCCAGCCCCATGAATAGCAGTGAAAGGTTACTCGTAGACACTATGCGCTTTCTCATACACCATGAAAACCACATCTCTCCCTCTACGCAGTTGCACCATCAATCCCCATTACAACCACTGACGGCTGCTGCCCTTGCTGGATCTCTAGGATTTTGGGTGCAGGACTCCTCTTTCAGTACACCCTCTCACCTTTTCACTTTACCTTTCCAGTTCTGCCTGACACAAGGTCTCTTCTTTTATGTGGCTCTTCCACCTACATGTGCCTACCTGCCAACTGGATGGGCACATGTACTCTAGTCTTCCTTACCACCAAAATCCAGTTTGCAGATGGGAATGAACAACTGCTTGTCCCCCTCATGACACGAACACAACAAAAAAGAGTCATCCCACTAATCTCTATACTTGTGGGTCTAAGACTTTCTGCCTCTACTATTGCACTTGGAACTGGAATAGCAGGCATATCAACCTCTGTCACAACATCCCACAGCCTCTCTAATGACTTCTCTGCTAGCATTACAGATATGTCACAAACTTTATCTGTCCTCCAAGCCCAGATTGACTCTTTAGCTGCAGTTGTCCTCCAGAACTGCCTAAGGCCTCAATTTACTCACTGCTGAAAAAGGAGGACTCTGTATATTTTTAAATGAAGAGTGTTGTTTTACCTAAATCAATCTGGCCTGGTGTATAACAATATAAAAAAACTCAAGGACAGAGCCCAAAACTTGCCAACCAAGCAACTAATTATGCTGAACCCCTTGGACACTCTCTAATTGAATGTCCTGGGTACTCCCCTCTTAGCCCTTCAATACCTATTTTCTTCTTCTTTTATTTGGACCTTGTGTCTTCTGTTTAGTTTCTCAATTCATACAAAACTGCATCCAGGCCATCACCAATCATTCTATACGACATACGCTCCTTCTAACAACCCCACAATATCATGCCTTACCCCAAAATCTTTCTTCAGTTTGATCTCTCCCAATCTAGGTTCCCACGTCACCCCATATTTTTAAATGAAGAGTGTTGTTTTTACCTAAATCAATCTGGCCTGGTGTATAACAACATAAAAAAACTCAAGGACAGAGCCCAAAAACTTGCCAACCAAGCAACTAATTATGCTGAACCCCCTTGGACACTCTCTAATTGAATGTCCTGGGTACTCCCCTCTTAGCCCTTCAATACCTATTTTTCTTCTTCTTTTATTTGGACCTTGTGTCTTCTGTTTAGTTTCTCAATTCATACAAAACTGCATCCAGGCCATCACCAATCATTCTATACGACATACGCTCCTTCTAACAACCCCACAATATCATGCCTTACCCCAAAATCTTTCTTCAGTTTGATCTCTCCCAATCTAGGTTCCCACGTCACCCCAATCCCGCTTGAAGCAGCCCTGAGAACCATCACCCATTATCTCTCCATACCACTCCCAACAATTTTCGCCGCCCCAACACTTCACCACTATTTTGTTTTGTTTTTCTTATTAATATAAGAAGACAGGAATGTCAGGCCTCCGAGCCCAAGCTAAGTCATCATATCCCCTGTGACCTGCATGTATACATCCAGATGGCCTGAAGTAACTGAAGATCCACAAAAGAAGTGAAAATAGCCAGTTCCTTCCTTAACTGATGACATTCCACCATTGTGATTTGTTCCTGCCCCACCCTAACTGATCAATTGACTTTTTGACAATACACCCTCCCAACCCTTGAGAAGGTACTTTGTAATATCCTCCCCAACCCTTGCGATAATGTGCTTTGTGATATTCCCACGCCCTTAAGAAGGTACTTTGTAATATTCTCCTGGCCCTTAAGAATGTACTTTGTAAGATCCACCCCCTGCCGGCAAAACATTGCTCTCAACTCCACCCTCATCCCAAACCTATAAGAACTAATGATAATCTCACCACCTTTTACTGACTCTCTTTTCGGACTCAGCCCGCCTGCACCCAGGTGATTAAAAAGCTTTATTGGTCACACAAAGCCTGTTTGGTGGTCTCTTCACACAGACGCGCATGACAAACGGCAGTTGGGTATCCCCAGATGGGGCAAGCGCAAGAGAGAGGGAGTCAGGGCTCTAAACAGGCTTCTCTTGATGTACAATGAGACCTCGGGTGAGGCAGAAGTAGCTGGTGAGTCCATCACCCTCTGCTTAGAACACCACAGCTTCCCCTTTTTCTTAGGAATTCTTATGGGGCTGTCAGAGGTGTTGCAACCAGAGAAACTCCATCTTGAATAGGAGCTGCATAAAATGAGGCTGAATCCTAGTGGGCTACATTCCCAGACAGTTAGGCATTCTAAGTCACAGGTTGAGGTAGGAGATTGGCACAAGATACAGGTCATAAAGACCTTGCTGGTAAAACAGCTTGTGGTAAAGAAGCTGGCTAAAACTCACCAAAACCAAGATGGCGACAACAGTGACCTCTGGTCGTCCTCAATGCTACGTTCCCACCAATGCCCTGACAGTTTACAAATGCCATGGCAACATCAGGAAGTTACCCTATATGGTCTAAAAGGGAATGCATAGATAATTCACCCCTTGTTTAGCATACAATCAAGAAATAACCATAAAAAGGGGCAACAAGCAGCCCCCAGGGCTGCTCTATGGAGTAGCCATTCTTTATTCCTTTACTTTCTTAATAAACTTACTTTCACTTTAGTCTATGAACTCGCCCCGAATTCTTTCTTGCATGAGATCCAAGAACCCTCTCTTGGGATCTGGATTGGGATCACTTTCCGGTAACAGGGCTTCCAAAGCCATGTAGGATCAGACCTCTGCCCAGCCCAAAATGCCCTCACAGTGGTCTTCCACAGTTCTCTCCTCCTGCCAACAGCCTTGGCATGCCATTCCAAGCTGCACAGCTGCCCTCTGTCATTCACTCACTCTCTTCCTGGTCAATGCCTACCTGTCTCAGCCCTGCCTAAGTCAAATATCTCTATATGCATCTCCTGAAACAACATAGTTCTTCATAGCCATTGTCACCATGGTCATTTTTCATTGACTTGTGTAACTTTTGATCCTGAAGCTCAATGAAGGCAGAAACCACATCAATTTTGGCTCTTGTATCCAGCACCTAGCCACATATCTGGCATTTAATTGGTGTTCCGTAATACTTGATGGAGAAAGAAATTAGCAAACCAAACTGGAATCCTGCCAATGAGCCTGGGGCCCTTTGTGATGTAGCTTCTGTTAAGAGAATTGGGAAGAGGGGAGAGAGTCACTGGAATCCTGGCATTTTCGCTCGGTGGGGCCTCCTCCACCATAGCCTGAGGTTTTCTCCTGATAAAATCTGCCTATGAAGAATGCCAAGGATGGCTATAGCCTATCCCAGCATGAATCCTGCAAGTGCTTTGGCTGACTTATTACCTTCAGGTTACAGTATATTATGCTTTTTAAGTATAACATAATGATGGCTCATACAATGAGACAACCGCACACAGATTGTAATCAATGTTTGAGAATGCATTTATTTAGCACTTTTCCTCCTGCTCAATATGCATGGAAAGATTTGAACTTTGCAGCAAACCTTTCTCGAGCTGTTTTCTTCTCCAGCTTTTGTCTTCTGTCTCCCCTTTCATTCTCCATCTCCATCTGACAATTCTCCTCCAACTGTTCTACTATAAGGCTCTGAATTCTACTATAAGGCTGAACATTCTGAACAGAAAGGCCTGTATATTCAATAAGAGCCCCAAGGAACTTGCATGCAGGAGGGTCCAATACTATAAGGAGCTAGAACACCATCCACTTCAAGGCCAGCCAGCCCAGGGGATTGTTGGGTTGATGGAGACTGCAAATGCACTACTAAGTGAGTGCATCTGACTTCCCTTCTGGGCCTTAGCTTCCTTATCTGCTATTCCAACAGCCCCTAATGGTACTCCCACTCTCCCTCCTACCCAGTCATTAATATAAAGGCAATTTTAAATGAGTTAGGATCCTTAATCCTGGCACAGAATAAAGGTTTAAAAGCTGACATGGGCAGATCACAAGGTCAAGAGATCGAGACCATGCTGGCTAACATGGTGAAACCCTGTCTCTACTAAAACATAGAAAATAATTAGCCAGGCATGGTGGCAGGTGCCTATAGTCCCAGCTACTTGGGAGGCTGAGACAGGAGAATGACGTGAACCCGAGAGGCAGAGCTTGCAGTGAGCCGAGATCACACCACTGCACTTCAGCCTGGGCAACAAAGCGAGATTCCGTCTCGAAAAATAAATAAATAAATAAATAAATAAATAAATAAATAAATATATTGTTATATAGGAGGAAGGAAGGAAGAAAGGAAGGGAGGGAGGGAGGGAGAAAAAGGGAAGCTGACTGACCACATTCATGTGCTCAACTATAAAGAAGACCTTCTATTCACAAGAAACATTCCTCCCCGTAGAAGCCCTATTGACCCATGTAATACCTGGAAAGCCATCCCCAAGACTCTTTTCCCCAACCCATCCCCACACCTAATTCCACCAATGCTACCCCTCCAGACATTATCCCCCACTACACACCCCTCCTCCAATTTCCCCACTCACCAATGCTCATTTCTGGGCTATTACCAAGTAAAACAGTCACCCCCCGTTTGCTACGCATTTCTTTACATCAAACATCATGTTCTATGCTGTGATCCATTTTCAGCATTGCAGTTTTAATTAATGTCTAATGAACAAATCTCGCCTTTGCATGTTTCACAACCCACAGACAAGTTAATAAATGAGAATGGTTTCATTATAAAAATCATTGCTTCCAAAATCTATCTACTTCCAATGCCACCTTCCATTCTTTCCTCCTCTGGGTCTCATCTCCTTTTTAGAGTTGCCTAGCTAAAACAAATGCTCTAACTCTCTGAAAAGATCAGTTCAATATTCGTAGATTCCTGACTCATTCAAATGATGAAATATTAGCTATGGCAACCCTCCAGTATCTTTCTCCTAAGCCTTCCTCCCTTGCTTTGTTTTTGCTCTTGGTTCTGACAGCCTATTGGTTTTGGATTAGAAAGTTATTGATATTTCATCTCTCCCAACTGCAAGAATATAGAGGAACCAAGTGGAAGGAAAAATCCCACAGGAAAGTCAATCATGATAAGAACACAAGGTACAAATACCTGAGAGAAGAGGGGAGATTGGGAGATGAGACGAAAAAATTGAACCAAATGAAGGTCAGGCCTGTTGATGGTTTCACCACATTTGAAGGTCTAAATTCCAATCTCAGACTCATTCAAGCAGGAACTTGTTCCTCCACACTGTGGCTTCCATCCTCAAAGTCACCTCATGATTCAAGATGGCAGCTGGAGCTCCAGTCATCACATCTATATTCCAGGAAGCATGACTGAGGAAAGAGAAATGGTGGAAGGGCAAAAGGGCCCCCCTTCCTGTGAAATTAGCTTTCTTTTATGCAGCCTTCCTGGAAGTCCCACATAATATTTTGCTAGAATTAAAAAATACAGTCTCACCTTATAAGGGAGAATGGAAAATAGGGTCTTGTAACTGGTCACAGTGACATCTCAAATAAAATGGGTGTTCTATTGCTAAAAAAAGAGGTTGAACAGATATTTGTGTTGGAACTAGAAGTCTCATTGAGAAGTCAAACTCAAACATTTGCTGATATTTTAATAGGGGAAAAAAAAGAGTGATGAACTAAAGACGGAAGAGGGAAGAATAGGAAATCTTAAGAATCCAGCAATACCTACCAATGTGAAATTCAGCTAAAACTTTATTTTAGAGTACACTATGCCAACAAATGATATTTCATATGTATTTATTGACATGAAAGTAATATAAATTCTATGTTCATTGAATAGTCTCAGGTACCTTGAACAGTACTTGGCACATAGTAAGTTTAAATCAAAAGATGTCTTGAAAGATACATGATGTTAAATTAAAAAGTAAGTTTAAAGTAGTATGTAAAATATCCTATAACTTTACTAAAATCAAATATGTGCAAGTATATGTAGATAGATAGACAGATAGATAAAGCCAGCCAACCAGGCAGTAAGATCATTAAAATGACTAATAACAGTAATTTTCTCTGCATAATATGATAGAATTGGGGTAATTTTTATTTTCTTATTTTTAGCTTTCATGAATTTTCCAATTATTCTAAGTTAATTAGGCATTACTTTATATAGTTTTAAAAGCCATATCAGAATTTAATTATGCATTACTTATACAGTCTTAAAAGTTATATCAAAATCCATTTGAGACAAAATCAATACATGTATGGCCTTACCTAGAGAACGAAAAAATCTGGATTAGATTTTAAAATAAGAAAGAGTTGAAATAGATATTTTAAAATCATTTTTTAAAAATCATTTCTTAATAAAGAGTGATTCAGCATTAGAAGACAGGACTCCATAGAGACATTCAGACAAGGAACCCACAACTTTTTGGACAAGAGGATTAGGAAATAAGGAGTTGCCCTCAAAGCTTTAAGGCTCCTCTTCACTCTGGGATTCTTGTCTTCATTTCCAAACTCCCTGTTAACAGGCAGCAATTGGTGGCTTCATTAATCCTCAAATATTATGGTGACTTAAAGATGACATAGTACATTCTTTACAAAGACAGATGTGGCAACTGAGTCCAGGGAGGTTTTAATACCAGAGCCCCCAACTTTGCACCCAATATGTTCCTAATTTGTTTTCCTTTTCCCCTGCAGACATAGTTTATGCCTTTCAGTGTGGCCATGTTTGTGGGGAAACAAAGTTTGCCATAAAATTGGCTTCATTAAGCCAGAGTCCACATACATTATATATCTGACTCTCATTTTAGAAGGAAAAACTCACCTTTGAGTTTCACAGGATCAGTTAGTCTATGCCCTAAAGTTGTACTGAGAGGCTGAGAGGCCACCAATGGAGGTCCTGGATTATGAGAAAGAGACTCTTCCCTCTCCTCTCACCCATACTCAACATTAGCCCACCATAGTTCCTTGAATGCAATATGTTTTTTCTGGCTTCTATACTTGCACCCAGGTCAATACTCCTGGTTGGGATGTTCCCTCTCTTTCAGTCAATCCAAACCTTACCCATCTTTTAGCCCTTGACCCCATTCTTCTTGATATCCAAAGCTTCCTCTGATTCCTGCAGCCCTTGTTACAGGCTCCCTTCTCTGACCTCCTGTGACCAGTACCACACAGTCAGCTCCTAACTGTATCTGCTATGTCATAGTCCTTATTGCTTCATACATGTGCATCTTATCACCTCAGCCAGACTCTAAGCTCTTGCAGGGAGAGTAAGGTTCATCACACACACACACACACACACACACACACACACACACAGATTATACTACACTGCTTTATACCTGGTAGGTTCTCAATAAATATCTGTTCATCAGTTATTTGGAAATAACCAGAAAACAGCTGAACAATCACAAATTTTTAACAAGTTGAGTTATAAGACAGTCTCATGACACAACTATATGCTGTTTACAAGAAACTAACTTAAGATCTAAGGACAAATAGGTTGAAAATGAAAGAATGGAAAAAGATATTCCATGCAAACAGTAACCAAAAGAGACTTGGGTGGCTATACTAATATTAGAAAAAATGGACTGTAAGTCAAAAATTGTTGTAGGCCAGTTGCAGTGGATCATGCTTGTAATTCTAGCACTTTGAGAGGCCAAGCCTGCACAATATAGTGAGACCCTATCTCTACAAAAAATAAGAAAATTAGCCAGGCATGGTGGTACATGTCTGTAGTCCCAGCTTCTTGGAAGGATGAGGTGGGAGGATTGCTTGAGCCCAGGAGTTTTAGGTTGCAGTGAGCTATAATTGTGCCACTGCACTTCTGCCTGGATAACAGAGTGAGACCCTGTCTCAAAAAGAAAATTTATTATAAGAGACAAAAAAAGGATATCATATACAGATGCTCCTCAAATTATGATAGGGTTACATCCAAATTTAATTTCATTATTTTCTCTATAGCACAGTTAAATTGTTTCCAATTTTCCCATTTTTTTATTTTAAAGAAATTACTTTCCTTGGGATAAATTCTTTTCTATTTCCACCATTAGTTGAAAATATCCTAAGTCTAAAATGTATATTAGCTTACAATTGGGCAAAATAATCTAACACAAAGCTTATTTTATAATAATGTGTTGAATATCTTATGTAATTTATTGAGTACTACACATTAAGTGAAAAGTGCAATGGTTTTACACCATCGTAGTCAAAAAGTTGTAAGTCAAACCACTGTAAATCAGACACCATCTCTATTAACAAAAGGGTAAATCTATCAAGAAGCTATAACAATTGTAACATATATACAGCAAGCAACAGAGCCTCAAAATATATGACAGCAGCACTGACATAATTGAAGGGAGAACTAGAGAGTTTTACTCTTGCAGTTGCAGACCTCAAATATTTCACCTTCAATAATGGATAGAACATCTAGACACAAGAGCAATATGAAAATAGAGGCATGTTACCCATGTTTTTTTTCCAGTCCAACAGGAACCCTGTCCTCCAAATGCCAATGGAAAGAAAAGGAGGACAGTACTGTAAGTGCTATTACAAAGGTTATGGTTAAGTGCTGCTGCACATTTGAGACATGTCTTGCCTATCACCACTCAAGATGCACTTCATCATAAGAAACCACTTCAGGTACTGTCTTCTCAGGTCACAAGTCCAGACTCAACACTTGTCTTCAAATCTCACAGAGTTCTAGGGAGATTGAACTACAGGGCATCCAGTATCAGTTACATCCTGTGTCACCAAAACACGTAGACCCTTGTCTAAGCCTTCAGTCAGACTCCTGCTTCCCCAGAATAATTTTATTTCAAGGGGCCTTTCTTCCAGCTCCTGGGCTGTGAACAGACTCTCCCCATGCTTTCCTCAACAAGACTGCTTGACCTTAAATTCACAGAAGACAAATCAGATGTCTTTCTCTTCCATTCTGGAAGGCCCTGGGTAAAACTGGTTCACTTCTTTCCAGCTACCAGCTCTGTGAAACAAGGTGTGAGGAAACATTTGTCAAATGACTTAAAACATAAAAGGTTTTATAAAAACTTAATTCCAGGAGAATGGGGGGAGGAGGGCTGCTGTATCTATACTACTAAGAAGGCAATTCAACTGACCCTTCACGGGATAGAGATAACCATCTTCTCCATATTAAAAAAAAAAAAGTATCCGTTACACAGCTAATTGCCAATAAGTAATGCAGACAATGAGTTCTAGAGGAATTCTGAGAACAAGAAGATCAAAGAGGTTTGAAGGCAACCAGAACATTTTGGATCTGCTACTCCTTGGAATGCAAAACTTGTCACCAAAATTTTACCATCACAGATTAATTTTTAAGAGAAAGTATTGGCCGGGCGCGGTGGCTCAAGCCTGTAATCCCAGCACTTTGGGAGGCCGAGACGGGCGGATCACGAGGTCAGGAGATCGAGACCATCCTGGCTAACACGGTGAAACCCCGTCTCTACTAAAAATACAAAAACTAGCCGGGCGAGGTGGCGGGCGCCTGTAGTCCCAGCTACTCGGGAGGCTGAGGCAGGAGGAGAATGGCGTAAACCCGGGAGGCGGAGCTTGCAGTGAGCTGAGATCTGGCCACTGCACTCCAGTCCGGGCGACAGAGTGAGACTCCGCCTCAAAAAAAAAAAAAAAAAAAAAAAAAAGAGAAAGTATTTTGGAGCCAACTCCTTTATTCAAATTTAATTTCATAATTTTCTCCGTAACACAACTAAATTGTTTTAAATTTTCTCACTTCTAAAAGAAATTATTTTCCTTGGGATATATTTCTAATTCCATTTTTTTGGATAAAGATTATCTTAATTCATATTTCTTTTTGTTTGTTTTTAGACGGAGTCTTGCTCTGTCACCCAAGCTAGAATACAGTGGTACAGTGGCGCCATCTCGGCTCACGGCAACCTCTGACTCCCCGGGTTCAAGCGATTCCTCTGCCTCAGCCTCCCAAGTAGCTGGGATTACAGGTGCCTGCCACCACACCCAGCTAATTTTTTTGTATTTTTAGTAGAGACAGGGTTTCACTGTATTAGCCAGGATGGTCTTGCTCTCCTGACCTCATGATCCACCCGCCTCAGCCTCCCAAAGTGCTGGGATTACAGGTGTGAGCCACCACGCCCAGCCCATTGTATTTGCTTTTTAACAGCTTTACTGAGATGTAACTCACATACCATACAATTCATTCATTTAAAGTGTACAATTTAATGCTTTTTAGTATATTTACAGAGCTGTCCAATCATCACAATTAACTTTAGAACATTTTTATCACTTCCAAAAGAAACCCCATCCCCATTAGCAGACACTCCCATTCTCCTGAACTCCCACCCCTAAGCAACCACTAAGTTGTTTTGTCTTTATAGATGTGTCTATTCTGGACATTTTATACAAATGGAATCGTACAATATGTGGTCCTTTATGACTGGTTTCTTTCACTTAGTATATTTTCAAGATTTATGCACATTGTAGTGTATATTAGTACTTCATTCCTTCTTATTGCCAAATATGTCATTGTATAAATATACTATATTTTATTTATTATTAATCAGTTAATGGACTTACAAGTTCACCACTTTCTACTTTTTGGCTATTATGAATGGTGCTGCTATGAATATTCATGTACAAGTTTTGTGAAGGTACATTTTGTTTATCTCCTTGGGTATATACCTAGGAGTGGAGTTGCCAATTGGTTCCATTTGACTTTACCTAATTTTCTTGGCTAACAGTCCTATATTGTGCTTGTGTGTGTATGTATATATATATACATATATATATATATGTATATATATATATATACATATATATATGTATGTATGATATATGTATCATACATATCATATGTATGATATATGTATCATACATATCATACATACATGTATGATATATATGTATGATATATATATACATATATATATGTATGTATGAAATATATATACATATATATATACACATATGGCAGAAAGACACACAGAGACAGAAAAGAAAAAGAGAGGCCGTACCTGCTTGCATGTCTTATCTGAAATTTTTGCATGCATAGCCGATTCAATAACCATAGAGTTGAAAAGATGGCATCAAAATGATTGGCTCAAAATATCCTACAAAGGGAAAACTTTCTGGAAAAAATGTCTAACTTGAGTTGAGCTGGTTTTTTAAAGAGCTGGAGAGGAGAAGAGAGAAGATAGTGCTGCAGTAGGGGGCCACAGCACAAGTAAAGGCCTAGTGATTGGGCTGGATATAGAGTACTTGGGGAATAAGTAAAAGTTAGTAGATGAGGCTGGAATGATTTGTTGGGAATCACTTCATCAAGGTCTTTGAATGGCAGCCTCAAGGGTTTAAAAACTACATTTTTATAGCTTTAGGGGAGCCATTGGAGACTATGGTTTAAATACGTCAATCACATGATCAGATCAGATGGGCATGATTACAGCAATGACTGGCAGCTGCAGGCAGGATGTACCTAAGTGGGGAGACACGAAGCAAGCCCTCGTCCTTAGGAGTCTATTGCAGCAATTCAGGACTGAGGTAAAGGCTCTGAGCATAGCCAGCTGGAAGTCAGTAGCTTAAATATTGATTTAGTGGGCAAAAGCCGCATTCATCACGGGGCTGGTTCCCTAAAAACCCTGTGCCTATGTGCAGGGAACTCATCATTTCCCTATTACATAAATTGATTAGGTCATTCGGAGCCGAGATTGATGCCAGAGATTTGCTGCTAATCAAGCTAGAATAGCAAGTTGGAGGACAAGACAGGCCTTCTGCCAACTGGGCAAGGAACTGGTCCCAGAAGCAGAGAACACTGCAGCGAAGTACCCTGTGTTTGCTTGGGGAGTCTGAGCAAAGATAGCCACTGAGAGGCCTGGCAATGCCCTTCAGTTACATCTGGAGTCTCCAGGGCAACTCCTAGAGTGACACTTCTCAGGGCTTCTGTCAAGAGCTGACCAGCCAAGTGGAATCCAGTCCCAAAGGTCCATGACAGGGCGGTCCTTACTGTGTGCTGAAGCTGTAAGAGTGGACGTACTGGGGGAACAGGGCCTAGGGCAGCATCTGTGGAGAGTCCAGGGGAGCCAAAGCCTTGGAGAAAGAGTTTACTGTTTTGGCAATAATAACAACAGTCTGCAATAACAAAAATTTGTGTTTGTATACATCTTCTACTGTGCTCCAGAAAAAAGGGAGGTTCAGCTTTCTTGGTGGATAAGATACTCTCCCCCTCACACAAAGACACCCTAGCCCCATTCTAAAAAGAGCCCTGCAAAACTAGCCACATGCCATCCAGTGCCAGGAAGCCTGGTTTTGACATGATGGTGGTGGAGTTTCTACCCATCTGTCCCTAACACAGAGGGAAGTGTACTTGGCTCCATCTATAAACTGAGGCAGCATATCTGGGAAGAACCAAATCTCCAGAGCACGCTGGTTTGGGACAATCAACATCCCAAGTCAGATGTCTTTCAGCTTTCACAGCTCTCCTGTTTGCAGTCCACTTCTCATTCTGCGACCGGCCCTAGTTTCGAAGGCGTGAAATGCTCAGTGAGTAGTAGAGGGAACACTTTTAGTACTATGACCTGTAATTGACGCTGTTGCCACCACTTTTGGTTGACCTTAGCCCCTACCTGGAAATGGGTGGGGGGGGGGGCAGGGGTCTGCTTTTTGCCACCGCTCACCCACCTGGGATATCTAAGTATAGTCACCATTATTATTTTTATTTGCTGCCATCATATCATCACCAGGGTCTTGCTTCCCGCAGTCCATAGTAAGGGGAGGACAGGGAAGGAGCTTGCTGCCCGAAGAGGATGATTTTCCGCCTGTACTGAGGGTGTTCCTCGCCAGAACTTTTGTGGCACCGGCAAAGCCGGCTTGTGTCCAGCAGAGAAGCACCCGCAGCCGCGCGGGGCATCCGTCGTCTTTTTCTGCGGCGGTGGGGCATGGGGGGCAACCATTTGCCCGGGGCGTTCCATAGCACACCGTTCCCCGCGCCGGCCTCAGGGGAGCTGCTAGTGAGCTTCCCCTACACCTCCTCTATTCCTCTACTCTCTGCCGCAGCCAGGGTCTTATTCCCCGCCCCGGGCTAGAGGGGTCGGTGAGCTGGGGTGGCGAATGCCGGGCCTGGGCTCTTTTTCCTGGTGGCACCTTGGTCCCCCACCCGCGCTTGACTCCTCCCCCGTCTCTATTCCGCAGCGTCCCCGCCCCGTTAGCAGCCTGCTTCAGCGACCGCACCTGCCTCGGGGGGCGGGTGAGGGGGTACACACGGGAGGTAAAAAGGAAAACAGGGAGGGTTTGGGGTGCACAGCGCAGCGGGGTGAGCAGCCTTGCCCGCGCCTCGGACCCCTGCAGCCCTGGCGGCGCCCGCCCGCGGCTGCGGCACCGATGCGCTGTCCGCGGTGCTGACGCCGGCCGCCGCTCGGTCGGGAGGGGGAGCAAAAGCCCTCGTTCCCGGGTCTCCCGGAGCCCAGCGACTGCCTCTCCCCGATTCCCCGTTTCCAATGGAACCCGCTGCGTCCTGGGGCTGCGGTTCGATCCAGGGCAAAGGAGTGAACGAAGGTTACTTAAACTTCGGACTAACGCCCGAGAACCCAGGGTCGGCGATTCGCGTCGCGCGGCCTCCAGCCCTGGAGACCTCAGAGCACCACCAAGTTGAGCAAAGTTTCACCGCGGCATGAGATAAGGGAGGGATTCCAGAGGCGAACCGCAGGGAGAAGGAAGACGAGGTTCCCCGGCGAGGTGGTAGCCCGCACCGCAGTCGGACACCTGCTCCGGTGCCCCGCATTAGTGCCGCCAGAGCCACCGGGAGGCGTCGCAGCAGCCCAACTCTCCACCCCCTCCCTCCTGTCCCTACTCACCCCTCCCCAACACCCCGCCCCGGGCGCCAGTGACTCCGCCTCTCCCTGCCGGGCGGCTCTTCGGCTGGAGCTGAGAAAGGAGCGCTTTCCCGGACTCGGCTCGGCTCCGAGGCTCCGAAGCCGACGCCGCCAGCTCAGCCCCGGGGGCGGGAGCAGGACTGCCAGCACAGCCCGCACCTAGGAGCCGCCGAGCCCGAACGCCTCATGGGACGCCCCCGGGGGCTCTCTCCCCGCCCTGCTGCCGCGTCCCGGTCCTAGGCGCCCGGGCTCCACGGCCCACCCCGCCCGCAGCCCGCGGCCTGTCTGGAGAGGAGTATGAGGCCCGGGGCCCCGCGGACGCCGGCCACCGGGCGGCAGGGGCCTAGCTGCGAAGCCCCGCGCCCGAGGGCGGCGGGTAAGGAGCCGCGGGAGCCGGCGAGGCGTCGGGGCGCGGAGAGGAGCGCCCCTGCCCGGGCACCCGCTGGGCCACGGGACTCGCGTGTGGCCTGAGTGCCGGGG
>NW_016813366.1:1401383-1451131 GCF_001698545.2 Rhinopithecus bieti | reverse complement strand
CCCCCCCCCCCCCCCGCCCCGCGCGCGTCTTTCCTCTCTGTGCCTTTCGCCTGCCGCCCTTTCCTCTGCTCGGCCGCTCAGTCAGCGTCCCTCGGCTCTCCCTTCCCTTCTAATGTCCCTTTGCTTACTTTTGTCTCGCCCTCTCTTCTCCGCCGGCCCCCATTCTCTCTCTGTCTCCCTCCCGGCTTTCAGTGAGGGAGGAAAGCCCACCTCTGGAGCTCAGCCCCCGGTGGCTTGCCTGGCAGTGTGGCCTAATGGGGGAGAATCCGGGCCGCCTGCGCTCCAACACTGGCCGGCTCCGTGACCTGACCTCTGTGAGCCTCCGTTTTCTCCTCTAAGAATACGTGCCAAGGGCTACCTGTTCTTTCCTATTTTCCACCCACAACCCCCGGGCCTCAGTTTCCTCTCCAGGATGATCTCAAAAGCCCCGTCTCTCTCCACCCTCAGCGCTTTTCTTTTCATAGTCTCCCCCGTTTCTTCTTTTACTGTGTTTTCCCCCTCAGTGGCCTCTAACTCCTTTACCCTGGAGAGGGTGACCACTTGCCCCAGAATCACTTTCCCTAGATCTCCTTCCCACCTGCTTCTCCTACAATCTATACCGCCCCTTACCTGACCCCCAAAAGTAAAACCCGTTAGCCTGAGGCCAGGACTTCAGCTGCTGTTCTGCCTCCCTTCCTTGTGTTCTCCCCCAACTCCCAGCCCCTTCTCCAATTTCTTGACCGTTTCTTTGTTCCCTTGCCACTTTTTCCAACCATTAGTGGTACCAAGGGGTAGCTGGGAGCAGGGATAGTTCCCCTATTCTTTCCATCATCTCTTCTCCCTTTTTTTGGATATAAACAGTTCACATTTTCTCAACCTTATGAAGAATGCTGTGTAAAGAGTCCTTCAAGCCCCCGCCCCTCTCTGTGTGGCCAGACTGCTGCCTCTGAGCTCCTGTGGAGAAATTCTGGAGCCACCCCTGCTCTCCATCCACCCCTTCATTCCTCTTTCTTCCTCTCCTCTCACTCGTTTTTCCCATCCCCCACTTTACCTGGGTGTCATGTGAAACAAAGCCCCCCCCACTCACCTGTATAGAGTGCAGCAGAAATGCATGCTTATCACCTTGACAAGGCTTTGTGTGTCCCCAACTCCTGCTTTGAATCCCAGGATGGAAGAAGGCACTTGGCTGGTCACACCTCTAGTCACCCCAAGGCACTGTCTCCTGTGCAGTTTTGGAGGAGGGGGTTGGATTTGCTGGGCTTGAGAAGTGAGGGATTTCATAGACACACGTTCTGGAGTGGTTTGGTATGCCAGTTCAGATGCAGAGGCATGGACTCTAACTGACCAGGATAAGCCACAGCAGATGGCTGGTTGGAGGCAGGGAGAGAGTCTGCCTCCATGTGCAGCATATGAGCAGCTAGAGATGTCTCTCTAAGTGTATATGTATAGTCTATGAAAGCACTTCCTTGCCTTCAATGATTTTTCATGTGTCATGCTTGATCTGATTATTTTAAATAGAAAAGGCAAATATGGCCCCCGTCCAAGGCACACACAAATTGGATAAAATACCCTTTAAAAGCTATATCATGTTGTTATGGTGATAGAAGATATAAAATGACCCCCTCAAAAATCCCCTTTTAAGAGCTGCATCAAGTTGCTATAGCAACTAGAGTTTTTTTTTTTTTTTTTTTTTTTTTTTTTTTTTTTTTTTTTTAAAGCTTTAAAAGTACTAAGGATGCTTAGTCCTGGAGGATGACATCATGCATCCATAGCTCATTGTTGACTTGTGCTCTTCCTCTTGTAAACACACCCTTTCCCTTTCTTCCACCTGGAGGCACCTGTGCACATATTGGGTGGCCACAGCACTTTTTCCCAGTGACATGTTCTGGCTTTCTAATGGAACCCACAGGCTAAAGGGGAAGCTGTTGGCAGTGTCCCTTTCCTTTTTAGGCCATGAGTCCATCCAAATAAAGCCCCATTCCAATGGCCTGTGGTCTCTGTGCCTCTCTGATGAGCTCCATCAGTCTGTCGTTCAGTACCCCTTTGGAGGCACTGATTCTGAGCCCAGCCACAGCTTCTAAAGCTTCTCTTTCAGTAATTTACACAAAATCAAGTCAGTGTGTTGGGAAATTGTTCCATGCCCCAGCCTTTAGTCTACTGGCAGGATTGGCTGTTCTTTAGTCAAGTGGAAAGGAACTATATTCTCTTTCTTGATTTGTGTTTTCAGATGTAGGCAAGCAATGTAGGAGGGCTACACTGAAGCATGTGGTTATGTTACGAGTGACCCAGCACGTTGCTTCCAAAATCTGCGGGGAAACATTCAAACCAGCCCGTGTACAGCCCTGGGTTGAACCAGCCCTCTGTGGGGATGCCAAGAGGGCTGGTTATTGCCCCTGCTGGGATATTCTGGGATCAGTGGTTCAAATTGGTCACTTCCATCAGTCAAATAAGTTCCACCAAATCCCCAAGTAGCGTAATTGGCATTTCAGCTTTCTCTTTGCAAAATGTATTTGGATGAGGTTTAAGTAAAGATCTCCACAGGTCAGCTTCTCTTCTGCTTACATAGTTCCTTTCTCTTAAATGGCCTGAATCTTCAGAGACAATCATTACTATTATTGATGCTTTTATGGGTTCAACAGATCAGGGAGCCAAAGCTCAGTCTACAAAAAATGGGCAGTCAGAATTCTTTATCTGCTTCTTTATCCAATGAAGAGGAAAATTAGCATGTACTCCGTTTTATTTGATGAATATCACAGTGTATATGGTTCATACAGGGCTGTGGAATTCAGGGGAACAAAATGATTTGGTTTAGCTATTTATACTGCCTAATCAAAAGGACATATGTATGTGTGTGTGTGTGTGTTGTGTAGACCCAGATATATGGTTCATCTAGACTTTAGTATAGGAAATCTTTCCTTCCATTCATTCCATAACATGATTGTGTGTATCAGGCTGTATTTTGAAAGGTTAAAGCTTATGCTACATGGCAGAGATTAAGGCATATCCCAACATGGGCAGCTGGATCGCAGCATTTATGAGCAACATATCTTGGCCATCCTCACTGAAGATGATTAGAACAAGAAGGGGACCTTTGGTCCAATCTCATGTGGCACAGGGTTGGGGACTTGTCAGTGGTCACACAGTTAATGAGGGGTTCAGCTAGGTCCAGATACCAACTTGTGCAATATCCACCAATTTCATGCATATAATTGGTGGGAACGTTCTTGTTTGAGATTGACGTATTTAATAATGTCTATCTGTCTATCTGAGTGTAAGAGTGTGTGTGTGTGTGTGTGTGTGTGTGTGTGTGTGTGTGTGTATCCAGGGCAGGGACTGGTCTGCTGGTCTATTGGTCACATCATCAACTGATTAAGTCTAGAGAAAACTTGAAGGATAAGACAGATGTTACAAACCAGACAAGTTAGAAGCATCTGGCAAGTCTTAGATAGCTAGACAGGCAAGAGCCAGCCTAAAGGGCAGAGATGGGGCACTAGCAAGTAGGAGAACTTCTGGCAAACTGTGGTCTAAGGACAGAAGTCACTTGCTTTCTGCCCTTTTTTGCACCAGTGTGTGTATGTGTGTGTGCATGTGTGTGGGCACGTGCACACACACACTCTTGAGAGCACATGTGTGTAGAGGAGGGGAAGAAGGAACAGGAATGGGCTTTCACCTGGTGGAAGATGTAATGACAGGTATAGGTATGGCTGTGTGTACTCAAGGTTACATGGAACAGCACGATGAAGTAGAATGTTTGTCCTGACATTTGGTTTGAACAGGGCCCCATATCCACAGCTGGGCAGTTTGCAATCGTGTAGATACACGTGTGTCTACACAGTGCGGTACCAGTGGAAAATTTTGCCTGTGATTATTCAGCAGCCGTTCAGGCTGTGTAGAAAGTTAATCTGAATAGCTCAAGCGAAATAAAAATCCACTTTGTAGTCTAAATTATTCATACTGATTGCTTACACAGAACTGAAATCCTGGGTAATTATTATTTCTCCCATTTATGCTATGTGACATATTCCCTAGGGGTTGAAATCAAGTTTGCTTTAATGTGAATGTATTCATTTATTCATTCCCCCAATTAATAAACATCTAAGACAAACATCACTCATCATAGATGCATGTGTGACCTCTGGCATGTTGTCTGCACCTCCTGTGATTGTATGAACTCCTGAAGATACCGTCTTGTGTTCTTTTAGCACGAAACAATGTTCTTGAAGACAGTATTCCAGCTCAATGATATTCCAAACAATCCAAAGAGAATTAACCCATCACCTCACATCCTAAAGGATGTTTATCAGTTAACTTTGAAAAGATTAAATGGAAACTCTCCACTGGGGTTTTAATTATGCATCTGCTATCAGATTTACACATAGGAAAGAACATATTTTAAAATCTTTCTCAAATGGCAGCTTGATATAAACAGAAATATTTTTGCTTCCTTTTATTAGGTTTTCTGGCAGCGTTTTTTAGCTATAAAGCTAAAATCATGCTGCTGTAGACGGGATGGTGTAGGTATAAGAGTTGTCACTTTTGGCACTGCATAATTTAGCTTGCTACTTTCAGAATTAGGCACACTTAATTATTCAGCCACGAGATTAGTAACAAGTCCTAACTTTTCCCTCTTTTCAACATAGATTTTAAAACTCTTTTGCTACTAAGGAAACTAAGACATTAAAAGCCCAAAATGTCACTACCACATTTACATTCAACTTTCTTCTAACATGTATGTAATCCAGCTGGAGATAGTTTTGATATCTGGAATGAAATACATTATTCAGAAGGAGAGGTGCACCCTTCCTTGCGTATTTCTGTCATCAACTTTTTTTTTTTAAAGAGACACAGTCTTTACTCCATTGCCCAGGCTGGAGTACAGAGGTGCGAATACAGCTTACCATAGTCTCAACCTCCTGGGCACAAGCAATCTTTCCACCGCAGCCTCCCAAGAAGCTGGGACCACAGGTACACATCACCATACCTGGCTAATTTTTTTTTTTTTTTTTTTTTTTTAAGAGACAGAGCCTCAATACATTGCCCAGGCTGATGTCAAACTCCCGGGCTCAAGCAATCCTGCCACCCCAGCCTTTCAGTGTGCTGGGATTACAAACGGGAGCCACCATGCCCGGTCTCATCAACTATTTTTTATTGAAAGATGGTGCTATGACAGCTTTGAAGGACATTTAGGAAGAAAATATCTTCTTAAATTTGAAACTCTGAGTGGAGAGCAGGAAATGTATTACCATTCACTGCTCCATCCTCAGCACCCAGCATCAGACCTAGCCCATAGTAAACAATAATTATTTATTGTTTGAATAAGAGAACAAGTCATTCATGATACCACTGCACTAACACAACTCTTCATGTTTGCACATTCCCCTGCAGTTCCTTGTCATGCCTTTTATAGGAAAAAGGAAGGAAACTAACTGATGTGTACTGAGTTGCTTCTGTTTTATTAACATTTTGTTACTGATGTTGTTTCTGTGTTTCCACATAGGCTGATTTTAGTGGGTGCATAATATTCCATCTAGTTGATGTTCTATAATTTACTACCCCTATTGCTGGATAGCTGGGTGTTTCCCAGTTTGGGGCTATTTTGAGTAATGCCACAGTGATCATCTTTATGCAAGGTGACCTTTTCTTTCTGTGATACCTCCTTGGGATGACTTCCAGCTGGTGAAATTGCTGAGTCAGTGGGTACTGCTGTCTTCATGGTGCTTGTGGCCAGCCCCTTTGGAGCGAGAGACTGTCTGGTCTCTTTGTATCTGAGCCTATGCCTCTATAAAGTCTAGCAGTGATTGGACAGTTATCCAGCTAATTGCTCCATGGAAAGGGGCCACACATCCACTTGGTTTTCTCCAGGATTGCACTCAGTTCCAGGAGCTGAACTGCCTCCCGAACAAGGCTGTGGCATTAGCGTTTTCAACCTCCCTTGTTTTAATGAGAGTAGCTTCCTTTGGGAAGTTCTGGGTGAGTGGAGAAAGGTAAGAAGAAAAAATAGGTGGGGGCACTGCCAGGTCATCAAAAACTGAGACAAGAAAGGTACCTGGACCCCCCGTTCTCCCCTGGACTCCCAGGAATGGTCTGCCGCTATTCCTGGGCTAAGCCAGCTGAGAGAGAATGTATTTCCACTCAGTCTTGACTATGCCCAAGGGCCCCAGCATTGAACAGCTCAGAATTGCACCGAATGGAGCAAAGGTACACTCCTAGAGTATTCTAGCTGGAAGCACCACAAAGATCCTTCAGAACTTTCCCCAGGCATGTGGACCATTTTGTCAACAAAAGCCAACAATCAGCCCATTATAGCAAATAGGAGCAGAGCTGCTGTAATTGGGGGTGGGGCCTGGAGTCCGGACCAGTGGGCCTTTCCTCAGATGACACCCGCTCCCTGAAGTCTTCTCTGAGGAGCCCTAGAGCATCTCCAAGACCAGCCTGAAGAGGGTGAATTTAACCTCGTTCCTCATTTTACACAAGGCTCAGAGAGGAAGAGAGGTTGCCCAAGTTACCCAGCAAGTCAGAGGGGGATTCGCTGAGAGCTTGAGCTCTCATCCTCCCTGGAAGAGTTATATCAATATTGCCAAAGGTAGGTGTATCTCTCCCACCCTCCCACACCCTTTCTTACACACATAATTCTCACACTCACAAACAGCACACACGGACACACACACACACTGCTCACATAGACAGGTAGAGAATCCAGCACAGTTCTGAGAGGGCACCAAGGCTTCCCAGAAGGGGTGAGTGTTGCGCTGCACACAGAGGGGAGGAGCTGGAGAGAAGGGTGGGCATCTGAGGAGCAGAATGCAGGCTGAGTGACTTGTTGGGGGGCTTCGGGTAAAAACTCCTGCTTGATCTGGAGATGGTGGTGGTAGCCTTGGGTAAGTGTTCGGTAAGTGTCCCCATCCCTGACACCTGGAGCGGTACTCCCTTGCCTTGCTTGGCTGCCTCAGATTCAGAGGATCTTGGAAACAACAAAAGGTCATTGGTCTATTCCTGTGGTCACCCCCAGCTCTGGAGTCCTCTCCAAGCTTTCTGGCCCTTCCATTTTTTCTGTCCAGTTCCACTGACTTTCCAGGGTCTGGGGCTCTGCATGGGGTCACCAGCAAGCAACCCAGAAAGTGTGTGGAGCCCAAAGTAGGTGCTTTGGGCAGAGTCCAGCCGTGATCATCACCAAAGTTTTTTAAGAGACATGGTCATACTCTCTATACTCTCTGCAGAGCTTCTACACAGGGAGAGTTGCCGAGGAGCAGTGGGTGGAGGGACTTGCAACTGCAAGAAGCACAGCACTTTCCAAGAGGTTGAGGAGGTGCTGGTAGAAAATGAAGAAGGGTACTGAAGCCCCTTGTCTCTCACCCTAAGCCAACTCTTGGCTGCCACCACTGCTGTGAGACTCTGGCCCCCGGAAGTTCTACCCCAAACCCTGCCATTCCCTAGCCACCTACCAGGTGACTCTAGGTCCCCTCTTCAGGCGGCCACTGGCTACAGTGGAGAATGCTCTGGACTCTGTCTGTGATTGCTGCTTCCTCCCTGTGCTTGGTCAACCCCCAACTCAGGGCTAAGTTCCTGGCTTACTAGCAGGTCAGTGGTAACTGGTGTGCCTGGGCCCTTAGAAAAATTGAGCTCTGGGGTTTCTCCTCCATCTGCTTCCTCCAGATCCCAGAGGATCTCATTCCAAGGTGACCTCAGGATGAAGCATCCAGAACCTTGTAATTGCAGATTTTACAATGTTCAAACACAGTGTCTTTATACTCACAGCAACAGATGTTCCAGACCAGCGAGGTAGGATAACATGCAGCAGTGCTTCTCAAACTGTAAGGTGCCTGGGAATCACCTGGGAATCTGGTTACCATGTAGTTTCTGTTGAGTAGGTCTGGGGTGGGATCTGACAGTCTACATTCCTCGGAACTCCTGGCCATGCCTATGCTGATGCACTTGGAGTCCTTAGGATAGAGAACAGCGGTGAGTCAGGCACTAGGAGTCTAGACCTGATTCTGCCACTAACTGGCTGCGTGGCTTTAGGCAGGACGTATCACCATTCAGTGCCTCAGTTTCTCCCTTACTAAAAGAAGGGAATGCCCAAGGTCCTTTGAGCCCCTTCTTAGCTCAGATGTTCTTATATCTGGGAAGACTATTGGTTCATATCCTTCCAGTATAGTTTAGTGTAGACTCTAAACACACCAGCACTGCAGCCAGCCTGCTTGCCTGGATTTACGTCCTGATTCTAACATATTCAAACTGTGTGGTCTCAGTGAGTAGATATACTTCTCCTTGCCTCAGTTGCCTCCTCTCTAAAGTGAAGACCATGCTGGTTCTTACCCCATGGGGTTACTTTAAAGACTGAAGGCTCTAACCCATGGGTGCAGTGCCTGGTAACCCTGAGTAGCATCTGCTCCCCAGATCTTGGCAACCGTGTTGGTGAGCCCTGCCCTGCCTCTCTGTGCAGGAGGGGAGGCCGAAGCACGTTTCCTTCCCTGTAGCCCACCTGGCCACGCCACCCTCTGCATGGTCCAGTCCTCTGGGCCTCAGCCCCCCTGCAGTGTGGCACCTGCTGCAGTCTGGTTGGTCACTGCCTCTCGGGTGTGTTTTTGTGTCCTATGCTGTTACATAACCAGCCTGGAAGGGTACTTTTGAAAATGCATTTTCTTTGGGTCCTTAACTAGAATATCTTAATCATCCCTCATAGGCTCAGTGCTCTTTAATCATCGTCAAGGACATAATTGGTGGATAACTGAATGAATGATTGAGTGGTGAGTTAGACCAGTGACATCCAGTGCTTCTCTGCCCCCCACACCGAGAGCAGAGCCCTGGGCAGTCACACTGCTGCCCACCCTCCTTGTTTTCCAGGTGTGCTGGGGCCTCTTGGCAGTGCTTAGGCTGAGGAGGAGGTCATGGAGCTGAAGAGTAGCAGGGAAGCCGGATGCTGGCTGAGGCCAGGTCCCACCACACTTCTCTGGGGTGGGTCCAGTGTCATGGCTGCTGTGTGGAGGTCGCTAAAGGAAGGCACTGCAGCAAATAGCCCCATGTGTGGGTGCTAGGCTGCTGCTCCCTGCATCCTGGGGCTACCATGGCTCCCTGCTGGGTGGAGGAAGCACCAGGACCCCCTTCCCAGGCAGAAGCCTCCTGGGGCAGGACAGGATCTGGGGCCAGGGGAGGCCACAGAGCCCACCAGCATCTCCCCTCTCTGAACTCTCCATCATGCCAGCAGCCAGTGCCTTTGTTCTAGGGAGTGAGGGGGATAATGGAGGCGTTGTTGGTCTCCCTGATTGACTCCCCTCCCTGCCACATGTCATGTTTGCCAGTTCACTGTGTTTTTATCTGCATTCACTCAGTAAGCTCCCCAAAATCCTAGGACAGCAAAGAAAATTATATCCCATTTCACAGATGACAAGACAGGCTCAGAGAGGTTAAGCAACTTTCTTGGCATCACACAGCAAGTCAATCAATGGCAGAATAGAGGATCCGGGGCTCCTGACTGCTCAAGATTTTCTCTGCTGTCTCTGAATTGTGCAGTTCCACAGATGGGGAAGAACCACAGCCCAGTCTGGGGTCTGCAGGGTTGTGTGGGTGGAGGAGGAGGATGAGGAGGCATCAGCGAGAGCTGAAGCACAGTTTGGGGACTCTGGGATTTGGCTGTGCTGTACTTCTGGCAGTGTCAGTGGCTACACTAAAGTGAGGGCTGCCTGCTTCCTATCCTTCACCACCTAGTACCTCTTTGTGAAGGAGGCTGCCAACCAGATGGGAGAGGGTAGAGCACGTGCTTCCCACAGAGCTCACCAGAACTCTAAGAACTTGTTGAAGAGGACCGAGCTCTCGCCCAGACCTGAGAACCCTCAGCCTTGCACTGGAAATAGCTGCAGTGGGCATGAACAGGCAGGACAGAAAACCAAAAAAACAGGAGGGCCTCCTTTAAGCACACCAGCAAGGAAAACCTGGGGACATGGCCAGCTCAGAACTCACCTCCTGAAGGCTGGTTAGGTTGAGGGAGACTCTGCCTAAGGTCATGTCCTGGGACAGACCCTGCCCAGACCTTGCACCGAGCACCTGCCAGTGCTACCCTCCTCTCTAGCCATCCTTAACTTCTGTCCCCCTTACCTCATACTTGAAGCCTTTAGGATGTTGCATATACTGTTCTCTTCACCTGGAATGCCCTTCCCTTCCTCTCTATTTTCTACCAGGTGAAATCAGTCTTCAAGATCCAGCTCAAATGGTGCCACTAGAGAGGGACCTACTGTGAAGTCCCTCTTACTGCCCTCAGACCTGTGACAATTATTTGTTTCTATGCCAGCTTCCCCAGCTGCGAAGTAAGCCACTGTTCAGTGGGATAAAATGTGTCTAAAGCTGGCCCAGGACCCAGCACATAGTAGGTACGCAGAAAACTTACTTTCTTCTTTCTCCACCTCAGAAGCTACATCTTAGTAGTGCTTGTCACTGTTACAATTAATAACATGATAATAACCATAATGGCAGCAGCTATGCATTGAATGACTACTTTGAAGTGCAGCAAAGAGGTAATTTCTGTCAATCATGGAGCATAATACTTGGCACAAAGTAGGTGATTAATCAACATATGTTGAGTGGATAGAATGAATGAGTAACTGAAAACCCTGGACTGCTGGAAATTAAAGACAAAAAATAAAAACTGAGCAAGCTGGGCCCAGGCCAGGTTCTCAGAACCTCCCAGGGCCTCCCTGCTGGGCCCCCCACCCCTGCAGCTGGAGGGGCTGGCTGTGCATGAGCCCCTCTGCTGGGCCGTTGCTTTAATGCTCTCTCAGTGGCTGGCAGGTGTGCAGCAGGGCAGCCAGCTCATTCTGGAGCTCTTCTCCCTGGCAGTGCTGTTTCTATGGCTCTCTGAGTCAGCTGGGTCCTTGTCCTGACCCTGCCCTGGACTGAAACCAAACTAGACAATTCTAAGCCTCAGCGCTTGTTATCCGCAGAAGGCGGTAGGAAAAGTTCAGTCCTGAACTAGGAGGGCTTCTGGTCCTAGTTTTCCCATTGACTCAGATTTCCTATCTGGCCCTGGCCTTGGCCACATCTCTTAGCCATAAGGAGGCCCTGCTCAATTCCACCTCTCAGTCCGGTGGTTCTACCTTTTCTCTTCACCTGCCCAGGACACATTCCTTAGAAACTGGATGTTGCTTCACAAATTTGACGGAAGTTTAATCAGTAATGAAATGCAATTCCACAAACCAGGAAAAGCCACCCCCACCCACACGGCCCAGCACCATCACAATGCCTCCAAAAATACTTGGGGAAGCTTTTATTGGAATCAGTTGTCCCAGCTTTCTGGAAAGTTTCAGTTGAGATAAACGCAAACTCCGAATCGCACTCCGCGTGACTCCTCTCTAATCCTTTCCAAATGGCCATGATCTCCTTCCCTGCTGCCAAGTGTTCTGAATTCTGAGCGTCTCGTGTGAGCCTGTTTAGCTGCTAACACCAGAACCTGCCAGGGATGCTGCAGGGACAGCCCAGGTGCGAGAGGGAAAGGTAGACACGGGCCTCTGCCTGTGCTGAATGTGTTGGCACTTCCTAGGGGCAGGGTGCATTTTGGAGGCCATGCAGGTTTGGATTGTTGGGTTCTCTTCTAAAATGGAAGGTGGGGAAGGAAAGCTGAGATCGCATGGGAGCTAATTCTGAAGGTCTGGCAGCCTCAGTGGCAGGCAGGGAAGAGGTCCTTGCCTGTGTCAATGCCGAAGTGAGACTGTAGGGCCTGCCCCTGCCAGCACCCTCTTTGTCACTCCCCACACTTCCTGCTGGTTTGGCATGGAATCACTTGTGTGACTGTGTGCTTAGCATCTGCTTCTCTTGCCAGATTCTGGGTTCCTGGAAGATGAGAACTCTGTCTCCTCCATTCCCCTGCATGTCTCCAGTGCCTGGCACAGGGCATGGCACATGGGAGGGGCTACAGAAATATTTTCCGAATCAATGTAAATTTGAATGAATGGCTGTTTCCAAGATTCCCAACTCTACCTAGGTACCTGTTTTATAAAAAGTAAAATATGATGATCAGATGATGACCTGCTTTGTAAAAGAAAGCTTTGCTTTTCAAAGGGATTCATTCCCAAGTTTCTGTAAGCAGCAACATACCCCATTATATTTATAGAGAGATGTAACTTGTAATCAATGTCAGGAACCCAGCAGCTGCATGAAGTCCACCTTACTGCCATTTCTACCTTCACACAGTCCCCAAATCCCTAACATCAAATTAGTGAGCAGTATACATGACCCAGAAGGCAATTCAGAAGAGTATATAACAAGAGCTGAAGTGAGTTGTACACCTGTACTGATTGGAGTTGTTCAGGCCCCTTGGCACAGTCAAGCAGAGATTGGATTGTATGCCTAACAGACGGAAATTGCCTTACAAAGCTCCTTGATGTGCATTGTTCAGCCGGGCAGGTATGCATTATTCATGTATCCATTTTAAGAATGAAGAAATCTGCATTGCCAAGTGACAATTTGCAGTACAATGTAACGGTTAGGGAGAGAATGCTGGGGGCCCTGGTCTTGCGTTTGAATTTTAGCTTGTCTTGGTCTGTTTTCTGCTTCCATAACAGAATATCACAGACTGGGTAATTTATTTAAAAAAAAAAAGTTTATTTAACTCACACTTCTGGAGACTGGGAAGTTTATGATAGAGGGCTCCAGCATCTGGCAAGAGTCATCCATGTGGAAGGCATCACATGGTGAGCAAGTGCGGGACAGAATCAGCCCAAACTCATCTTTTTATCAGGAGCCTGCTCCCGCAATAACCAACCCACCCCAGTGATGATGACATTAATCCATTCATAAGAACAGAGCCCACATGACCCAATCGCCTCTTAAAGTTCTCACCTCTTAAAAGTCTTACAATAGCCATTGGATTTCAATATACGTTTTGGAGGAGACATTCAAACCATAGCAAGCTCTGTCATTGGGGTTGCCAGCATGCGTCTCCTGCCCATTTACTGAAGTCTGCCTCACTGAGTTCCTCTCCAATGTTCTCCAGCCTCCCACAGATGATGCATCCAAGAACTGGGCTCCTTAACCATCTCATCTATAACCATATTTCTTTCCATCCCACCCCAGCAGGTCATTTGGTTCTATCTGTGTCCTTGCTATTACTAGTAACTGCATTACTTTCAAAGTTTTTGACTCCAGACATCTCGCCTCTGACCACTACCTCCCATGCTTCCAGCTCCCATCCTTTGATCTCACCCTATATGGGTGAGATCATAATCCTTTGGCTGTAAGACCTACAGGTCCTTTACACTCCCACTCTTATTTTTCCACCACCTTCTTTGAGCCTGCATTTCTTTTTTAACCCAGCTTGGATTCATTCCCTTTTCAGAGACCCTTAACTTCCTTGCCCCTCTCTCCCTATGTTGTACTCCTATTAAAATACCAACTTTCCACTTACTTTTCATCTGCCCCCAAGCAGCTGAATGTGGCTAAGAAACTATGCAGAGATGCTGACTGGTCCAACTTTAAATTAGTGACCCTTAGTACCAGCTGGACACTCCACACTAGCAGCACCCCCCCCATCCCACTGTACTTCCTACTGTGTCCTCCACTTATCCTCCCTCTTCTCACCTTTAGCCTCCCATTCCCCTCACTCTCTGCTAATTACCTTTTTTTTTCACACTCCATTGAGGAAATAATCAGAAGGGGACTTTCTTATCTTCACACCCCTAAATCCACCCACCATGTGGAGCTGCTTTCTCTCCTGTGACAGTGGATGAAGTGCCCACTTACAAATGCCAGCTTCACTGGGTCTCACTTCCTCTAACTTCTTCCTGGACTTAGTTCCTGCCATTACCCACTCCCCATGCATTGTTAATTTATACTCTATCGGTATGCAAACATACATATTCTTAATAGACCCTGTGTCACCCTCCTGCTACTTTCCCATTTCTCTGCCCTCCTTTACAGGAAACCTTCTCAGAAGAGTAGTCAACATCTCCCTCACCTGCCCTTCTCCCCTGGATCCACATCAATCAGGAGTCCAGCTCCACTTTTCCAGTAATTATGTGATTGTAAGGTGCCTAGTGGCCCCCTTCCTAAAAAAATCCAGTGATGACTTCCCTGTCCTCAGCATCTCAGCAACATTTGACATGGCTGACCATTTATCCTCAGCCTCTTTTCTCTTGGCTTCCAGAACATCATGCTGTCCTGGATCCTCACGGGCTGCTTTCCTTGGTCCTTTTTGCTGGTTCTTCTCTATGTGACCTCTCAGTGTGAGAGGGCCCCATGCTCAGTCTTCACTCTGGACTGTCTCCAAACAATCTCTCACCTGTAGAGGAAAAGCTTTTCCCCTACATTTTCTTAGTTTCAGTGACTAGGGCCCTGAATTAAAAGACAGATTAACAGGAGAAAAGGTTTATTGGATATACATATGGAGGCCTTCATAGAAAAGTAATTACCTAAAAAGAAGTTATATACTATTTTAACAAAGAGTGATAAATTGTGAAGTAATGATGAGATAAAAGGAGTTTGGACTTCTAGAAGTGGTAAATTATGGGAAGATAAATATAGGGGGGAAACTAATGGAGAATAAGGTTTGGTTTTAGTAACGTTTGTTATGCAGACTCAATCTCGTGCAATCTCTGGAGTGATAATGGGGTCCCCAGTGATTAAGAGTACAGAGAAGGGAAGGAGGACACCTTGGCAAAGGGAAATTTATGTCCTGCCTTTAGGCAGATAGGGGAGGATAAGGAGCTTTCTCTGCATCTACTGCTTCCAAATTGCCTGCAGCTCAAAACAATCCTTATGCCAAAGTGACATATTTAGGGATGGCATACTCTGATCCCCTTCACACCCTTTGGCTTTGAACCCATTTATCTATTGATGAATAACCCATCTTCTACACTAAGCTTCAGAGCCATGGGTCCAACTGCCCACTTGGCATCTTCACATGGATATTCACTATGTATCAAAACTTTTAAAAGCCCAAAATAGAACTCCTGATTCCTGCTGTATCCCACTCTTGACTATTCCCCTCACAAGCTGTTCCTGCTCCTTGGTACGCTGCTCCATGAGTCTTCATCTCAATAAATGTCATCCATATAAAGAGTTGTCCTGATTCCCCTTTTTTTCCTAAACTTTCATATCCAATTCATCATGAACTCTTGTCAGCTCAATCTGCAAGATACATTCTGATTCCATCCACTTGTCTCCCTGCCCATCACTACCAGTCTACTCCAACTGTTACCATCATTTCTTCCTGGGGCAATTAAGTCAGTGTTCTAACCAATTCCCTAACTTTCTCTATGCTCCTTGACAACCTGTTCTTCACACACAGCCAAAGAGATCTTTATAAGTGGAAGTCAGGCCAAGTCATTTGCTTGTTTGAAATCCTTCAGTGACTTCCTGTTGCACAAAATCTGACTCTTCACCATGACATTCAAGGCCCTGCATAATCTGGCCCTGTCCTCCCTTAGCCTCACTGGTACTGCTTTCCCCTTCACTCAATGCACTACAGCCACACTAGACTTACCAGACCTCTGGGCATTTGCACTTGCTGTTCCTGCTGCCTGGCGCACTACTCTGTGAGTCATAGCATGGCTGACTTCTCTTAACCACATTCAAGCCTCATGTCTAAAGCTAAAACGTCACCCTTGAGGAGCCTTCCCTGGTCCCCCTGATTATAGTAGTGTCCCCCACTAACCCCTAGTCACTGTCCTTTCTGCCTTATCGTCCTTAGAACATGTACCATTTTTGGAAATCATCCTGTTCATGAACAAATACGTGTTTATGTGTTTGTTTGTTGCCTGACCTCTGCTCAATCCCTGCTCCATGAGACCAGGGTTCTTGTCTCTCTTGTCCACTATTATATTCCCACTGCCTAGCACAGTACCTTGTGTTTGTTGAATAGATGAACTTCCAAAGCTTCCATTTTAACATTTATAAAATGGAAATCATAATAACACTTGTATCCTGTGGTGGTTGGGAGAATTATATGAGACAGTGAATGCAGGTGCTTAGTCTTGCCCTGGTATTTCATAAGCACTCTAATGTGGGCCTATGTTTTTATTAATAGATAATCTGACTGAGTCCACATGTAAGTGGCAAAGCTAAACCCTGAGCTGAATTCTCTGACCCCAGATCTTTTGTTCTTTCTAGTATGTCTGATGCCACCTCTCAGGTTGCAGGGTAGGCAGGTTTGAAAGAATAGTGTGAGTGAGGTCCGGACCAGCCTGCCTTTAGCAAGTTAAGGAACAGTGACAGGTGAAACTGCTTCAGTAGGTTAAGGTCATATTGGAGGGCTTTGAAAGCCAGGTGGAAACATTTAGACTTGGTATGGGGGCAACAGGAATCCACTGGAGTTCTTGAACAGGGGTGTAATGTGATCATGACTGTTTTAGAGATTCTGGTGCTTTAGTCACTATATAGTTATGCCATTAAGTCAGGCAATCTCGTTAGTCTAAATTGTTAGTCTCTAGACTGCCTTCAAACAGCCAGATAATTGTGAAGTCCTTTGTTTTGGCTATTCACCTCAAACATTAAATCAGCCCATTATCAACTGTCTCTTCACTTTATCAAGAGCTTACCACTGTATTTCTGCCTGGGTGACAGAGTGAAATCCTGTGTCCACCCCCTCCAAAAAAAAAAAAAAACTCGTATATCTCTATCAGTGATAAATCACTGAGGAATATGTGCTTAGTTTGTATATTCAGCTCTGAACTGCTATGTGATTCCAAACTCATTCAGGAGGACTGCCAACGTGAATTGTTTCTTTATGCACTCTAAGTGGTTCATAATCTATGAGTTATAATTTTATTTTATAACTACCGGTGTTCACATTTTAAACAAAGAGCAAAATTTGTCACATTAGACTGAAGAGCTATGCACTCTCGCAATGAGGTCTACCTCACAGGGTCGTGGTGAGGACCCTTGCATAGCCTTAGAACCAGTAAATGTTTGTTCATTTGTTTATATAGCAGTCCAAGATGCTGAATATTTGTGGCAGGATGAATTGGGTAGAGGGGACTAGGGATAGGGACTGGGGAATCACATGGCCTTTGGAAAGGAGCAAAAGAAAAGGGGTAAGAGATATTTGCAGGAGCCAAAGACAGAATTTGGTTATTGGCACTCAACAAGACTCAACATGACCTCTGCTGACCTTGGGTCTTCTTACTCTCTATTCCCCCCTCATTCGTTGACATCATGCCCACACGGTAAGATCTAGGGAAAGGAGCTGACCAGGGGCCTGGGGATTTCTTTTCTGGTTTTGTTTGTTTGTTGGTTGGTTTTTTTTTTTTTTTTTTGCTTGGGGGGAGCCAGAGTCTCACTCTGTCATCCAGGCTGGAGTGCAGTGGTACAATCCCTGCTCACTGCAACCTCTGCCTCCCGGGTTCAAGTGATTCTTGTGCCTCAGCCTCCCAAGTAGCTGGGATTACAGACATGCACCACCATGCCCAGCTAATTTTTGTATTTTTAGTAGAGATGGGGTTTCGCCATGTTGGCCAGGCTGGTCTTGAACTCCTGGCCTCAAGTAATCTACCCACCTCAGCCTCCCAAAGTGTTGGGATTACAGGCGTGAGCCGCCATGCCCTACAGGGCCCTGGGGTTTCTAACAATGCTATCTGGAGATTTGTGGGCATGTCTCATAATGAGGGGGAGGCAGTTGAAGATGCTGCAGCCTCATAGGAAGTGGGGAATGAAGCAGGCTGAGGCTGGAGGAAGATGCCCGTCCTCCAAAGCTGGGCTCAGCAGGGCAGCCCTCCCCTCACTACTCAGAGATTGCTGAGGGCAGCCTCCTGTGCCCTGCAGGTGGGAAAGGCAGTACCGGTTGGTGGGGGCAGGGGTGCAGCAGAGGTTGGTGTGTAGTAATGACCTTAATTCATAGCATTTTTGTCCCTAGAGTCCCCTTCACTTCCATCTACATTCTTGCTTTATTTTTTAATGTTTTTCCATAAAACTTATTCTTTTATAGCTGTTTATGGCTAAAGGGCATCCTAGCTGCAGACTCGGAGCCTGTACGCTGATAAATTCTATCTCAGTTTCTGAGCTTCCCCCCACCACACCCCGTCCCCAGGGCCGAACAAGAAGGAAGGAGGTGATGCAGGCCCTTCAGGAAGAGGCCTAGCTCCTCTGGGTTGCAGGATTGAATGAGCCAGTATCTACAAGGCCCTGGTTCTACTCCCTTGTAATGTTTCCAGGCTTTCTCTGTAATACCGCTGTAGTGAGACACATGTCATTCAGAACTCCATGTAGCCCCCTAGATTTATGCACAGGGCAGCCTGTGGCTAGAACTGAATCTTAAACCAATAATCTGCCTTCCCCAGGACTAGCACCAAAATATTTTTATGTGTCAAGGAGTCTAGAACTGGAGAGCTCCAGAAAAACATGGTGCTGTGTGGGGTAGGGGGTAATATTGATTTCACACACCGTATTTTCCAGAACACTTAGCAGGCCCTGTGTTCTAATTTGGCATCCAGAAAACATGATCCCCATTCATCCATTTATTCAACAAATATTTCTTGAGCGCCCCACTATGTGCCAGCAACTTAAAATCCCCAGGGATACAGCAGTGAAAAAGTAGACAAAGTCCCTACTGTATGGAGCTAACATTCTAGTTGGGGGAGATAGACAATAAACATACAAATAAATGTCAGGTGGTGGTAAATGCTGCAAAAAGAACAAAACCAGGGTGAGAATAAAGTGATGGAAGTAGGGTGGTCTGATAGGGTCTCTTGGATGATGTGACCCCTGAGTGGAGGCTTGGAATGAAGTAAGGGAGTGAGCCGTGTGGCTGCCTGGAGGAAGAGGGCTCCAGCCAGTGCCAAGGTCCCTTAGGAGGAGCTTGCAGGGTTTGCTGGAGGAGCTGGAAGGAGGCCAATGTGCCTGGAATAGTGTTTGGAGGAGGGGCAAGTGAGAGTTAGAATGTGACGTCAGAGCAGTAGCCAGAGACTAGGTCATGCAGGGTCTCCAGGCCACAGCAAGACCTTTGGGTTTTACTCTGAGTGAAATGGGGAGCCACTGGAGGGTTTTGAGAAGAAGCATGATTAGATCCTGAGGCAAAACTTAGGTTAAAATAAGCGGGGAGACAGAAGAGGCGTGACATGATCTGATTTATAAGATCATTCATTGCTGTTCAAAAAAACTGTACAGGGGAAATATAGAAATGTGGGGACTCGTTAGCAGGCTTTTGAAATATTCCACGTGAGAGATGATGATAACTTGGACTAGGGCATGTTTGGTGGAGCCAGTGAGAAGTGATTATATCTTTCAGAATATCTTTCAGAAAAGAAATGCATATTTACTGAAGTGTGGGGTTTTTTTCATTGTTTTGTTTTCCTGTTTCTTTTAGCACCTTAAAGATTGTTTTCTGGCTTGCAGTTTCTGATAAGAAGTCTGTGGCCAGGTGTAGTGGCTCACACCTGTAATCCCAACACTTTGGGAGGCCAAAGTGGGCAGGTCACTTGAGGTCAGCAATTTGAGACCAGCCTGGCCAGCATGGTGAAACCCCATCTCTACTAAAAGTACAAAAATTAGTTGGGCATGGTGATGCACGCTTGTAATCCCCGATGGGAGGCTGAGGCAGGAGAATCACTTGAACCTGGGAGACAGAGGTTGCAGAGAGCCAAGATCGTGCCACCGCACTCCAGCCTGGGTGACAGAATAAGACTCCATCTCAAAAAAAAAGAGAAAAGAAGTCTGTGAATATTTTTATCTCTGTCTATAAGTAATTGTGTCTCCTTTCTTTGGCTGCTGTTAAGGTTTCTCTTCATTCCTGACTCTCAACAAGTTGATTTTGATGTGCCTTTGTATAGTTTCCCTTATGTTTATGGAGCTCCTTGGATCTATGTGTTTATAAATTTTCTCAAATTTGGAAAGATTTTGACATTATTGCCTCAAATATTATTTTTGCTACCCTATCCTCTCTTTTTGAACTCCAATTGCACATATGTTAGTCTTAATTTACATTGTTCTGCAGGTAGCTGAGGCTCTTTTCAGTCTTTTTTTAGTTACAGTGCTTTATTTTGAATAGTTCTATTGCTGTGTCTTCAAGTTCAACCTTTTTCAGCAGTCTCTAGTATGTTGTTAACTCTATTCAGTGAACTTTTCATTTCAGACATTATATTTTTCATCTCTAGAAATTCTACTTGGTTTTTAAAAAATTTTCCCATTTTTTTCATCATTTCTCCTTTAAATCTTGAGCATATTTTACATATTTTAACAGGTATTTAAATGCCTTTGCTAATTCCACAATCTTTGGCATTTCTGGGTCTGTTTCTATTGACTATTTTTCTCTTATTTGTGGGTCACATCTTCCTGCTTCTTTGCATATCTGATTTTGTATTTGAGATCAGAACATTATGAATTTTACATTATTGATGCTTGTTTTGTACTCTTTCAAGCAGGGTTGAACTTTGTTCTGCCAGATAGTTCTTTATAGATCAGTTGATATTTCCCAGACTTGTTTTTAAGCTTTTTAAAGGCAGATCTAAAGGAGTCTTTTCCCTAGGACTAGATGAGCCACACTATTAAAGAATAACCTTTCTAGGGTCTCTACTGAATGCCTTGTGGATTCAGTGAAACCTTTCCACCTTTGACTGGTAGGGACTCAGGTGGTTCCTGACTTTGTGAGGGCTCTGGAAATTTTTGGTTTACAGCTCTCTGGAAGTTATTTCCTGGAAGTTGTTTTTCTCGGTCTTGTTTTTTTCTAGGTTTTACCCTATACCTGCATAGATGGTTATTCAGACCTTCGTGAATAACAAAGAGGGACCCCTAGCAGATTTCTGGAATTCTTTTTCATGATAGTTCCTTCCTCTCCAGTACTTCACAGTAGTTATAGCAGTTAAGCAGTGACAGCTGCTTTATCCTCCGTGAACTTGAATTTCTCAATTCAGCAAGAGTGCTGGGCTCTGTCTGGATCTCTCCCACTCCCATGGCTGTCTGAAAACTGCCACCGGGCAAAAACTAGGGCTTTTGAAGGGCTCACCTTGTTTGTTTCCTTTCTCTCAGGGACCATATCCTGAACTACCTGTTTTCCAGTGTCTGAAAATAATTATCTCATAGACTTTGTCCAGTTTCCTGGTTGATTATGATCTGAGGGAAGTCTGGATTCAGCTACGCCCTCGTGCCTGAAGCAAAAGTCAGTGGGTAGAATCTGGATAAGTGTTGACAGTAGGGTGGCATGATTTGTTCCTGGATCAGATGTAGGGTGTGAGAGAAAGCAAAAGAATAAAAAAGGACTCTAAGACTTTTGCCCTTAGCAACTGCAAGGGTGGATTTGCCATTTACTGAGATAGGGAAGGCTGAAGTAGAATCAAGGAGGGGCTGGTTGGGAGGGAGAATCAAGAGCTTTGTTTTGGAAATGTTAATTTTGAAATGACTTTTCCACTTCCAAGCCAAATGCCAGCTAGACAGTGGATAGGCAAGTCTGGAACTCAAGGGACAGGTTGGGTTTGAGATACAAATTTGGGATTTGCCAGCCTATAGACCACTGGTTCTTAACCCTGGCTAAAGCAATGTTATCATCACTGAAGAAGATACCTGCGAGTGGGTAATTTATAAAGAAGGGAAGATTAATAGGCTTTCAGTTCTGCAAGCTACAGGAAGCTTGGCAGGAGAGGCCTCAGGGAGCTTACAATCATGTCAGAAGGCAAAGAGGAAGCAGACAGGTCGTTCATGGCTGCAGCAGGAGGGAGAGAGCGAAGGAGAAGGTGCTACACACTTTTAAACAACCAGGTCTCATGAGAACTTACTATCATGAGAACAGCAAGGGGGAAATAAACCTCCATGTTCCAATCACTTCCCACCAGGCCCCTCCTCCAACATTGAGGATTATAATTCAACATGAGTTTTGGGCAGGGACACAAATCCAAACCATATCAACTCTAATATGTAGCCAGGAGTGAGAACCACTCATATGTGTTAGGAGTTTGAGACCAGCCTGGCCAACATGGTGAAACCCCATCTGTACTAAAAATACAAATTAGCCAGGTATGGTGGCAGATGCCTGTAATCCTAGCTATTTGGGAGGCTGAGGCAGGAGACTCATCTGAAACAGTGAGGCAGAAGTTGCAGTGAGCCAAGATCGTGCTACTGCACTCCAGTCTGGGCAAGAGAGTGAGACTCCATCAAATAAATAAATAAATAAATAAATAAATAAATAAAGCCCTGCCAATATCAGCTAGGGGGCTCTAGAAGCTAAGGTAGGAGGATCACTTGAGGCCAGGAGTTCAAGGTTGCAGTGAGCTATGATCGTGCCATTGCACTCCAGCCTGGGCAATAGAGCCAGACTCAGCTCAGACGCAAAAAGAAAAAGAAAAGATCTCCTAGGAAAGTGGTTCTCAACCCTGGATGCATATTAAAATTACCTGGGAGTTTTTAAGCCTTGATGCCCAGGCTGTGCCCTAACCAGTTGTATCATTCTCTCTTGAAATGGTGGCTTACGAATTAGCATTTTGTAAAACTCCTCATGAGAGTAACTTCAATTGCTGTCAAGGTTGGAACCACAGAGTCCCAGGCGTGATCATGGGAGCCAGAAGAAAAGAGATCTGAAGATTGAGCTGCAGTGCCCTTGAAGATGAAGGAGGCTGAGCTAGGAGGAGATGCAAGAGAGGGCTTGCAGACTTTCCTCAAATGTCTGAATTGTGGCTGTCTACTCACATTTAAGAATTAAAAATAGAAAATTGGACTGGAAGCTCAGTGTGCATAGGCGGGGCTTGTGGACTGTGGGCTTTCTTTTTGGGTCAGGGGTTGGGCAGCCAGCCACTATCTATATGGCCTTTCCCACACCCAAGTCTCTTCAGGGTTCTTCCGGGCAGTTCCCCTGCTTCCCCTTCTCAGCTGTACTCCCTCTGAGCTGTGGGTTTCTCCACCTGCCTTCATCAGTTACAGCTCTCTCAAGCTGTCCATCTTGCACCAGCATGCAGAAACTTCTCGGGCCCTTCCACTGTAAACCCTCTGCCCATTCCCTGTGTTGTTGCTAGTTTATACCTTTATGTCCTTTTACCATCATTTAAATAGGGCCTTAAGAGGGCAAGTAGACAAATTGAAGTAATTAAATAATCATCTTGAACCAGAAGTCTCCCAACTATTTTTTTTTCCACTGAGAGTCTCCCTCTGTCACCCAGGCTGGAGTGCAATGGCGTGATCACAGCTCACTGCAGCCTCAACCTCCCTGGCTCAGAAGATCCTCCCACCTCAGCCTACCCAGTAGCTGGGACTACAGGTGCTCGCTACCACACCTGTCTAATTTTTGTAGTTTTCATAGAGACAGGGTTTTGCCATTTTGCTCAGGCTGCTCCCAACTTTTTAAACGTGAGGATCGCTTTAAATGCGAGGAATATTTTCACAGCACCCATATGATGGAAGTTACATATACTTTCAGTATCCATTAATTAATAGGGAAAATGTATATTGACACACACAGTCCTCTGAATTAATTCAGTAGCACTTCTAAGTGCATCTTCATTAGAAAACCATTTACATATTTTTGGAAAGTAATAGCATAACCATGTAGGAGAACGTTAAGGTTGCAAACAACCATTGATGACCAAGTAGGCTGATATGCCTTTGCAATAACTGCAGAGTTCCCAAAGGATTCCAAGCCAGATCATTGGGAGTCACAGTTCTAGACCCTAAGAAGCCACTGGAGGTTTTTGAATAAGAGAGAGGGTGTTACTGAAGAACTTATGACACTTGCTTCATTTACAGCTTTTCCCTGTCTATAGTTGCCTCTTCAGAAGGTTAGTGCTGGATGGGTTCCTCCCTGAGGGAGAGAGCATGTAGATGATACTGGCTGCCCCAGCCCTGAGCAAATTATTTGAGAAGAAAAAAAAAAAAACTTAAGTGCAATTCAGTGTTGGCTTTATATTCCACGACCTCCTCTTCTCTTTTTTTCTTATCTACTCTCTTTAGAAATTCTGTTCCTTGCTGTCCATCCGTTAGCACAAATGGCTTGCATTTTGAGATGGTCATGCTATTAGCACTATGCTGAGCATTTTACACACTTCATCTCATTTAATCCTCATCAGCATCCTGTGGAGGTGAGCACAGTTCACATCTCATTTACAGATGAGGACATTGAGGCAAAAGAGGTTAAATGGCTGTCTCAGATCAAAAAGCCAGCAAGTGACAGAGCTGAGATTCTAGCCCAGGTGTCCCTGACTCCACAACTAGTCCCCCTACTCCCCACAAAATTGGTGCTGCACAAATTATGAGGAATTGAGAGACATATGAGCTACTTATAAATGACTGAATTGGGAAAAGACATCCATCTGTGTCCAGGCTTCCCAAAGGGTCCACTCTCTGGTAGCAGCTTTCCTGGTTTCTTTCAGGAGAAGCCACTTTGCATTTCAGTGATCCCCAGCCTTTCCATGCCCGAGTGTGGCTAATGCTGCCCTCACTGCAGCCTTTCCTCTGGCCAAACTAGTCAGCAAGACCCTGAATTGTCCCTCCGGTCTTCATTCATAGCATTCTCCCTGTGTGGAGCATCCCTGCCTGTCCTCTCCCCTTCACATATCGAAGGCACACTCCCTCTGCGGAGCCCACCTTCATCATCCAGGCTTCATGGAGCCTTCTCCTTCGTTTGCCTTCTGCCAGTGATGATCTGACCTCCTATCACCTTGCCATCTCCTCCCTTGTGTATGACTTCGCTCCCCACCCAGACAGTGAGACCCTACCTTTAAAAAATAATGACAAAACGAGTGGTCTTTAATTCACTCAAATAATAGATACTTCTTATAGAACATTTGAAAAAGAGAGAAGCACAAAAAAAGTGAGGGGAGAAAAGCACTTAGCCTCATCATTAAAATAGTACTCCAGAGATTTTTTTGTCCTTGAGTCTATTTTCTGGATGAATTTTGGGTTTTGATTTTGTGTATTGGTATGTGATGTTGACATCAACTTTCTAAGCATCCCTCTTGTTGGATGCATAGTATTCCTCGCAGAGGATGTGCCATGGTTTGTCATAAGCGTGACTGCATCCTCCCCCACAGGACCTAGCCTGGGGGACCCACCCAGGAGGGCCCTGGTGAAGACTGTGTGAGTAATTGGGTTGTCTGCAGGGTAGGAAAAGGGTGGGTTACACCATGCGGTATTTAAGCTGCAAGGGGGCCATTTAGGAGGCTGGAAAATTACAGAGTGCTCATACTGAGCCTACATCTGCCAGAAAAGGGCACTTAAAACAAATCCCATGAAATTATAGCTTTTGCAGTCTATGAGTTGGACAGGAAAGTACACACAACCAATGTGTTTCAGTAGGAACACCGGGAACAATGATGTTAGCCATCACTGGGGCCTGGGAAGGAAGGGTTTGAAAGAGAAAGGTCTTCCCAAGTGTGGTTCTCAGTAAACATTCTTTAGAATTCAGAGCTAATACGGTTTATGCCCTCGGCAGAGATGCCAGGGGTTCCCTGGGTTATAGAGCCTTGCTGGAGGGACAGCTCTTCGAAAGGGAAGTGTTACAGGCTGAGGCTGTACCAAGCATTGATATGGGAGGGTTCCTTTGGTGTAGCTTTATCCCTGAAACGCTGCGTGTATGCCGAGGGGGAGTCAGGTAGTCCAGGATGCTAGTGCTCGAGTGTCTGTGTGTCTGATGTCAGGATGGAAGGCTGTCTTTGTTGCTAATACTCTCTGCTGAAGCAGCAGTCACTCCAATAGAAACAGAGGAGACATGGGTGGTGGGCTTTCTAGAATGTTGGCCTTTGGAAGCCACCAAGAGTGGAGGGAAGGCAGGCCCTGGGTGCTTACCCCCACATCTGGGAGTCCCTGCTTCCAGGAGCAGTGACAGCCATCCTCCTGGCTCCTTGGTAGAAAGAACCTCAGTCCTCCTCCCATCAGTGGCAGAAGTAGCTATGAGGATTGAAGCTGGGTGGGCGATGTCTCAATCCTTGGCAGAAGGATGGGAAACAAAGACTTTAAACATGTTAAACATCCTTTTACAGATCTCCAGAATTATAGTGACAGCGGGGAGGAGGGAATGACCCATCCCCCATCCCCAGCTTGCTAGCCCAGCTCCTGGAAGATCAGCCTCTGGGCAGTGCCAGCCTGCATGACCGTCCTCATCCCCCCACTCTGCCCTTTCTCCCAAAGAGCCAACAGAGCATATGTCTTGGAGAAGACACCCCGTCGCCTTCTAGGTTGTCCTGCCATAGAACAGGAGCACCCAGCAATACAGCAGAGCTTCCCACAGGTTTCTGCAGTGTCGTCAGAGACCCACAAGGAGGGTCAGCCTTTGTGAAGTCCCTGACTCAAATTCTGACATTACCTCTATCACTTATTCACAACGTGACCTTAGACTGCACTTTTCTGAGCCTCAGATTATGCATCTAAAAACCGAGGATAATGCTTACCTCACTAGGTGGTTGTGAAGAAATGTAAACAAACCGTGTGTGAAAATGATCTCTAAAACCAGAAGACCCCACATAAGCCTCAGTGAGGAAAGCAACACAGTGTAGTAATCAGAGCTAAAAAAAAAAAAAAAAAAAAAAAAAAAAAAATGTAGTTGTCTATGCTTGTGGTGGTGGTTGTTGCTATTTATTGTGGTGATGGTGGTTGTGTCAGGGTCTGCAGTCTGATGCCCTGGTAGCTCCTTATTCACAGCTACATTGATACATCTGCTCAAGTAAATTAAAATCCCCACCTCAGAAAATTCCTTTAAAAAGAACACGTTAGACAAGCACAGTAGTGCACACCTATAGTCCCAGCTACTCGGAGGCTGAGGTGGGAGGATCTCTTGAGCTCAGAGGTTTGAGGCTATATCGTGCTATGATTGTGCCTGTGAGTAGCCACTGCACTCCAGCCTTGGGAACACAGTGAGGCCCCATCTCTGAACAAATAAAAATAACTCATTCTCATGCCAGTATGTGAACTGACCCATGTATTTGTTGACCCAGAAGTATAAAATGTGTTTTCACTAGTCAGTGCTGAAAACCTGTAAGTTTCCCATGTCTTTCTTGCTTGTCACTGTGCATGAGTGAGCTTCTCACACACTCAAAGGCAGAAGCCATCTGAGTGCTCTCACCTGGCTTTGATACTCTCACCTCACGCCGTCCCTGCTGAGGACCTTAAGGGTCACAGTGTGGCGGTGATTTCTCTGATAAAACAAAAATCTATGTACTGTGACTAGGGCCCAGGTGAAATGTCTCATAGGCTCCTGAAAGCTCAACCTCGCTGCAAGACCCCAGAACAGGCCCAGGGTTGCTGGAACCCACCCCAGAGACCCTCCCCTCAGAGCTCCCATGAAGGGGAGCAAGAAGGGAGAATGGGTGGCAGAGGCATTTCACAGTTTATCTGAAAATTGAAAAAAAAAAAAACCTTGTTGTTCTGTTTATTGAGCATCTACTAAGCACCTAGTGTTGCACTGAATCTCAGACTAGGACTGTGACTTGTTTGCAAAGGCTCCAGTCCCTGGGCTGTGCACGTGCCAGGGTGCTTGTGAGGAGCAGTCGGTCTCCGCGTCTGAGCATCCTCTGGAAGACCAGGCTGTGCGCCTGGGCCCAAGCCCAGTGTGGAGTGAGGAGAGCTGCGTCAGAGAGAGCCTCGACAGAAGTGGTATGATGAGAACCTGGAGGAGCCCAGCAGGCCTGATAGAAGCAGCTGGTTCCTTGGCTGCCCCCACCCACCCAGGAGGTTACTTCTCTGGGTATAAACAGTCCCCTGCAGTTAGCAGGATAAATATAAACACAGCCTCCTGATCAGGGCTCAGAAACCAAGCTTTGCATCCTGGGCTCCCTGCTGCCGCTGCTGCTGCTGCTGCTGCTACAGAAAACAGAATGAGCCAGGGTGCAGCCACGTGGGGCTTCTGCAGCCAAGCAAACAGGCGGCCCCAGTCTCCTCCAGCTGCCATAACAAAGTACCATGGACTGGGGGACTTACACAATGGAAATGTATTTTCTCACAATTCTGGAGGCCAGAAGTCTAAGATCAAGGGGCTGGCAGGGTTGGTTTTTTCTGAGGACTCTCTCCTTGGCTTGCAGACAACCACCTTCTCTGTGTCTTCACATGGTTTTCCTTGTGTAGGTTTGTGTCTTAATATTCTCTTCCTATAAGGACACCAGCCAGATTGGATTAGGGCTCACCCTGATGGCCTCATTTTACCTTGATTCCCTTTTTTAAAAAGCCTTTCTACCAATGCAGTCACATTCTGAGGTACTGGAGTGTTAGGATCTCAACATGCATATTTATGGGGCATACAGTTCAGCCCAGAATAGGGTCCTGGGAGGTCACCGAGACCATCTCCCTGCCTTCAGATTGAAACTCATCAGAACATTGCTAGAGGGAGGAGAGTCGGCCCAAATTTTAAAGACCACCTTAAGGGAAGATATTTCATATATTTGGTGTGGCTTGTTGATTTTCAGAAATTGCTGTTGCTGGTGACTAAAAGCCAGCTTGCTTCCACAAAGGATTTGAATGAATATAAGTGCTGAAACTAGAATAACTGAACCACAGGCTCTAAGAGTGCAGGACCGTGTCCTAGCACAGCGCTTACCATAGCAGGCTCCTAACGGGCTTCCTGTGGACAGGAGGAGAACGAGGGAAAGAGAGAGGGTTGAAGGAAGCTAAAAATCATTGGAAAAGGGTGAGGGATGTATCAGGTACTGGGGTGCAGCTGTACAGCAATGAATGGTCACAGTGGCTCTGTACTTCCCATTGGAACACTCAAAATGGGCAATAGGGCACTCAGGGTTCAATAAAAGGCAGCAAGTCACAAGCGCCCTCAGGAAACGAGCACCTCAGATTCTGAATTCTAGAAGGAAGGAATCTCACAGATCAATCTTATTTATGTAGAGACAGGGTCTCACTCTGTTGCCCAGGCTGGAGCACAGTGGTAGAATCACAGCTCGCTGCAACCTTGACCTCCTGGGCTCCGACAATCCTGCCTCAGCCTCCTGAGTAGCTGGAACTGCAGGTGTGACCCACTAAGCCCAGCTTTTTTTTTTTTTTTTTTTATTGTTTGTAGAGATGGAGTCTCACCATGTTGCCCAGGCTGGTCCCAAACTCCTGGCCTCAAGCAATCCTCTTGCCTTGGCCTCCCAAAGTGCTGGATGACAGGCATGAGCTACCGTCCCTAGCCTAACGACATGGGCAGTGATGGTTTTTCTTTGGTTTTGCAGAAGATACAGGGAGAGTCTTCAAATGGATGCTTCCACTGTCCCTTCAGAAAGGCAGAAGACGGAGCACTAAATCTGAGTGAAGGCACTTCTGTGGGCAGTGAGGGCACTATCATTCACCTGCTATTTTCTGATCACCCATTTTAATGTAGAGATGGCATTTGAGGGGTCTTTACTGCTATGGTTACTGGGGTCTCATTCAAACCCTGAGGAGGCAAGCCCATGCCCTCTCATGTCCCGGGCCGGATACTCAGCCCCCTGGCACAGTGACTACACCTCATGGCTGGCACAGAGTAGGAAAGTGAGTAGCTGTGAGTACACATGTGAGGGAGGGGGTTGACACTGTTGTGAAACTTTAGCACCATTTCTTGTATCTTCTCCAAAGTAGGTCTGCCCGGCGAGGCCTTCTCCTCCCTGCTTCGCCCTTTGCGGAGGCCTAAACTTAAGAAGGAGCTGAAGAAGCATATTTAGTGTTTCCTCTGTGCCAAGCACTCTGCTAAGTCCACCAACTGTCCTCTCCCCTCTGATCCTCACAACCACCTGTAAGGCAGTGCTGTCTACTTGATAGATGAGGAAACTGAGGCATAGGGAATAGCTTGCTGATGGCCAACAGTGAGTAGCAGGGGCTGGATCAACCTAAACCCTTGACTCCAGGGCTTGTGATTTAGCCACTGTACTCACACATGGGCAAGACACGCAGCCTCTCTGAGATAAAGAAAACGCAGTGTCTGCCCTGCTCCTGAGCACTTCAGCTGTGGATGTCCTTGGCCTTCCTGGGAAGAGCTTTAACCACAGCCTCCCCTACTTGCTTCCATTTCTTCCCTTTTCGGCTCCTTTTGCAGCCCTCCGCAGTCTGGCATCCGCGTAGTGGTGCCCCCTTCTCTCCTGCACAGAGCCAGCTTCCTCCCAGTTGCCAAATCCTAGTAGAACTGTTAGGTTACCATCATACTAGATTCTTCCAGAAATTTCTGACCCCTTGTCCCCTCATTCCTTCCTTCCTGAATGGCCTCTAGCTTCAGCAACTTTATCCTCTCCTGTGCTTGTGGCCTCCCTTTGGCCTCCCTTCCTTAGTCCCCTTTTGGCTACTCCCCTAGTCTGGGCCACCCCACCTGTTTGACCCACAGCCTCTGAACTGGACTCGCTGATCTCACCCCTGCAGTCTGTCCCCAGTACTGCAGCCAGAGACACACTTTTTTTTTTTTTTTTTTTTTTGAGATGGGTCTTGCTCTGTCACCAGGCTGGAGTGCAGTGCTGCGATCTCGGCTCACTGCAACCTCTGTCTCCAGGGTTCAAGCGATTCTCCTGCCTCAGCCCCCCAAGTAGCTGGGATTACAGGCATGCGCCAGCACGCCCGGCTAATTTTTGTATTTTTAGTAGAAACGGGGTTTCACCATGTTGGTCAGGCTGGTCTTAAATTCCTGACCTCAGGTGATCCACCCGCCTCGGCCTCCCAAAATGCTGGGATTATGGGCCCGCGCAACTTTTTTTTTTTTTTTTTTTTTTCCTACCATCCTTTACAAATTTTTTTACTACCACCTCTTACAAATTTTTAATAAACAGTCATTGATTGAGAGCATATAAACACTATGAACAAAACACAAACTGATACACCCTCAAGTGTTTCCCTTGTTATAACTGAAAGATTATAGGCTTGAGAGATGAAATTGAGAAATGGGAGATATAAATTCTCGCTCAGACTTGAGGAAGATTGACGTTATGCAAGCTACATTATTTATCCTGGATTCCATTTCCCTGTCTACAAAATGGGAGCAATGATGATATTGTCTTTACTGGGTTATGGTGATGACCACGTTAAATAAGACAAAAAATTTGCTCCACATTGCTTGTAGCTATTAAAGATGTTGATGGGTGTTCCTTTAATCTAATTTCCTTTTAAAATTGCATGAGATTCTGCTGACAGAGAAAAAGAAGACAGTTATCAAATATATTCAGCATATCTGCTGTCACTTGAAATCTACTTGAATATTATATTTTTCTTTTTGTAAAACCACTAGTTTATCTGTTTCTCCCTCACATTAAAATCAAATGAAAGTCTTGGTTTTTCTCATTTCAGGGACATTTATGTCACCTAATCTTTGCCCTGAAAGTGTGCAGGAGGGATTTGCTGGCTAATCTCTTTGTCCAGTGTTTTCTCTGTCACCCAGGCTAGAGTGCAGTGGTACAATCTAGGCTCACTGCAACCTCTGCCTCCTGGGTTCAAACGATTCTCCTGCCTCGGCCTTCCAAGTAACTGGGATTACAGGTGTGCACCAGCACGCCCGGCTAATTTTTGTATTTTTAGTAGAGACAGAGTTTCACCATGTTGGCCAGGCTGGTCTCGAACTCCTGATCCACCTGCCTCGGCCTCCCAAAGTGCTGGTCTCAAGTGATCCACCTGCCCCGGCCTCCCAAAGTGCTGGGATTACAGACATGAGCCACCATGCCCAGTCCTTTTTCACTCTTTCCTTCTCTGTTTCCAGCCCCTCTGCCTCAGGGCCTTTGCTTGGGCTGTTGACTAGCCTGGAACACTCTTACCCTCATCCTTTATCAAACATCCATTCCTTAAGGAGGCCTCCCTGGATACACGCCACTTAAAACCATGACCTGCCTCCTCCCCACCCACACACCCCTCACCCTCTTAGCTTGCTCTATTTTTTATTTTTCCGTAGCACTTGCCACTTTCTCACAGGCCACATAATTGTTTGTGGTTTATTATTCTGTCTCCCATACTGAAATGTAAGCTTCTTGAGGGCAGGGGACTTTGTCTATTTAGATCACTGTTGAATCCCAAGGCCCTAGCACAGTTCCCAGCACATAGTAGGCCCTCAATAAATGTTTGTTGAATGAATGCGGCCTCCTTCAGAGACTCCTCTTCTGCCCTTTAGATACTGGAGTTCCTCAGGGGCCTTAATTCTCATACCACACGTGCTCCCTGGAAAGTCTTATCCACATGACACCTGAACCCTTGAATGCCAACCTGGACCTTGCAGACCTTGTGCATGACTGCCTCCATCTCCTGGCTAAGGCATCTTCACTACTCAGTTCCAGTGGCACCTGCTCTGGGACACCCTCCCAAACCTCTTCTCTTGCTTCCCGGAATCCCCTGACATCTCCCTCGCTGTCATTTTCATACAACATTGTGGTCATTGTGTATGAGGATAGGGATCATATCTTATTCATTTTTATTTATAAATGTAAATAACAATGTTTGTTGGGGGTGAACTTACAGTTTCAAAAGTAGCAGGTATCCCATTTGCACCACAGAAAATGTGAAATATTTATAAAAGCATATAGAATAAACTTAAAATCACAGCCAGGCGCGGTGGCTCACACTTGTAATCCCAGCACTTTGGGAGCCCAAGGCAGGCGGATCATGAGGTCAAGAGATCGAGACCATCCTGGCCAACATGGTGAAACCCTGTCTCTATTAAAAATATTAAAATTAGCTGGGTATGGCGGCAGGCGCCTGTAATCCCAGCTACTCAGGAGGCTGAGGCAGGCGCTTGAACCCGGGAGGCAGAGGTTGTAGTGAGCCAAGATCATGCCGTTGCACTCCAGCCTGGGTGACAAGCGAGATGCCATCTCAAAAAAAAAAAAAGGAATATCACCCATATTTTCACAACTGAGCGGTGTGCTCCATGTATGGAATTAAGTACGCGTGTGTGCACATATGCACATACATAGCCAAGTAAATTAGAACACTTGGAAAGGATTTCATTTACAAGAAATAATGAATGGCATCCAATAAAATGCTATTATGGGCTGCTGAGCACAGCAGCATTTTGAGAAAGATGAAGGCAGCCCCCGAGCGCCGAGAGCTGGCCTGGCACTCACCGCAGGGCTGGGAGGATCTGCCATGGAGCATAAGCGTTTCATAGAAGCCCTGATCAGGCAAGAACGCCTTATGTCCACGACAGAGTGAGAGAAAAACAAGGCCATTCACCCCATAAGCATGTCCAAACACAAACCAAAACAGGAACATCGTCCAAACCACAAAAACACCAAACATCCCTCATCTGGTTAGTATGAGCAACTGCTGCTTCTTGGCCAGTCACAGCTTGGCCTCGCTATGTCGTTCTCATAGCTAAGAATTAAGATACCCAGTCATAGAAGTACGCCCGCTCTTTGGCAGTATCCCATCCAGAGTGAAACCTGCTTCCTTAAGCCCTCCCTAAATCACCTAACTCAAGAACTCAAGCCCAGCTCCTAGAATTAGCCCTCTTTGATACCCTCTGACTGAGATGCCCCCGAAGCCGTGGCGGCCAGGATTCCTCATTGCAGTGAGCCAGTAAGCTCAATTGTGTTTGACTACAGGTGTGTTCCTGGAGCTCAGTGGGCAATCTTATTCATCATAGTCTTCCTTCCCCTGCCCTCATGCCTGGCACACAGCAGGTCTCAAAAACATGTGGAGTTAACTGAAACTAAGATGGAGACCATGTTTCTGGTAGTGTCTGCTGGTGATCACTGGACAAACTGCCAGTTCTGTTGGGAATGTAGCAGCTGCTCCCTGAGGACCTGCATTCTGGAGGGTGGCAGGAAGTCCAAGACATGGGCCATGTCCTCATTGGCAAGCTACTGTAGAAAAACTCAAAGGGTTAAATCTCTGGGACAATAGGACAGGGGCTGTCACAAGACGGCACACAATTAAATGCCTGGTGAGCTGAAAGTGCTGCCAGATGATGGAAAGTATTCAGACAGGTGAAGAGAAAAGGAAATAAGTCATTCCTGAACTTGAAAGGTGGGTCTGGGGAGCTCAGGGCAGCTGAGCCGGAGAGTGATCTGGGCAGAGCTGTGCCTCAGCACCACCAACTGGGACAGCGTGCAGAATGAGCCAAAAGGAGAATGTTTCCAGAAACCAGGGAGTCTGGGTCCCAGGTCACATGAAGGGAGGGGGGCAATAGGCAAGGCAAGGAGGTGGCAGGAAGGTAGATTTGAAATTGGGCAGATCTGAGTTGCAATCCTGGTTGTGCCATTTTCTGTGACCCTGACCTTCAAGGTCATTAATGTCTCTGAACCTCAGCCTCCATCTCCTTCTATTGCACAGGGTCTGACACAAAGTCATGCCACAGATCCAGGGCGGGCATTTTGGCCACAGCAAGTACCCTGGCGCAGTATGATTGATGCTCATCTCAGGGAAAAATCACAGTCGCATTTTCTGAACCTAAGGCTGAGTCAGGCCTCAAGAGGTGGAGTGGAAAGAGCTCTGGGTGTGGGACTGGGACCTGTGCTGCCTTACTTCTCTGAGCCTTGGTTTCCTCACCAGCATAATGACATCTCCCCCAGGAGTCGCTCTGGGGATTACACCTGTGAAAGCACCAGCAAAGTGCTTGGTCTGGGATAGGGGCTCCATAAATTCAGTCCCCACCATCCCTCACTTCCAGTGTGCCGGCCATCAACCTCTCCATCTGTCTGTGGCAGCTGAGAGTGGAATGTGCCTTTAGTTCCAGCCCCACCCCCATTAGAGGAAGGGTGTGCCCTACCCACCCCTGCAGTGTGCTGCAGTGTGACTGTGTGCTGCAGTCCAGTGGCCACAGCCAGGTCCTGACAGAGACCTTTGTGCTTTGACATTTTGGGCCGGATGAAAAGAGAGAGAGACCCTTGTGCTGAGGTACTGTGGGCAGTCCCTTTACCAGCCCATAGGGCCGGTGCATGTCAGGGACTAGCACAGCAGACACACAGCTCCCCGTGGGCCTCTAGAGCACCTCCCTGGCTGCAGCTGAAAGGTGTGGGTTTGTTTTCATCATGGCTCCTCGTCTTTATTCCTCCTTTGAAGCAGCCAACCAGGTTGGCTTCTATGGGAAGGTCAAGCATGGGGACACCTCAGTTGGAGGGAGCCAGGGCCTTAAGGAGTGGCCTCGGTGCATTGAGTCATCCCTGAGGGCTCTGAGTGCCCCCTCAGCCTGGGCACTGTGCATCCCCAGATGTGGCTTGTAGCTCCATGGAAAGGACGAGACTGTGCTTCTCCAGGTGTATAAAACCGAATTCACTGAGAAGGCTTGGAACTATCCACTTGAGAGCAGGATTCTTTGCTTTACAAACCACCAGAAACTTCCTTTTAAAATTTCCTCCTGTGTGATAGAGGAGTTGAGGTAAAGTGATTGAATTGACATTGTCTTGCTGCTCTGAGCAGCTTCTCCCCATGGCCAGCCAGTCTGTCTCCCTTCTGAGAGGTGGTATGACCCCGGAGCTCTTCCCCACACAAGCCCCACATGGGCGCCCCGAGGTGGGTGTGAGGAGTGAGGGACGGGGTAGACGGGCAGAGCTTTCCTCATCTCATTGCTCCTCACACTGGGGGCCGGGTTCATTGGTCACGTCTTTGTCCCATCAAAGGCCTCCCTTGGTGTTGGATTTAGTCTTCTCCCAAAATTCTGGTCTGAGATGAGGGCTCTGCTCTTTCTGTGGGGGGCAGAAGGGGCGGTGATCTCATCCCTGGAAAGGATTAGTCATCAGGGAGACAGGGACAGATCTTGGGGAGGGGGGGCTGGAGACGGGCTGTATGTAAATGAGTCATCTTCCCGCCAGCCCCGGGCCGAGCTTGACAGCTGCTCCCCAGGAGAGGTTGTTAAACGGGAGCTACCCGGAGGCAGGAGTGGTTAACTGGCTTTTAATAACTCATTTTACTGAATGATTTCTGGTGAGGAGAGAAAACCTTAATCCCAGAGATAAAGCACAGAGTGGTGGGGAAGGGGGGGGTTTGAAGTCAGCCCCGCTCGCAAGGAAGGCTGCGCCGAGGTACAAAGCCGATTCAAGGAAGCCCCTTGCATTTGCTCAGTTAACCACAACCTCTCTAATGTTAGAAATCACTGGCCTGAGCCTGTGGGGTTCGTCCTCTGTCCCTAGCTCCCCTCCTCCTGCCACCTCAGCTGTCCCCACCTCCCATCTTGCTGTCATCAAATGAAGAAAGTCACCTCAAAGGCCCCCAGAGAACAAGACAAAAGCAAGCAGAACAGGGGCAGAGGGCCATTTTCTCTGTGCCTGGCTGGCTGGAGCCTCTCTGTCCTGATCGCCGCGCACCCAGTGCGAGAGGGGTGCGCTGCACGCTCCCACCCCACACCTGGCTTTGGAGGGAAGAAAACCAAGAGCTTCTGTCCTCAGGGAGCCGTCCATCCAGCTCTGCAAATCAGACAAACCAGCAAGTGCCAACAAATACAGCAGCCCACGGTCTCAGCTGTTTCACAACAGCCCCATTTTAAAATTTCCCTCCCACACAAACACACTCTCACTTTGGGGACTGGAAAAAATGGTACCTAACCTCTAGCCGGGCCTCCTACACAGCACAGGGGCCAAAGCTGGAAGTGAGCCCAGAGGTGATGAGGAGATGGGGACCCAGCGAGGTAGGAGAACGGCGAGTCCATGGTAGAGCCAGGCTACGAGGGCATTTCCCTGCCATGGAAATCCATATGTCATGTTGTGATTTGCCTATTCCTTGCCTGCTCCACCTGAGCCGCTTTGTTGTGAAATAAGGTCCATGCCTCACCCTTTGTGCTTCCCAGCTAAGCTTGGTGGTTTTGGGGAGCTCACTATGTCCCAGGCACTGTGGGATGCATGTGGGAACTACATCCTCATTTAATCCTCACAGTGACATTCAGAGGGAGGGCAGTGGGCTGGGCACAGTGGCTCACGCCAGTAATCCCAGCACTTTGGGAGGCTGAGGCAGGCAGATCACCTGAGGTCAGGAGTTGGAGACCAGCCTGGCCAACATGGTGAAACCCCATCTCTACTAAAAATACAAAAATTAGCCGGGTGTGGTGGCATGCACCTATAGTCCCAGCTACTTAGCAGGCTGAGGCGGGAGAATGGCTTGAACCTGGGAGGTAGAGGTTGCAGTGGGCCAAGATAGCACCACTGCACTCCAGCCTGGGCGACAGAGTGAGACTGTCTCAAAAAAACATAAATAAATAAATAAATAAATAAATAAGGTAGGGCATTGGGCCATTTTTAGAAGGAGAAGCGAGGGTCAGAGAAAGTAAGGAATGTGTCCATGTCACCCCCTCAGCAGGTGGAGGTGCCAGAGCCTGACACCACCATCCCTGTTACTGGTTCTGCTCTCAGCTCTCCAAGAGAGGCCCTTCCCAAGCCTGCAGGAGTGAAGACTTGCTGAGTCTGTCTTCTGAGCATGAGGCTAGAAGTTTCTACAGAGCAGGGCACAATATCAGGTGCTAGGCTTGGATGCTGCCACCTAAAAGTGCCAGGCAATCCTCACTCCACACAGCTCCTGTAGGGTCAGCTTGAGTCCAAGGTGGCTAGGAGGTGCTCCCAATGTTACCAGATGGAAGGCCTTGACTGTGAGTTGTCTGGGTTCTTGGCATGTTAAACAAAGAATAGAAAAAACCTTACAAAGCAACGAAAGAATAAAGCAATGAAAAACAAAGCAACAAAAGAACGGTTGTCAGGTGTGGCGGTGGGCGCCTGTAGTCCCAGCTACTCTGGAGGCTGAGGCAGGAGGATCACTTGAGCCCAGGGGGCAGAGGTTGCAGTGAGCCAAGGTCATACCACTGCACTCCAGCCTGGGTGACAGAGCAAGATCCTGTCTCAAAGAATACACTTAAAAGAAAAAAAAAAAAAAAAACAGTAATGAAAGCACAGATTTATTGAGTACATTCCACAAAGTGGGAGCCGACTTAACCAGGTGGCCCAAGAGCCTCTCTATTGCAGTGCTCTCCTGGGTTTTTGTTGGGTTTTTTTTCATGCTGTTTACAAATGTGTTTATTGTTACTAGAATGTGTGCTCCAGAATTGTCAATGTTGTCTGCTTTGTTTAAAGCTGTATCCCTAATGCCTATGACAGCCTGCTACATCATGTGCAAATAAATGTTTGTTGAATGAATGAATATTGTTTTTTGTTTTTTGGGTTTTTTTTTTTTTTTTTTTTGAGACAGAGTCTCGCTCTGTCACCCAGGCTGGGGTGCAGTGACGTGATCTCAGCTCACTGCAACCTCCGCCTCTCCCCAGGGTTTTTATAAAGCTAAAAGAATTTGCTAGCACCCCTAGGTGCCCTTTAGAGGCCTAGGGTTAGTTACACCCTATGAAGGACTGGCCCGTGACCAATCAGAGGCTGAAGTGACAGCTTGGCCCATGGTCAGTCAGAGGCTGAAGTGACAGCTTGGCCCACAGTCAATCAGAGGCTGAAGTGACAGCTTGGCCCATAGTCAATCAGAGGCTGAAGTGGAAACTTCCGTCTTGTTATCACAGGAGTGAAGATGTGGCCTGTGTGCTGCCTAATCTTGCCTAGAACTGGCTGCACCCACTGTTCTTATGCCTTAACCTTTGGTTACCCCAATTCCCTGTTCTCCTGCCTCACCAGCATTGTCCCTTGCCTTCTTCCACAGATTCCCCTGCTCCATCAGCCAGAGTCACTGGATGTTTCCTATGGGCCAGGCTTCACCAGCAGGCTGAACCCCCTCACCCTGCCCAATGGCCCTGGGCACTGCACTCTCCCAGCAGGGGACACCTTTCCCAAGCCTAGGCCTCTGCTCCCTGTCAATCTCTTGAAATCCCACCTAATTTTTTTTTTTTTTTAAGACAGGGTCTTGCTGTGTCACCCAGGCTGGAGTACAGTGGTGCAGTCATGGCTCACTGCAGCCTTGACCTCCAGGGCTCAAGCCGTCCTCTCACTTCAGCCTCCTGAGTAGCTAGGACCACAGGCACACGCCACCACGCCCAGCTGATTTTCACACTTTTTGTAGAAATGGGGGTCCCACTATGTTGCCCAGGCTGGTCTTGAACTCCTGGGTTCCAGCGATCTATCTGCCTCAGCCTCCTAAAGTGCTGGGATCACAGGTGTGAGCCACCATGCCTGGCCCCACCCAACTGTTAAGACTAAACACAAGTATCTCTTCTTCCATATGTCCTTCCTAATCATTCCACCAGGAAGGCCTCAGCTCTGATGTTGACCTAAACTGGTCTGGATGCAGCCGGGGATTGGGGAGTGTTTTCAGTTCCCCAGGTGATTCTATTGTGCAGCCAGAATTGAGAATTTCTGCTCTTGCCAAAAGCAACCTACCTCCCCTTCTTCCAAACTCTTGTATATTTGCTGCTTTCCTTTACCACACTGCACGCTCCTTCCTCTAGTTTCAAATCTCTGCCATGTGCTTGCTTTGTGACCTTGGACAAGTTACTGAACTTCAATGTCTTTATCTGTTAAATGCAACTCAGTTTACTAATCTCACAACTGGGGACAATAATCATCCCCACTGTAGTTCATCAAATCTAAGACACTATTGGTTACAAACACACCATCATGGTATGTACCATTAAGGATTTAAAATACTGCCAAATAAACAACCAGGCCATTGACTGTAAGATGCATGATTTCAGAGATATTAACATGAGATGAAAAAAGCTATGGCTTGGAATCAATGAAAACACGGAGCCTCGTGTAGTTGTTGTGAGGATTAAATCAATCGATAATGCTTGCAGCACTTGGCACAGTGCGTGGAAATAGTGAGGCTCGATACACAGCAGCAGTTATTATCCCCTCCGCATTTTCAGTCCTCAGTAAGTGCTTTAATGACTTCTCCAGTCATTCTTTTAGCACCAGCTCTCCCAAAAGGTTCAGGGCTTGTCCAGGGTGATCGGTTGTCCTCCCCAGGGGTGTGACATGGAGAAGGCTGACATGTGCAGCACTGAGGTACCGGGGCTGGGGCACATTTCCCAGGGCAGTCTCTGGCCCAGTGCCCTCTCAAGTGTCCAGTCCTCCACCATTGAGTCTGGCCAGAAGCCCCTCCTACTCCCGGAGAGGCGATGTCGCAGTTCCAGCCACAGAGCAGGCTGTTGGCAGCCCTGCCCTCCATCCCACAGCCCTCCCCACATCTCCCACTCCTCCCTGTTCAGAGAGAGAGGGACATGGGAAGACCTAGCCGCTGGCCTGGGTGGGCAGGGCTCAGCCTTGTGTGAGCCTTGGGTCCTTGATTATTAAAGTGAGGCTCTTAATCCCAACACTGGCCAGTCAGGAAGGATCAAATGAGATGAGGCTATTGGGAGAAGCTTCTCAGAGGAGTGTACCAAGCTGACAACTGGGGTCATGAGTAGGGCTGCCAGGTTTAGGAAATAAAAAGCATGCCCAGTGAAATTTGAATTTCAGATAATCAACTATATTTTAGTATAAGTATGTCCCATGCAATATTTGGGACTTAAAAAATGGTTTCTTGTTTACCCAAAAGTCATATTTAACTGGGTGTTCTGTATTTTACCTGGCAACCCTAATGAGCCATGGGCCATGCCCAGTATTTCTGAGTCTTTTTCCATCCCTGCCCACTGAGTCCACGCCTCAGCTTTCCCATGGCTTCTCTGTAGCCATGAAAATGCTCTGCACTGATTGACTTAGGTCTACCCATCCTTGAGCCAATCATGGTAAGGAGCTGGATTATCCTGATTGACCTAGACTAATAGAGCCCATTCCTGGAGTTGGGTCACTTCTTCAAGTAGCCTGGCTGCTGCTCAACATAGTACAGGTTGGGAGAATGATTGGTAAGGAGAGAGCTGCAGTGCCCACCACAAAAATTTTAGGTCAGTGGAAATTTAAATCAAAATATTTGTAGTTGGACAGATTCCAACCAATAGGGTCATCTGGAATACCTTATTAACATTATTTCTTTAAAGAATGGCATTCTTAAAGGAATATTCTACCTACATCAGATTTATCTGGGCACATTTGTTAAAATGAAATTCCTAGGCTCCTTTTCTGACCCACTAAATAAACCTCTGAGCGGGACCTGCCATGGAATCTGCTTTTTTTTTTTTTTTTTTTTTTTTTGAGATGGAGTCTTGCTCTGTCGCCCAGGCTGAAGTGCAGTGGCGCAATTTCAGCTCACTGCAAGCTCCACCTCCCGGGTTCACACCATTCTCCTGCCTCAGCCTCCTGAGTAGCTGGGACTACAGGCGCCTGCCACCTCGCCCGGCTAGTTTTTTTGTATTTTTTAGTAGAGACGGGGTTCACCGTGTTAACCAGGATGGTCTCGATCTCCTGACCTTGTGATCTGCCCATCTCGGCCTCCCAAAGTGCTGGGATTACAGGCTTGAGCCACCGTGCCCGGCCGGAATCTGCATTTTAATCATGCGTCCCAGTTGCTTGGAACAGCCCTGGTTTATACATGCTGTCCTGGGGTAATTACTAGTAGAGCCACTTTCACTCTCAGAAGTATCCCAGATTGGACTGTACAGTACGTTTTATTTCCCTGTCTCACAGTTGACAGTGCAGAGCCCAGCAGGAAAAGTTTCCAGTGGGTAATGAGTCAAGACTTCCCATCTGTCCGGCAAGTGGAAAGAGCATGGACTTCAGGGTCAGCTCAGCCACGTGCAAACTGACTTCAGTGAATGCGTCCCCTCCCTCAGCCCATTTCCTTGCCTGCATTGTTGGGGGTAACAGTGCCTCCCTCACAGGGTGGCTGGGGGCCTGGATGGGAGGAGTGTGTCAAGGGCCCAACTGAGGCTGCCACCCAGGGCTGCACGATACAGATCAGTGCTGGCCTCTTCATCTCACTTCCATGCTCTCTGAGCTGAACTCCGAAGGCCCCGTCACCAGGGCCCCATTTGCGAAGGCGGCACCAGACAGGCTGTGGGAACGAGCTTCACAGCTTTTGTCAAAGTGGCATAATAAAGCCCCCAAGTGTCTGCTCTTTGCAAACTGGGATGGCAGATCAATTGTGGCATAAACAAAATAGCAGGCTTGGTGCGAACCCAGGGACAGATTACGCCTCTGCAGGGTGTGATTGAGGGGGAGGAGGAGATTCTCAGGGTGGCTGGGTTTGCCTTTTCTCTGGCTGAAGCTTTGAGGCCCCCCTCCAGAGCAGCTTGGCTCCCCACAAATGGCAAGAGCTTGGGAGACTGCTCTTCTACTCCGGGAGGCAACTGGCTAGGCAGTGGCACAAGCATAGGCCCCAGTGCCCTCAGCAGGAAGCCTGTCTCAGGGTCTCAGCATCCCCCAGCGCTCTGAACCACTGACCTTGATGTGGAAGAAGATGGACCGTCCTCCACCCCGACTTTGTCTCCTAGGCTGAACTGAGTGTGCTCTGTAGGAAAGTGAAGGGCAGTAAAGCAGGCACAGAGAGACCTCAGGAACAGGACAGTAAGGACGCTTTCACTGGCTGCCCTCTGCGCTGTCAGAGACCCTTCTGGCCCGCCTGTCCCTTCATCCTGGGCAGATGGTGCTACACAGCCAGTCTAGTATTGAGCATCATTTGGGGCCTGCAGCACTCCCTGGCTAAGTTATGCTGAATGCAAGCTGAGTCAGGGCCATAAGAGGACCCCAGGACAAGTTCTGGCCCAGACTCTATGTGCCCTGTCCCAGGGGTGAGCCTGCTGGCAGCAAAGGGGACAGGATCTGTACAAAACGACTAAGACACCCAGTGAGGGACCTCTAGGAAGGCAGCCCAGAGACTATGAGGACGGGAACTGCATCTGTCTGGTTTTGCACCATATTCCTGAGCCTAGCATGATGCTGCCAACCTGATGCTGTCCACAGTAAATGTTTGCTGAAGGAATGAATAGGTGGATGTTGGTCTTACCAGCTTCATGTCTGGTGTTGGTTGCCTTGCTGAGGCTCTCGGATAAAGCCACACCCCTGTGAGGACGGAGCATGAGGCTGGTCTCATTCTAGGTTTGGTCATCCAGGAAAAAGGCAGATCCTCAACTGGAAACCCAAACTCCAATAGATGACCTTGGGCAGAAGCCAGGAGTCCAGACATGCAAGAGTTTAGAGGAGTCAGAAGAGGCCCCCAGAGAGTGGAGGAGATGGCCTCGGCCTCACAAAAGTAGGTCAGGCAGGGCAGGCCGGTGGGGGCCCCAAGAGGCCAATAAGCACCCCGGCTGCAGTCAACCAGGCAGACTGTCACCCAGAAGCAGGAGTCTCCTCTGCACCTCATTCCTCCTGCTGTCCCCAAGCCCTGGGTCAAGTCTTATGTAAATAGCCCAGCTTGTCTGAGCTGTGCCATGGGAAGGTCGTGAGTCTACCTTGGCAGACTCTTTAGGGGACAGGCCATGGCCTCTCTCCCCTGCAAAGGGGGCAGCAATGATCAGTAGAAAGGGGGCCAGAGAGGACAGAGGACTCTTAAGGATGGGAGTCACAACTCTGAGCAGCAGCCGCTCTCCCATGAAGATGCTCCCCTGGCTGTGGTCCTGGAGGACTGCAATTTGGTTTTTAAGAAAAATGGAGCTTCCTTGGTGCCCTCAGAATACAGTCTAGTGTGGTGGAAAGAGCATGAACTTTAGATGCTAGCCCACCTGGGTTTCAATCTCGGCTCCACCATTTGCAAGCTGTGGGGCCTTCGCAACTGCTTCACCCTTTGACCTGCAGTTTCCACATGTGTTGAATGGAGCTGGCCTCCCCCACAGGTTGTCATGATGACATGCAATGATGCACTGTTAGGTGGTGGCTTTCACCACAGTGAAGAGAAAATCCAGGTGGAACCAGTTTATTAAATGGGCCAACACCGGAAATGGCTTTGTCTCATCTATTGTCCTCAAGAACTCCTTTTTAGATTCCTTAACATCTTGGGTAGATGCTAGAGTTTTCCAAATAGTTGATTTTATGTCTTTTGTGTTCTGGGTTTTTTTGTTTGTTTTTGTTTTTTTGAGACGGAGTTTCACTCTGTCGCCCAGGCTAGAGGGCAGTGGTGCGATCTTGGCTCACTGCAATTCAAGCGATTCTCATGCCTCAGCCTCCCAAGTAGCTGGGATTACAAGCACACACCACCATGCCCAGCTAATTTTTGTACTTTTAGTAGAGATGGGGTTTCACCAAATTGCCCAGGCTGGTCTCGAACTCCTGGCCTCAAGTGATCCGCCCACTTTGGCCTCCCAAAGTGCTGGGATTACAGGTGTGAGCCACCACACTCAGCCAGTTTCTTTCTTTCTTTTCTTTTCTTCCTTTTTTTTTTTTTGGAGACATAGTTTCACTCTTGTTGCCCAGGCTGGAGGGTAGTGGTGTGATCTCGGCTCACCACAACCTCCGCCTCCCGGGTTCAAGCAATTCTCCTGCCTCAGCCTCCCGAGTAGCTGGGGTTACAGGCATGCACCACCATGCCCGGTTAATTTTTTGTATTTTTAGTAGAGACGGGGTTTTTCCATGTTGGTCAGGCTGGTCTCGAACTCCCGACTTCAGGTGACCTGCCCACCTTGGCCTCCCAAAGCACTCCTCAGATTACAGGCGTGAGCCACCATGCACGGCCTCTTTTGTTGTTAAGTACCAGTTTTAAGATTGAGACTCATTCTCAGATGTTTAATCAAATCTTCAAATTCACTTCTAATCAGAGTTTAGCCTCCCCCTCTAGCTCCAGGCTGACACATGGCTCAGGGGACCTGCAGTGGATGGGGCATGGGGGTGATCTTACATCACTGGAGCCACTATCATTCCTTCTTAACTTTTGCTGGTGGGGTTGCAAGGCTCCCTGTTAGAACAGGCATATGTGCTTTCATGGCGCCTATTTATGATAAGGTACTTGGGAGCCCTGCACAGGGACCACTCCCTGCCCCATTCCCTGAGCGGGCACTGCCCTCTCCATCCTTCCTCCTGTGACTCCCTCTCATGCCATCCCCAGCCCTCTGCCCCTCAGCCTCTTCTTACTAGGGCCCCCTTGCTCCAGCAGGCAGTCCTCTTGAGCAGTCTCTTCAGATCTCTTCCTTCCAGTATCCACTTGTCACCCTCTAGTGACCCATGTCACCCTCACACCTCCTGATGCAGCAAGCCCTTGAAGTGCAGATGGCTCCCGTGACTGCCTTCTTCCTCCCGTGCCTGTGGGGGCTACCCCAGTCAGCCTCCCAGCCAGAGAACTCTCGAGCACAGCTCTGGACTCCAGGGGACACTGCCGGGTTCTCCCAGGACTCTCACCATGCTCCATTCTGGGTGGGCCTGTAAGCAACTGTGCCCAGCCAGCTGGGAAGTGAGCTGCCAGGCTTTCTTCTTGCTGAAGCTCCATAAGTCCTCTTTTTTTTGATTCAGAGTCTCGCTCTCTCACCCATGCTGGAGTGTAGTGGCTTGATCTCGGCTCACTGCAAGCTCCGCCTCCCGGGTTCACATCCCAGGTTCATGCCATTCTCCTGCCTCAGCCTCCCGAGTAGCTGGGACTACAGGTGCACGCCGCCACACCAGGCTAATTTTTTGTACTTTTTAGTAGAGACGGGGTTTCACCGTGTTAGCCAGGATGGTCTCAATCTCCTGACCTCATGATCCGCCTGCCTCAGCCTCCCAAAGTGCTGGGATTACAGGCGTGAGCCATGGTGCCCGGCCCCATAAGTCCTCTTGACCTTCCCTGCTCCAACTATCCCCTGGCCTGGGGGTGAGTGAAAGAATCCATAGCACTCCCCACTGCCACAACTCCCCACAATGACTTCCCAATTGATGGAAGATCCCATCAATACCCAGCCTTTCCATATAGCCTGGAGGTGGGGGTGTGGGGGGTTGCTAGCCCCAGACCTGTTTTGCTGTTTTAGTGAGTCCAGCATGGATGTGTCTGGAACTTCTCTTTAGAATGGGCAGAAATGTACACATACTGTTCTCAGCTTTGAGGCTTTAGCTGAAAAATCCAATTCAACATTTTCTTAGACAAAGTATTGGTTTTCCAGGCCCAGGATTTTCAATTACCTTAGGAATTTAACAGAGTTATCCTTCTATAAGAGATTTTGTTTTCCCTCAGTGAGTAGATGCAGTGTTCTGCATACTGGTCTGTGTCCCAGGCTTGAAGCCAGGACAAAGAGGTGGGAGTCTGTCCCCAAGATGCAGGTCACAGCCCCTCAGCCCCTACTCCCTCACCTATACAGTGAGGGGTACAGCAGAATTGGGTATCTGAGAGTTCTAACAGTCTAGAAATTTAAAAATTTTTTTCTCATTATGAGTACAAAAAAACTCACAAAACATAGAATTTTACAAATTATTATACAGCTAACACACATGTAACTACCACCCAGGTCAACAAAAACATTTCTAGCACCCCAGAGGTCCCCTATGTCCCCTCTCAGCTACTACCCCCTGCCATGCTCTAGAGGAAGTCCCAATTCTGACTTTTTATCAAAATTACTTCCTTGCTTTCCCTTATAATTTTACCAAGCATGCATGCATCCCTAAAAAAGGCTGTAGTTTGGCCTGATTTTGAATTTTATATTAATGGAATAATGCAGAATGTATTCTTTTGTGTCCAGCTTATTTTGTTCAACATTCTTTTTGTGAGATTTATCCGTGTTGTTGCAAGTAGCTATGGTTCATGCTTTTATTTTATTTATTTTTTTATTTTATTTTATTTTATTTTTTTGAGACAGAGTCTCGCTCTGTCGCCCAGGCTGGAGTGCAGTGGTGCGATCTCCACTCACTACAAGCTCTGCCTCCCGGGTTCATGCCATTCTCCTGCCTCCACCTCGTGAGTAGCTGGGACTACAGGTGCCCGCCACCACGCCCGGCTAATTTTTGTATTTTCAGTAGAGCGGGGTTTCACCATGTTAGCCAGGGTGGTCTCGATCTCCCGACCTCGTGATCCGCCCATCTCGGCCTCCCAAAGTGCTGGGATTACAGGCGTGAGCCACCGCGCCCGGCCGGTTCATGCTTTTTAATTGCTGTATAGTTTTCATGAATAGACAATCATTTAGTTGTGTTGTTAGACATATAGGTTATTGGTCTAAAACGTTTTATAAATATACACATACACTTCCACTCCACTTATAGCCATGTAAATTCAGAGTCGATTTCTTTATAAACTCAAGAACTTGAGTGTGGCTTTAAAATGTAGCAAAATCCCTCTATCAAGTTCTTGGTTACACAGCTACTTTGTTTTTTTTCACTTTCTGTGAATCTAGGGACATAATTCATCTTCCTCAACATGGGTAACATAAGATTTTTCCCTAACCTGAGTCATTAAGCATAAGATGAACACCACGCTCAGGCAACTGGGCATTTTCTTCAGACAGTCTAGAAAATGATTGTTAGCACATAGGCTTAAGGAATGTACTCTGAAAGTATTACAAGAAATATTTTCTATAGTCTGTTTAGAGAACTAGAAAGCCACATAAGACAAACTCTTCTCCACTTTCCCAGGGCTGGTCCCACCCCATTGGCAGGGCACAGGTAGCCTTTCTGCCATAGGGCACAAATTAAACAGGGATGCCCCTGATCGCTGCCAGAGTTGTTGAACGGTACCATGGTGCTGCTCAGACAAACGATCCATTGTTTTCAGCTGACTCGAAGCAGTTAAGTGAATCTTTCCACTAAGAGATGAAACCCCCTCCCATAGCCAGAGTCAGGCAACCATGGGTCCCACAGACCACAGCCAGCACTGGGCAGGGAGCTCAATCTGGAGAGGCAGAGCTGCCGCTCTGCACTGCCCTGGATGGCATGGGTGAGCACACTGGCAGGCAGCCACACCTTCTGCAGAAATCAATGGATAAAGACACCCTTAAAGTCTGTGCTTTGAACAAGTTGTAAGTTAACAACGATAAGGGCCTGAAGCAACACGCAGTTGTGTAGACTTCCCAGAACAAAGCAATTTTAGACATACCAGCAGCACAGGACCCAGCTGGGCCAGAGCCTTTCTTTGGCCACAAGTGTGAGCAAGGATGATTGATGGTGACCCTTGGTTGAGAAGGGGCCAGCACCCAATGGCAGAGCCATGCTCAGTCTCTGAAGGGTATGGGTTGACTACTCTCAAAGAATCCTTTTGTCAGCCTCACAAAGCTCTTTTCAGAGACCATTAACTCTAGCTACCTGGTTACACTCTACCTGGTCCCAGAGTAAGCGATCCCAATTAAGGCAAAGCCCTATTAATGCTTCCCTAACGCGGCTGTCTGCCCAGGTGTGCTACAGGTTACATTTAAAACCCAGGCTTTTGGAGAAAGACTCATAGTCAACAGTTGTTCAGCTTGGATTCATTCCAATTCCAAATAACTTACTTTAGGAAAGAAGAGGAGCTGCAGTTGACTTTTGAGCATTGACACTTAATTTTGGGGTCCTTTCGTTAGTAGGCAGAGTTGGTAAACCGATTTTTTTTAATAACAGGGAGGGACTGAAAATCTATGGCACACTTGGGGAAAAAAATTGGGCACATATGACAACTCTTTAAAAACTGCCCTTTAAACAGAAAAGCCTGCTATTCTAGTGTGAAAGACTTTGGAGTCATCTGGGAATTGATTTGAAATGCACATTCTCTTGTCACCCCATATTCATATTGTAAGAACTAGGGAAGTGATGGACTACCCACTTGGCCTTATGCCCAATTCCAGAGGCATGAAATGTTGGCAGACTAAGAAAATATGGTCCTTTCTCCACCGCTAGAAAAAATAAAGAATTTGCTGGACATGGTGGCATACACCTGCAGTCCTATCACTTGGGAGGCTGCAGCAGGAGGATCACCTGAGCCCAGAAGTTTAAGGCTGCAGTGAGCTATGACTGTACCACTGCATCCAGCCTGGGTAACAAAGAACCTGTCCTCCCCAAAAAGAAAATATGATCCTTTGAGCAAAGGCCTTTTCGAAGTGCCTGTGAAGTGAAAATTAGTCACAGCACTAAGATTACTCGGCTTTTTTCACCACTCTCAAGTAGGCAGTGGAGTTTCCAAGTAACGAGACTGGTATAAAAAGTGCACAAGCACATAAGAAGCTAGATATCTTTGAAGAGATCTATGTTGGTTTTGATTTCTAATGTAAGTATTTGTAATTCACCCAACAAAACTCACCTACTCTAGTATATTAATGTATTTATGAACTAAATGACAGTTTTTAAACAATTTGGAAGAGTGGGAGAGCAGGTGTCCCTGGTTGGCTTTGTGGGTATCTCAGTGGTTTGCACCTGTGCAGCAGTGGTTTCTATTTTTTGTCATGATGGGTCCTTCCTAGTGACTACCTGCCCCACCCACTTGGGTTTATAGGTCCCCAAGATGAAGGGCCATGTCTCCTCCATCAGTTTAGGGGCTGCCAAAATCAAGAACCCTATCAGGTGCCACCAAGGGAGAGAAATGACTAAGTGCTGTTTTTCCTCCACCTGAGTGGTGCCACTCGAGATAGGAGCCATGCAAGCACCTGCATGCCCCGCCCCGTCCCCCTTGACGCCCAGTGAGGACCACCTGCGCGGCCAGGACCGCGCTGACCCTGCCCTGTCTCCACAGGTTTCGGCATGACCACCCCCGCGACGGTGGGCGGGAAGGCCTTCCTCATCGCCTACGGGCTGTTCGGCTGCGCCGGGACCATCCTGTTCTTCAACCTCTTCCTAGAGCGCATCATCTCGCTGCTGGCCTTCATCATGCGCGCCTGCCGGGAGCGCCAGCTGCGCCGCAGCGGCCTGCTGCCCGCCACCTTCCGCCGTGGCTCCGCGCTCTCGGAGGCCGACAGCCTGGCGGGCTGGAAGCCCTCGGTGTACCACGTGCTGCTCATCCTGGGCCTGTTCGCCGTGCTGCTGTCGTGCTGCGCCTCGGCCATGTACACCAGCGTGGAGGGTTGGGACTACGTGGACTCGCTCTACTTCTGCTTCGTCACCTTCAGCACCATCGGCTTCGGGGACCTGGTGAGCAGCCAGCACGCCGCCTACCGGAACCAGGGGCTCTACCGCCTGGGCAACTTCCTCTTCATCCTGCTCGGCGTGTGCTGCATTTACTCGCTCTTCAACGTCATCTCCATCCTCATCAAGCAGGTGCTCAACTGGATGCTGCGCAAGCTGAGCTGCCGCTGCTGCGCGCGCTGCTGCCCGGCGCCCGGCGCGCCCCTGGCCCGGCGCAATGCCATCACCCCGGGCTCCCGGCTGCGCCGCCGCCTGGCC
>NW_016813366.1:1378037-1401189 GCF_001698545.2 Rhinopithecus bieti | reverse complement strand
GGCTGCGCCGCCGCCTGGCCGCGCTCGGCGCCGACCCCGCGGCCCGCGACAGCGACGCCGAGGGCCGCCGCCTCTCGGGCGAGCTCATCTCCATGCGCGACCTCACGGCCTCCAACAAGGTGTCGCTGGCGCTGCTGCAGAAGCAGCTGTCGGAGACGGCCAACGGCTACCCGCGCAGCGTGTGCGTCAACACGCGCCAGAACGGCTTCTCGGGCGGCGTGGGCGCCCTGGGCATCATGAACAACCGGCTGGCCGAGACCAGCGCCTCCAGGTAGACCGCCCGTCCGCCCGCGCCAGGGACCCTCTCCAGGCCGCGGGGCCGCCGGGCGTGGTTTGCTTCCCTTCTCTCAGTCACTGCTGGCGCTTTCTTAATCTTTATCCAATAAAATGAAACAAAAAAAAATTTTTTTTAAAGAAATACTATTTGGCCAGGCCTGATGTTATCAAGGGCAGGTTTTGGGGACGCCTGTGTTCCTTGTGAGTTCCCTTTTCGAGAACCGTGGCCCCCAGCATATTCTCCTTCAGGGAGAGAAAACGTGCCCCCCCCCCCAGGTCCCCACCCAGGGCATACCGCAGCGAGGAGGGTTTTGCAGACTGGCACTAAACCCCGTCCCCATGCACAGAAGCAGCCGGCAACCCCAAAGCATATGGTGCAACTTTTCGTGGCTCTGAATTACCTCCTCAGCATTTAAAATCCTGGCCCAGCCTAGCAGCTTCCTTCTGGTCGTCAGAAGTGATATAGTCACAGTTTTGACAGGTGGGGGTAGGGACAGCCATATGTTGCCTCCCGATGTATATATATAGAACAGCCACTACACACAGAGAATGGTGTAGTATTATGCAATGAGATGAAACATAGCACCAACTTGCGGACTGTGGCATTTCCCCCAGATTTGGAAATTGCAGTGGTGAGGGGCTTAGCTGGCCTTTCTCAGCCCAGAGTTAGTCCATTTAGCACAGAGCACAGGGCAGCTACTTCTAGTGGCGGGCAGTGAGGAGGGGAGCGCTGAGGCTGCAGGAGCCCTGCTGGGCTTTAGCTGGCATCTCCAGGCTCGGATCGGCAGATCTTGAATCCCCCAACCGTCCTTTCTTTCACAAGCTCATCCACAGCAGGGCTTTTCAATATTAACCAGGAATATCTGAGTCTCCTCAGACAAGATATTTCTTTGTTGGTGTGGATTTTTTTTTTTTTTTTTTCTTAACTACTGTTGATCAGTTCAACTATTCCCCCTTTGAGAGATCATGGGGTTGCTGGGTGCAGCCCTCCAGCTTCTCCTCCTCCTCCTCTGAAGGAGGCAGCTCTGCCAGCTGCGTTCTTGGGAACCAGGGCCTGCAGCACCAGGAACCCAAAAGAAGCCATCTTGCAAATGTCAGGGTGTTTGGTTCCATAGGCCATGATGTGTTTGGGGTCAGGAAAGACAGCATCCCTTTCTAAATATTGTTTATCAAGAGGATTTGTCTTCTCCATGCACAGCCTATTGGAGATAGAGGAAGGCAGGAGGGAGGGAGCTGGTGAAACTGGTGGATGGAAGTAATGTTAAGATTAAAGTTTTGCTCTCAGGCTGAGGGACAGATTCTCCCAGACTTGCCTTCTGCAGCACAGGGGGTCCCTGACCTGGAGGAAGGCCAGATACCCAGGCTTCATTGAAAGGATGGTGGTCTGGGGCTGTAAACAAACACTCTCTCTGGCCATTTTTCTCATCTATGATGAGGGTAAGGACAGGTGCCAGAGTTTATACAGTCACGGCGTGACCCACCAGTAGGCAGAGCTTCTGATAGGAAGTCCTAGAAAAGCACCGCCTCACCGCCTCCAGCTCGAGCCATGCTGTGAAATCTCTCTCCCTGGCAAATGTGCCTGGAACACACACATACACAAACATGCACGCATGCGCTCACGCATACAGCATTTGAGTCAAACTTGAATGTCAAACTCTTCTTTCCCCTTCTAGTTCATGGCAGGAAGGGAAAGCTTACCTGAGATCTCAGTGACTCTCCAGCTATTTTGGGTAATTTCTGGTTTGAGTTGGGATTAGTTTTTAAACATGGGCCCTAATCTGGGGTGAAGCCAGTGAAACAGCGCTGGCCAGGAGAGAGGGCAGTCTTGCTAAATACTGAATGGTGGGCTCCTGTGAAAACCATGCTTTCAGGATTCACTGTGACTGTCAGGCCAGCCCAGCGAGTGCCCCCACATCCAAGCCATGGTTGCGGTCACAGTGAAGGGATTGCCCACTCAGAGGGGCACATATTCTCTAGGGCAGGGCCCTCTGACAGGACCTGGAAATAAAATCCACGTTTATCCCTTTAAAAAAGGGAACGATTAAAAGGCATTCAATTAGAGGTGTTACCTAGGCAACAGGAAATAACTTGGGGATCAGAGCCATCCAGAAAGGGAAGAAGAGATCCCCATGATAGAGGCATCTAGATAGTGAGGACTTGATCTGGGAGCAAAATAACAGCCTATCCACAGGAAGTGAGCCCCAGCAACAGTCCAGCAGCCTAAAACCCAGGCATCAAGACTGTGTGAGCTAGACAGGCCTAAAGAGACCTCCAGGCAATCCCCCGCCCAGCGTGCAGGACTACACAGAATCCTGGTCTCCATGGGAGGAACCAGGACCCACCTCCAGAGAAGAAAAACTCGAAACATTTCTTGGCAGTCTTCTCTGTTGGCGGTGCTTCCTAGACTCTATCCTAAGTTGCTTATGCTGCAGCCTCAGCTGTTTTTACTTCTTTTCCTATGCTTTGGTTTTGGAAAGAGGCAACTGAAGGCAGCTTGAGCAATCTTCTAAAGGAATTGTAAGCATGGTTTCAAGGGGCAGGAAAATGAGACCCTTCCCCTTCCCACCCCCCAACTTCCCAGAGAAACGCCAGTCCTCCAAGGTACAATGGCAGCTGAGGATCCAGTGGCACATGTTTATTTTTGCCTATGTTCCCCTGTCCCCGTCCCCCAACCCAGTCTCAGTCACACTGCCATGATACGTCACGCCATCATCCTTCGTCTCAGGCCAAAGGGCTCAGTGCCGCAGATGCCAGGGCTGCTTCAGTGAAGCGGGCATGTGGTTCTCCCAGCATTTCAGGAACAGTGACATTGATAGGGATGCCTTTCTTTGGTGCAGGGTCTTCTAGACCTCGGACCAAAAAAGAGCTCCATTCCCTCAGAAGCTGTGGCCTCTCTCACTATCCTGGGGGTCTCGTTTTTCCCACCACTGGTAGCTCACTGTAGCCTACAATTTCCTCACGCTCCAGGAGTTGCTTCCTAACCTTAGGCCTGGACTTACCCATCATGCCGGCACTGTGGGGCTCCCTTAAAGGTGGAATGAGCTCCAAGAAGCCCTTGCCATATGGCTGTGGCCACATAGAAGCCAGAGTCTTGGCGAGCAGCCTTCTCAGAGCTGAGCAGAAAAGTAAAGCAGCCACCCTGGGTGTCCTAGCTTGCTAAAGCGAGATGGTCAGGCCTTTGTGTCCTCTGAATGAAGCAGTGCCTCCAGGCCTGGAGAAGGCATCAGAAGGCTTAGGCAATCTCAGGCTCTCGTTTTGTGGAAAATGCCAGGCAGCCCTGGGCATTTGCACAGTATCATGCATATATATAGATACACACACACACACACACATACACACCAGCCTTACAAAGAGCTACTATCCCTTTTCCCCAAGGAAAAGTCTCAGTCTGGGCCACTTTAAGAAGAAAGATTTCCCATTTTAACTCCCTAGAGATGTACCAGGGCCTGGAAAATCCCTCTCTGCCTTGGGGGAGTTTTATGTACAATTTGCATGTGTTCAGGTTTCACACAGAAGCCAGCATCCAAACCCAAGCCAAACCCTGGAAAATAGCTGCTGAATTGACCCAGGATCCTCCGTCCTTCAGACAGGCCTCCCAGCAGACCCCCTCTTCCTGTGGGCTCTGGGGTGAGGGGTGACTGAGCCCTCATGGCCAAAAGAGACGCTTCTGGGGAACTGAGGCAGACGGCAGCCCAGCCAGGCAGAGACCATAGGAGCGACGGGCCCTGTGGTTCGATCTTACTGTAACTTTTTACATTCTTAAAAAACAAAAAGCACAATTCCACATGCACACTGTCTGGAAAGCACAGCCAGACAGCCAGCCTAGGGCACTTCTGAGTCCAGAAGAGGCGCTGGGGCTTTATCTGTTGCAGGGTTGTTGTTTTGTTGTATAATGTGCTCGTGGTGACTCTGAAGGCTCCTCACTTTGTAGGGTGGAGAGGGAGGGAGGGAGGGCCTGCTGAGGCCATTCCTGACCCCCAGGGTGGGCTCATCAGCATGGACTTGGGGCCTGGACTGTTGCCCCTGGAGCAGCTCTGGCACCTTCAGGCACCCCAGAGCACAATTGCTACATCTTCCACGCTAGTCTCATGCATTGAGGATTTCTGCACTCGGACCTGGCCCGAGACCCTCTTACCCTTCCCCTTCTTCCCTAAGGAAGCTCCCCATTGCTTTACAAATCATTTTTTATGCTATATGTTCTCTCAGGAGGGGGCTAGAGCATGCGGGACAAGCCTGCAGGGTTTCTCAAACAATACATCTATTTTTCTGAGCAGCACTCCAAGAGAGGACTTAAAGGGTGTTTAAATTAACGATGAATAAAATGCAGCCTGCCACTCCTCTGAGCTGTTTGCTTTCTGTGTGTCAGAGCCGCCTGCCTCCCCATCTTCCAGTTCACACCTCCTCTCTGGAGGGCCTGGGGGACTTCAGCTGTTAGGATGGGGCACAGTGGCAGCTCCACTGGGAAGTTACTCTACAAAACAACAGTGAAACAGAGCCCAGGGCACCAAGCAAGGGACCTCCTGGGCAGCTTGGCCAGGCTGGACCAAGGCTGGGGGACTGGGAGATGGATCCAACCTGGCTGTGCACGAGGCTCTGCAAATGGAGCTTTAAAGGATCCTGAGGCCCGGGCCCTACTCCCAGGACTCTGATTTCATTGCTCTAAGGAGCAACTCAGGCCAGCCCAGGAATTTTTTGGGGGGGATTCTAATGGCAGTCATGAATTTGAATACACCCTGTAAACACAGAGCACTCACCTTATGGTGGTGTAGAAAGAGCGTCCACTAAGAAACTAGGAGGTCTGAATACTAGTTTTGGATCTGGCAGCCATTTAGCTCACTCCAATCCTGTTTCCCCGTCTCTAAATTGGGATAATGATACCATCCCCCCCACCTCCCAGAGGTCTTACGAGAAATAAATGAGGGGCTGGAAACTCTGAAAAGTGTGAAGATGTCACCATTGCAAGATGTCACAATTATAAGAGGCATTTCATGAGGATATGGGACCAGGTTGCCCTATTGCTTCTGCATGGGGTCCTTCCCACAGTGTCAGCTGCGGATGACGTTCTTCCAGCAGGTTGCCTTTGCCCAGGTTGCCTTTGCAAACCCCTTCTTTTCAGAAGCAGCTTACTTGCCCTAATAATAGTGCAAACTCTACTGAGGCCTTCTCTCCCCTCTACATCCCCCTCCTTCTTTTCCTTCAATCTTCCCTAGAAATGAGAAGTCATTGACCGTCAGGCTCACACTGGCCCCACCCACCTCTATCTACAAGATCACTCCCCACTCCCCTGGGCTCCCCACTCTGTTGAGCATGACCACTCAGAAGCACAAGCTCCCCCATCTTCTATCTACAGCAGGGACTTTCATGACATCAAATGATAAAACAAGAAGTTTTATACAACTATACTGTACAGATCTTGCACTATTTTTCATTCTGGTATTGTTTTGTTTTGTTTTAACTCATTTATGCTGGAGGTTGCAAAATTTTGTGTAAAAAATCAGACCTTGGCGATGACCTTAAGCAGTGGGATGTAAATAACTCCCACAGGCTTAGTGTTCCAATAATGGAACGCTAGGCATAAGTGGGTTACTGCTGGTCAATGCTATTAAACTGATTTCATGATCTGCCTGTGAATTACACCCAGCAATCTGAGAAACACTGGCTTATAGTGTTTCTGGAAAGAGGCCTTCCTGTTAGCTTCCAGCCAAGACCCATTAGCTAGGCTGCCATGGTGCAGAGGCCTGAGTTCTGGTCAGCCATCAGCTCTCCTCTCTGTTGGGGTCTCCAGCTGTGCCCCAGTTGTGTGATGGGCACAGGTGGCTGTTTTACTTGCATGAAGTAGCCTAGATGATCCTTGGGTTCCTTTCAAGTTCTAAGGCTTGTGATTCCTATAACATTTCATATGACACTCCAGTGATCCCTGGATGGACTGCCATTCCTCTCCCTTCTGTGGCCAGTTACCTTTCTATGAGCATATCTAACAAGCAGATTTTAAAAAGGAACTTTTAGCTGGGCATGGTGGCTCATGCCTATAATCCCAGCACTTTGGGAGGCTGAGACAAATGGATCACTTGAGCCTAGGAGTTCGAGACCAGCCTAGGCAACATGTCAAAACCCTGTCTTTACTAGAAATACAAAAAATTAGCCAGTCATAGTGGTGCACGCCTGTAGTCCCAGAGACTCAGGAGGCTGAGGTGGGAGGATCACCTGAGCCCAGGAAGTCGATGTTTCAGTGAGCCATGATCATGCCGCTGCACTCCAGCCTTGGTGACAGAGTAAGACCCTGTCTCAAAAAGAAAGAAAAAAAAAAAGAAAAAGAGAAGAAAAAAGAACTTTGTATTTACCAAGCCAGGCCCCTGGACAAGAGACTTGCATATTTATCTTATTTAATCCCCTGGCCAATCTTGGAAATTTAACACTTTCCTCCCATTTTGTCTTGGGTCAGAGAGGTCAAGTAACTCATCTAGTTTGGGGTCAGGTATCCCCTGTGTTAGGGGCTGGAGAGACAAGGGTGAGAAAGACAGGACGGCCCTTGCTGTCCCTGGACTCCAGGCTCCTGGAGGCTGATGGGGACAGAGCGCTGCAGTACAGCCTGCTGAGGGCTCCCTGTCCACCAGGCATTCTGGGCTGCCATGGGCACACCAAAGAGAGGCAGCCACCCAGCCTGGGTAGGCAGAGAAGGCTCTCAGAAGCAGCTGTCCATGCTGAGCCCGAGAGCAGCAAGCCTGCTGACAAGGAGCAGGAAGAGTGGCCCGGGCAGAGCAGTGTGTGGGGAGAGCAGAGCAGGGGCTTGTTGAGGGAACCATATGTAGTTCTGCAGGACTGGAACACGCAGAGCAAGGGAGGTAATGGGGTGCGGGGGGCGGGCAGATAGCGAAGGGCCTTGTAAAACAAAGCAAAGACTTTTTGCCTAATCCTAAGGACACTGGCAAGCCAGTGGAGGGGTTTTAAGGATGCGTGTGCTGCTGAAAATGACTCAGAATGCAGGAGTGGAGGAGGAAAGCAGATGGCAGGGTGGACCGAGGTAGTGCTAGTGAGAACAGAGAGAAGTGGAGATATTTGAGGGACACCTGAAAGGGTAGGTCCACAGAATCAATGCTTTGCCTGGATGGGGATGATAAGACTGAGAGAGAGGAATTGGGATGGAGCCAGGTCTCAGGCTAAGCAGGCAGGTAGACAGTGGTGCCACCACTGAGTCTGGGAACCCAGGAGGAGGAATAGAAGAGGTGATGAGTTCAGTGAAGGAGAAGTTGGACTTGAGGAACCCATGAGATAACCATGGGGGAGGGGTTTCCACCAAGCAATTGGCCTTGTGAGTCTAGAGCTCATAACAATGATCCAGGCTAGACCAACATTTTGGAAGTTCTCAGCATCAAGACGATGTGAATCACTCAGGCTGTGCGTGTGTAGAATGAGATAAAAAGAGGATCACAACCATCATTTAAGGGACAGGAGGAAGAAGAAAAAAGACTAAGGAAAGAGGGTCAGAGATGTGGGAGAAAACCGAGAGCATGGGATGCCATAGAGCCAGGGAAAACAAGGGTTTCAAGAAGGAATGAGTGCCAAGTGCCACTGAGTGATTAAGACATGGACTGAAGAAAACACCCACAAGATTTATCGAAGGGAGGTATCAGTGACCTTGGCAGAAGCAGCTTCAGGGGAGTGTCATCTTCTTTAGAACTGGTGCTGCCTGGCTAATTTTCATGGGTCACACATTAGGGATACTAGTTAGGATACAGATTCAAGCCACTCTAACAGAGGTTCAAAATAATACTGGCTTCCGTGGGTAAAAGTTCATGTCTCTCTCTCAAGAGTGAGTGCAGGCATAATCTATGTATTATCAGACACCCAGCTACTTCTATCTGTACACATCACTTGTGTTCTTTTGTCATTGGCCAGAACTTTGTCACATGACCTAATATAGCTGCAAGAGAATCCAGAAAAGGCACCTTTTATTCAAAGTGGCCATGTACCAAGTGGGGCTGGTACTCCTAAGAAGAGTGTTGTTCATCTCATGTTCAGTCCAGCGAGGGGACATTAGGCAGCTGCAGTGGGACCTCTGAGGGGTGACAATGAGGGTAGTATGATAGCTGCCTGTTGTTACTGGATTGATTTAGACTTCAGTTGGAAACAGAAAGTGAGTCCCTTCCTCTCTCCTCCCTCTTCCTGCCCTCCCCCACCAACAAGCTCTCCCAGTGGTAAACCTGTTTGGAAGGAATCCAGCAAGGAATTCTGGGGAATGTAGTTTGTTCAGCAATGCAGAGCAGAGTTCAGAGGCAGTGGGTGTACAAGAACACATCATCCCATTAGCACACTTTAGCCGTTGTGAAGTTCCCAGAAGGTGCTTTCTCACTGTAAGTCCTAGAATCTGGGCAGAGAAAGTTATATCCCTGACCCCTTTGTGGTCCATTTTGAGAGCTTCCTACTCCATTTTAGGGAGATGTTTACAGAAGGGATGTTTGTAGAGTTACAAATAAAAAACTTAACCAGAAGGCAACAGATACCAGGTCATGAGAGCTCACTGCTGCCCCTGTTCTGTCTCTCTGGCTGACTGCAAGCAGATCTCTTTCCCCCGCGAAGTTTCCTTTTCCATGTCTGCAAAATGAGGCACTGGTCTTTTGGCTCTATCACTCTGAGGTTCTGAAAGGAAGAAGAGAGGAGAAAATGTAGGAGTTCCACGGGGATTTCCATCAAGAATGATACTCAGCAAACATCTTCTGAGTACCTGACCCAGCTTAGACAGTTTGTTTCAATTCTTTTTTCTCCATGGACTGGGAGGAGCAGGACTAGCCACCTGGATGCAGGATGGAAGGAAATGTCCTCCACTAAGGACTGGCCAGCTTCCTGCTGAAGGTGAAGCTTTAACGCACATACCCCACCCCATGAGAACCTTCATGAGCTCCAGATCCTCATTTTCATTTGTTTTTTCTTCCTCAAGGACAAATAAAGTACCATTCTCCAGAATTGCACAGTCCAATAGGTAGCCACAAGCCACACACACAGCTCTTTAAATGTAAGTGAATTTAAATTAAATTTTCAGCTCATCAATTGCACTAACCCCATTTCAAGTGTTCAATAGCCACATGTAACTTGGGGCTACCATATTGGATAGCACAGATATAGAACATTTCTGTCATTGCAGAAAAGTCTACAACATAGGGCTGCTCTGCCTCACTGTGGTCTCCTCTGCCTCGAAGTGGCCTCGTCTTCCTCATCCGCTATGGAAAGACCCCCACCTGCTGTTCACCGTACACCCATCCCTCTCCCACCCCCAGGGCAAAAGCATGTGGTTACCCTGGGACGTCACACCTGTGTGGGTAACATCATGCACTGAAGGCATCTCTCTGTAATATGGAAGTCCCTCCCGCCACAGACACCACAGATGCTGGGGTTCTGAACATATTTCTTTGGGATACATGTATTTGCACACATGAGAGCATTGGTCCAAATACATATATGCAGGCGCAGGCACACAAATATTTATATTAAAAGCCTAATTCCACAAATGACTGTAATTAAGACACAAAGCAAAGCCTCATGAGGTTGCTCCCTTCAACTTGCACATTTATTCTGCCATGCTTTGGCAGCAGGTGAACAAACAATGGACGATTTGTTTGACTCTGCAAAGAGAGGGAAACGAGGCTCAGTAAGGAGGCCACACAGCAATTCACTAGCTAATTCAAGCAAAAGCCAGATGTCCTTCCTGCTAGCCCACAGCTCTGTCCTGTCCATTCATTTGGTGTTGTGTTCATTCACTCAACAAACATATGTGAGAACCTACTGTGTGCATGCTCTGTGCTGGGCCACACAGAGATTACACAATCAATGAGACATGAATCCAGCCCTGTATGGTCTAGGAGCTAGGACCTGTCGGTTGGCAACTATAGAAGCAGTGATATCCCAGTCATATCGCCAGGGGCAGCCTCAGAGAAGTCCTGGAGAGGCTGCTTCAGATCTGAGTTCCATGCCAAGCACTGGGTTGCTCTGTGCTTCACCCAGCTCTACTTCTCCAGCCCTTCATTCCTTTTCTATCTTCAACCTGGCAAAAAATAAGCTATTCTTTGTTTATTCTGGGCAGCCAGTTAATATTAATACCAGGGTTAATAGATCTGTTTCTCCCATATGCCATCTTGTCTTCTCCTCCACCTAAAATTGCTCTAAGATAAGTTCTTTAAAATCCTTCTTCTCATGGGCAGGTCACAGTGCTGTTGTGTTCCACTGAATAAAGACAAACCATGAGAGCTGGTCATATTCATAGCTGACCAACTACCTGCAGTAGAGTGTAGGGGTGTTGAGATAGCCCCCAGGGCAGATCCTGGAGCCTTGACTTTTGTGTACCTAGGATGCTTTCCTGTCCCTTTCTTCTAGGGACACTATCTCTGTTCTTGTAGATAACTCCACCCATCTCCATGCAGTCTAGTGGACCTGCCAATCACAGGGTCCCTCCTGTATCAGTTATGAAAGCATTCAACTGCAATGAACAGAAAACCCACTGAAGGGTAGTTTTAAGAAATAAAAATCAAGGTTTATTTCATTACCATAACCAGAACTCTGGAGCAGGTGGTCTGGGGCTAGCGCAGTGACAGTGATGCCATCAGTAAGGCTGGCTCATCCTTCCTGCTCTGCCATCCTTTCCATGTTGGCTTGCCACCCCAGGTGCCAGATGGTAGGTACCCCTCCAAGGCTCACATCCATGTTACTAGTAGCAAGAAGTAGCAGGGAGAAGGTAAAAAATGTTCTCTCCGAACAGGACTTTTCCTAGGCCTCCTTAGGACTTTCTGCTGCATCTCATTGACCAGAAGAGAGTCACATGATCGTCACCACCTATAAGGGAGGGAGGCAGAGAATGTTGTGTTTTCAGTCCCCTGTACAAGAGGACAGCATGGGGGAGGGGATTGGGATGGGTGTGAAGTGAGAATGCACACAGTTCCTGCTGCCTCCCCATCAAGGCTGGATTAATCACGGTTCCGAATTCTCAGAGATATAGCTATTGCTCTAAGGGAGGGTGCATACCTCAGGTCGGGGGGTAGGGGGAAAGTCCCCTGGCCTGACACAAATTGGAGGTGGTAGAGTAGCCCTTTCTTGTCTTGGTTTATAAATTAGGCCTGGCGGCATGAGTCAGGTTCAAGTTAACACAATAGAATCCAGTCCAGTTGATTTAAGCAGAAAAAGACCTATTATTGGCAATCAACTCCAACCTGGCCACCTAGCTCTCTGACACTGACGACCTGACTGGGTGACAGAATTGTGACTCCAACACATCACGCCACAGTCCTCAGGCAGGGTCTTACGTGCTAAGGGGAGACACCTGGACACCACAATCCTGCGCCAGGTACCATCTGCACACAGCAGGCCACCTCCAGCCAGCTAATACTGATACAACTGACGTGTTGGCAGCCAGCCAACATCACTCAGCGACTGTGCTTTCCTGCTATGGGACAGAGAATTTGCAATCTGTTGGTTTTCAAAGACCTACCCCATTTCTCCTCCCCCGTCTCATCCTGAACAACCTTCCAGGACCCTGGCCTGAATCAGGTTTCCTGTTTGGCAATAAAACTTTTTCACTCAGTGCTCAATGTTCGTTCTCTAATGGGCTTTATTTTCTCTTTAACTTGGACTGTTAAATGCACCCCCATCCCTGGGAAGCCTGAAGAGACTCTAGGCTTGAGCTCTAGGTTGAGCTCTGGGATTAACTCTCAGGAGAGACACACCTACAGAATCAGGTCACTGAGGAGGTTGTTCTCTCTCTGATCAAGAAAGAGCCTTTTTCAGATGCTACCATGATAAAGCCACTCCAGAAAAAACAGAACCCCTCACTTGCCCCCCAAAAAAACAGCAGAAGCATGGGCTCCTTCTCCAATCTGCCTTTGAAAATCTTGCTGAAGTGCCTCTAATGTGTAGAACCTAAATCTCATCCAGATTGGTAGCTGCAAGAGAGACTGGCTTCTGCTGGAGCAGAGGGAGGGGAAAGTCTTGGCTCCTGGGAGATGGAGATGGGAATCCCACCAACAAGATAAAGGTCCCAGAAAAGGCAACACCATAAATCGACCTTGCTAACTTTTGCCTTCAGAGGATGGAGGCTGAACATAAGCCCTAACATACTTTCCGTTAAAAACAAGTTTTCTGCCATTCCCGCTTACATTTCTAACAAATGCTCAGTCTCCAGTGTTGACTTAATGTTTATGTGACAGGGTCTCTGCCAGCCCAACTTCTAATATTATTCACAAAACACCCCAACATTTCACAGCAGTCCCTCAATCTGTCTCCCTTTTCTGGGTTCCAACTTCCCTTGATTCTCTTCTAAGCACGAGAGCTTGGGACAAAAGAGTGGGAGGGAGGTTTCTACTGGCTAGAGAGTCCAAGAGAGAGTCACTGTTTCAGAAACTTGGAATGTTCGCTTCTCCCCACCCCACATATCCTCACCCTTGCCCTCCCTAATAAGGAATTTTCCTTCTCATTGGCTAAAAAATCAAAACAATAAAAAGGAAAAAAATCTTATTCTGACAATGTTTTAATCCTACACAAGTTAACAGGAAGGATGCAAAAGCACTGGAGGCTGGCCACGCAGAGGCTCACACCTGTACCCCCAGCACTTCAGGAGACCGAGTTGGAAGGATTTCTTGGGCCCAGGAGTTCAAGACCAGCCTGGACAAGATAGCAAGACCTCATCTCTACAAAAAATTTAAAAATTAGCCAGGCATGGTGGTACATGCCTGTGGTCCCAGGTACTTGGGAGGCTGAGGCAGGAGAATTGCTTGAACCCGGGAGGTGGAGGCTGCAATGAGCCATGATCACACAACAGTACTCCAGCCTAGGCCACATAACAAGATGTGGTATCCTTTTTTTTTTTTTTTTTTGCTGACAGAGCAAGACCCGGTATCCTTTTTTTTTTTTTAAGATAAAGTCTCATTCTGTTACCCAGGATAGAGTGCAGTAGTGCAATCTTGGCTCACTGCAAACTCCACCTGCTGGGTTCAAGCGATTCTCCCCCTGCCTTCAGCCTCCTGAGTAGCTAGGATGTACAGGGGACATCTACCCACTACGCCTGGCTAATTTTTTGTGTTTTTAGTAGAGATGGATTTCAACAGTGTTTTGGCCCCAGCCTGGTCTCAAACTCCTGGCCTCATGTGATTTCACCCGACACCCAACCTGCCGGCGCTCCTAAAGTGCTGGGATTACAGGCGTTAGCCCACTGTGGCCCAAGGCTGCGAGACCCCAGTCTTAAAAAAAAAAAAAAAAAAAAAAAAAGAAGGAAAGAAATCTAAAAGAAAGGCACTAGAGATGGAATCAAGCTTCTGGCCCCAAGATTTCTAAAGTCTAGTTGTCTCCTGGGTATTCCTTTTTGACTCCTTTCCCTGAAGATATTAAGGCCCTCTCCCCAGCGCCACCCCTACCTCTCTCTTCCTGAAGTCTGCAGGCAGCAAGCTTCCCCTGCTCCTCTCTGTACCATGCCTATGGGTGCAGGCCTGGCTGCTCCTGCACCCTTGTGCTTTAGGTGCTTCGCTCCCACTGAAGAAACTCCAGAGAGATTTGCCACAGCTGCCCTGTCCCCCAAAGGCAGTGGTAAAACAAGCCAGCTGGCCACAGAGGGAGCAAGCCAAGCTCCACTGGCATGTCCTCCTTACTCTAGTTCACTCACTGCTCACAAAGGAGGATTTTTATATGGGAGAAGCCTGGATTGGAAGCAGATTTGCCGGGACCACGACTTTTTCCACCACACCAAATCATAGCCATGGAAAGCATTACCTGGACCCCTACCTGCAAAAACACGCTGCACTCCCACTGCTTGTGAGTTCCTTCTCTTCTGACATGTCCTCTCCATTACCCGCTTCAAGGCCCAACACCAGGTGATCCAAGCCCACCTGGAGAGTCCCACAGACAGTTGCCTGGAGAGTCATCCTGATTTACAGTATATTTGTATAAAGGAGAAGTAAACCTCCTTAATGTTCCACCACTGAGATCCAGGGATTGTTTATTACTGCAGCTTAGCCTTGCCTATCCGGACTGATACACACCTGTTCACTTGCTGCTCTATAGCTGTTCTCATCATGGCTCCTGAGGGCTTATGATTTCCCCTGGGAGTGCAAAATCTCCCGAGGAACAAGGGACATCATGTCTTCCCTTGTACAAGTCATCACCTTGTTGAGGATTGCTTTTCTCACTATAAATGGAGCTTAAAATGTCAGCACATATTTCATGAAGGTTTTGTGAGAATCAAAAGAGACAAATCATGGAAACACCTCAATTTTTTTAAGTTTTAAATCCCTTTACTCCCCATTTCTCCATCATCAACCCCTACCCCCATCTTTTCCAGTGCCCATGTTAGGGCTAGGCCACAAGCAGCTGATAATAAAGTGACCAGAACATCACCTGTCTCAAATACTTGTACCCAGAAAGTATTCAAGGAAAAACCCTCAGGCAAATCAGAGGTTGCCTATAAGGTGAGATTTCAGGGCATCTTCCCCCCACTTCATCTCTCTCCTCAATTTCACTTTTAAACAAACCCACTCCTCACCAGCTTCTTGATGCTGAAAGTTGGTAAGACAGCCTGCTATAGGACCTTTGAAACAACAGGAGGTTCAGGCCCAGACATCTTTTGTGGGAGGTCCCCAAGACCACCTGGGATTTAATGATTCACTAGAAAGACTCAGAACTCAGAAAAGCTATTCTGCTCATAGTTGTAGATTACTACAGTGAAAGAATACAGATTAAAATTAACAAGGGAAAAAGGCATACGGAGCAGAATCCAGGAGAAGCCAGGTGCAAGCTTCCAGTTATCCTCTCCCAGTGGATTCATGTGGACAGTGCTTAATTCTCCCAGTAATGATGTGACAACACATGTGAATGAAGTACAGATCCTCCTCCACTTATGATGGGTTATATCCCAATAAACCCATTGTAGAGTGCAAAACTCACAAGTTGAACCATTGCAAGTTGGGACTGGCTGTATTGCTCACTTGAGCCTTGATGTTCAGGGTTTTTATTGGTGGTTGGTCACATAGGCCTGGAGCACCTGCATGACTGATCTTAGCTTCTCATTCTCTGTCCCTCTAGGGCTCAAACTGATACAATGTGGCCCAGGGCCCCAGGGGAACAAAGACAAGTGTTCATCATAAATCGCACTGTTAGCATACATTTTCTAGAGTGGTTCTAAGTTCAGCATTCAAAGATACTCTTTGAATACAAAGCAGGGTATTCTCAGGGCTTAGAGATTATTTCTGAGGCTCAGGCTGGGGGCCAGTCTTTTCTTCAGAATGTGAGGGGTGTGAGTACCTCAAGTCAGCTAAGCTAACCCTTTACTGCATACACTTGCACTCCACACAGTTCCTCATCTGCAGGTAGCCTCTGCCTCCCCAGTTCATGCCAACAGAGGCCAGTAACCAAAGTGGATAAGAAGAACAGTGGAAGCCACAGGTGGTCTTGACTCCCTGACCCTCCCAGCAGAACAAGCACCAAAGTTCCCAGACTCAAAGACCCTCCTTCCTTTTGGGGGAACCCAAGGAACTGATGCACTCTCTAGGAGTGCTTGGTGTGCCCATGGAAGCTACATTGTGCCCCATTCCTTCTGCTTCGTGAGTCTCCCTGGCAAGTGGGAGTGGCCCTGGCATACACCTCTGTAACCACATTGTTGATGACATTCCACTTTCATCCCTTCACACGTCTCATTTTCAGCTCTTTTGGTGGGTTGGGGGAATTGTCTCCCCACCAATACTACAGTCCCTAATAGTGTCCCAAAAAGTGGGCCTGGCTGTCTTTCTTTCCTGTAACCCTCTTGCTCAAGGATTCAGGGCCAAACTGGGTCAAATGGCACTCAGATGGCACTATACAGTGTCATACCCAAGAGTGCCTCTCCCCAGGGAACTCCAAGGTCCGATGCAAGTGCCAGAAGTCCCTGCAAGCTCACAGGAAGTTTCTTCTCCACCTTGTCACCACCCTGGTGGATGGGAAGGGGCCATCTTGGCCCTCCATCTTAGGGATGAGTTCCAGGGCCCAAGCACCCACTCCAAGGCCCCCTCAAGGGTTCTTGCACAACCATGTACCAGACTGCCTGGTTCTTCCAGAGCCTGTCAAGAAGCAAGTGAGCCTCCCACAGGGAAGCAAGTGAAGCAGGGTTATACGAATCCATCCCCAGAAGATGACATATGTGAAAAAATCATGTCAACGATTGAAAGCCATACAAATAGAAATGAGGAGGATTCCTGAGATTTTTGCTGACAGAAATTTTCTCTCCACAATATGACTTGAAGTATAAATAACTGGGGAGGAAGGCGATTCTGTGGTTTCCACTTATACTACAATGCAAATGACTGGTAACAGAACTCTTGCGGAGGGCTGCTTATGGCCAGGCTGAGGCAGAAATAAGCCTCAGTGGTACCTCGAGGCCATGGGGAGAGAGGGCTCCTAGTGAGAGGTGGGCAGGCAGTGCACAAAGGCTCACCCACATAGTGGCTTGTCAGAAGCCTGACCTGAGAGGACAGAGCGGTTAGGGTGGCTTGTTCCATCAGGAAGGGTGCTGACCAACAGGGGCCTCACCTCCCAAGTCACCTAGACAAGGCTTTGTGAGAGAGAGGCCCGCAGCCCCGGGCTGACAGGCTTTGGGAACCAGGATGCCAGCAAGGTGGACCACAATCGTTCTGGGAATTCGGCTTCCAAAACTGAATGACAGTCTGGGCTCCTGAACTCCTGGACCCGCTCACTCCCCAGACCTGTCTTCTCTGATAGCGACGTCAGCTTGAACCCAAGCTTGGCAAATGTGGCTCCTGGGAGCCCCCAGCTCCCACAGTGAGGCCTCTTCTCTCCCCTTCTCTAAAGCCTGCCCACCCCTCAACCCCCAGGTAGCTCCTGCTCTCAGCTCTTACACTCCAGAATAAGCATTGAGAAGAGTGTCATCTGCAGTGTGTGGGGGAGGCAAGACTGGAAGACATGGGAGTGGAGAAGGGCCACAGCAGGCAGGGCCAGATGGCCTTGGCGTAGGCTCCACCTGCCCCAGCACACGGCATTTTCAAATAGTTTTTCTGGGGCTTCAACCACAACTGTCCTCAAACTCCTCTCCAATTAAGGAGGGGAATGGGCTTCAGAGGTGGACAGTTGAGTCACCCAGGCCTTGGGGAGGCCAGCTCTTTCCTCAGCTCCTCCTGCAGATGCTCAGTCATGGCTGAGCCTACTCCACCTTAATCCTGCATCCACATGCTTTCTGACTCAATGTTTCTGGGAAACAACCTCACAAAAATCAATGTTTTAGTGTCTACTTGGTGCTAGGCTGACTTTAAGAGTCTGGTAGGTCTTTCTATTCAGACTGATCTAGATGAGAGTGCCATTAAGCAAATTCTTTAACCTCTCTGAGAATCAGTTTCAGCATCTTGAAATGGGGAAACAAGCAATCCACCTTATTGCACTGTTGTGAGGATTAACTAAAATGATTATAAAGTGCCAGACATACTGTCTAGCACAGACATTCAGTGACTATCACTTCCTCTTTTTGCTTCCTCTCCCACAAGTTCAACTTTTCTTATGCAAACATGACTATCAGGGCCCATCCATCCATCCACTCATCCATCCATCCATCCATCCCTCCATCCATCCATCCATCCATCCATTTATCTATCCATCCATCCATCCATCCATTCATCCACTCATCCACCCATCCATCTGTCCATCCACCCATCCATCCATTCACTCACCTATCCATCCATTCAGCAATTCATCCATGTATTTATAATATATCATTTATTGAATACATACTATGCACAAACTGCTGCAAGTTGTCCACAGAAGTAGAAGTGGAAATATATAATCTAGAAGCAAAAATTTACTATAAAGGCTATGATATAAATAACTTGACAAAAAGTGAAAAGTGTCATAAAAGAGGTACAGGGAAAGTGCCAGATTAAACACCCCAGGCCTCTCTTCAAGCCTCAGTTGAAGTCAACTGCCACGATTACACTTTATTTGATAAAACACTTCTCTTTCCCTGATGAAGACCACCAGAACATTTGTTTCCTTTTACACAGGAAGGTGACTCAAATTCTATTTATCCTAACCCAGGAAATGACTTTGTCTTGCCTTGCATTTTACTGTATTCAGTTCTTAGTTGCTCCATGAGGACACTCTACAGAGCCCAGGTTTCTTCCAAGATTTTAATTGGACCTTCCAAGAGGGATTCCGAAACCCACAAAACAAGCTAAATGAAGAGATGACAGATACATTACAGGAAGCCTCCTTAGGCCAGACATTCCCTACACAGTCATGTGCAGGTGAATCAATCAGCTGAGAGCTCTGCAGTGTCAGCAGCCCACCTCCACCCCTTCAAAGACCCCTCTCTCTCCACCTCCTGGATCCTGCCCACATTTCAAGTCACCCCAGGAAGAATAGGGGGAAAAAGATCTCCCAATGAAAGTGCCTGATCAACAGTGTTTGTAACTGATGAAAGACAAAAATCTCACACCTTTTGTTGCCACAGTAAAAAATAAGGATCCATCCATATGTTGAAACACTCGACTCACAGAACTCTCTGCAGGCTGCCACTCACCCCTGCAGAAGGAATTGACCACAAGGTTCCTGCAAAGATGTTGCTGAGAAAATGCTGCCAGTTGTGTTGTTTGGCATGGTGGATTTAGAGACAGAAGACCTAACTTTGCCACTTACCAAGTGTGTGAGTTTGGGTGAGGCCCTTTAGCTCTCTAAATCTCTGTGTAGGCAAGGCACAGTGGCTCACACCTATACTCCCAGTACTTTGGGAGGTTAAGGTAGGAGGATCACTTGAGTCCAGGAGTTTGAGACCAGCCTGGCCAACATGACAAAACTCTGTCTGTACTAAAAATACAAAAATTAGCCGGGCATGGTGGCACATGCCTGTAGTCCCAGCTATTCAGGAGGCTGAGGCAGGAGAATCACACGAACCGGGGAGGCAGAAGTGGCAGTGAGCCAAGATCGTGCCACTGCACTCCAGCCTGGGCGACAGAGCAACACTCCATCTCCAAAAAAATAAAATAAAAAAATAAAAAATAAAAAATTAGCTGGATGTGGTGGTGTGTGCCTGTAGTCCAAGCTACCTGGGGGACTGACGTGGGAGGATCTGTTGGGCCTGGGAGGTTGAGGCTGCAGTGAGCCATGACTGCACCACTGCACTCCAGCCTGGATGACAGAGGAGACTCTGTCTCAAAATAAATAAATACATACATTCATCTCTGTGTATTATCTTACTTGGCTGTAAGTGAAGACTTCACACACCTTGCCTACACAACCAGCTTGTCTGAGTGCCAGAGTGACAATGATCGTGACTGTTCTCTCTGTGAGCCACTCCCAGGAGGTGAGGAGGCACAGTGGAAGCCAATCTTCCTTCCTTCCATCCACTCAGCATCCTTGAGTGAATAACTTTCCTTTTCTGAGCCTCCTTGTTATTGTCTGTGAGCATTACCAGTTGTGTACAGATGAAATTAGGTCATCCTTGGCTGGGCGCGGTGGCTCACGCCTGTAATGCCAGCACTTTGGGAGGCAAGGCGGGCAGATTACGAGGTCAGGAGATTGAGACCATCCTGGCTAACATGGTGAAATCCCATCTCTACTAAAAATACAAAAAAATTAGCTGGTTGTGGTGGTGGATGCCTGTAGTCCCAGCTACTCGGGAGGCTGAGGCAGAAGAATGGTGTGAACCCAGGAGGTGGAGCTTGCAGTGAGCCAAGATCGCGCCACTGGACTCCAGCCTGGGTGACAGAGAGAGACTCCGTCTAAAAAAAAAAAAAAAGAGAAATTAGATCATCCATGCGGAGTGTGGAGCAAAAACCAAGTGTGCAATAGATTTTAGTTCCCTTCTGGGAGATGTTTGCTGTCCCCACTCAGCAGAGCCTCCCTCAGCCAAGTTTGGGAGGCAAAGGATCTGCCTGGATCCCCAAGCTCAAACCAACAGAATATTGTTAGGTGCCCACCTCCTCTGATGCCTGGGGCTGATTCTGTTGCCAAAACACCAGGGTTTCAGTCTAGGTCCTGCTGCTCACCGCACAGAAAGCAGATCTCTGAGATGAGGAACACTACTAGGGAAGAAGGCTTTATTTGGGTGCTGCAGCCAAGGAGATGGGAGATCAGTCTCAAATCCATCTCCTGGACCAGCTGAGTTTAGGAGTTCATATGGCAGGGAAGAATTTTAACTACATGTGGGAAAACAGGAATTAGAGAGAGGTAAGGAAAAGGAGTTGGTTCAAACAACAGATGGTTGCTTAGGCAATCATGATGCATGAGGGGTCTGGCATCTCATTGTCCTGATGTGGTGATCTGGTAAGTTTCAGTTCCTAATACCATCTGCCAGGCCTGAGGGTCAGTTTCCTGAGGAAGGAACTCAGATAAGACAAATGTAAGTTTCAATCTTTCAGAGCAGGAGAGTTCCTTTCTGCTTATCAAAAACAAAAAAACAAACAAACAAAAAAAAAACCCACTAAATATCAGTTCTATAGAACAATTGGGCCAGTTTCAGTTCCCACTTAGAAAGCCATCCAGGCGGCCGGGCGTGGTGGTTCAAGCCTGTAATCCCAGCACTTTGGGAGGCCGAGTGGGGCGGATCACGAGGTCAGGAGATCGAGGCCATCCTGGCTAACACAGTGAAACCCCGTCTCTACTAAAAAAATACAAAAAACTAGCCGGGTGAGGTGGCGGGCGCCTGTGGTCCCAGCTGCTTGGGAGGCTGAGGCAGGAGAATGGCGTAAACCCGGGAGGCAGAGCTTGCAGTGAGCTGAGATTCGGCCACTGCACTCCAGCCTGGGCGACAGAGCGAGACTCCGTCTCAAAAAAAAAAAAAAAAGGAAGCCAACCAGGCTCAGCAGCTTCTGGGTCCTCAGAAATGATTTTCCAAAATCTTTTCTCATTTCACTACACCATCAGTTGCAAATTGTGCTCCAATTCAGCAATCTGTTACGAGACATTAAAATCATTTCTCCACCTCTGGCCTTTGGTGAGCAAAGGGACTTAGCTCTTCATACCTTAGTACAAGGAGATTCTCTTTTTCCCAGGACCACTGAGAGCTCCTGCAGTGCCTTAGCATGAGGTAGAACAAGGCACCCCTCTGAGCAGACAAATCACACACACACCGGCATGCAGTAGCTTGCAGGCTGGAGTGCAGCTCCTCTGGGCTACATGCTGGCCACCCTCATCAAAGCACAGGGCGCACTAACTCCTGGCTGCCCATCCCACCTCCCCTCGTCATCACCACTGCCACCATCATTGTGGCAGGAACTGACATTGGTTGAGGGTTTGCTGGGAGCCAGACACTGTGCTCAGCTTTCCTCATGTCTTTTCTCCTAGAATCCTCACAAATCTCCTATAAAGAAATGTGCAGATGGCTGGGTGTGGCAGCTCATGCCTGTAACCCCAGCACTTTGGGAGGCCAAGATGGGTGGATCACTTGAGGTCAGGAGTTCGAGACCAGCCTGGCCAACGTGGTGAAACCCCATCTCTACTAAAAACACAAAAATTAGCCAGACATGGTGGCATGTGCCTGTAGTCCCAGCTACTCGGGAAGCTGAGGCAGGAGAACCACTTGAACCAGGAGGCAAAAATTTCAGTGAGCTGAGATCATGCCATTGCCCTCCAGCCCGGGCAACAGAGTGGGACTCCACCTCAAAAAAAAAAAAAAAATGTGCAGATATGAGCTGTTTTCCTCAGACTGTCAACCTTTCATTTTTTTGGAGGGGATATTTTATTTTATTGTTTTGTTTGTTTTGAGACAGGGCCTCACTCTGTCACCCAGGCTGAAGTACAGTGGCATGATCACAGCTCTCTGCAGCCTCAAACTTCTGGGCTCAGGTGATCCTCCTACCTCAACCTCCCGAGTAGCTGGGACTACAGGTACACACCACCACACCCCATTAATTTTTGCATTTTTTGTAGAGGGTTTTGCTATATTGCCCAGGCTGTTCTTGACCTCCTGGTCAAGAACCTCAAGTGATCTTCCTGCCTCAGTCTCCCAAAGTGCTGGGATTACAGGTATGAGCACTATGCCCAGCCTCGAGGGGGGTATTGTTAAAGAAAAAATTATTCATGACACTTGTTATGGATAGTAAGGCAGACTACACAAGGGGGGCCATGGTCAGAGGAACGAGGAGCACTACAGTGGGATCTTGCAGTTGTGGGGAGAGATTGCACTCGATTCTGACTATAGCATGGGCAAGTGGGGATTTGCAGCCATGGGCAGGGTGGTCAGTGAATGGAAAGTAACTGAGAGGAAACATCAGGGAGAGGGGAATCCTGTTAAACCAACCCAATAGGACTCTTGTTGAAGGCAGGTCAGGCTGATAAGATGTAGACAGTGGCCAGATACCAAGGCTAGAGGCGTTTCCCTGCCCTGACTTGGCAGGATTCTTGCTCAAACTAGATTCTGCAAGGACATAGGCTGGGCCTGGTCAGGAAGGTCTCGGACAAGCCTCTTTAAAGTTTTGGTCAAAAGAGAGTATCCATCCCTACTTCCTCTCAGTTCGGGTAGAGTTGCCCTGGTGGTCTCTGCCTCTGGTCCGGGTGATCAGAATCCTTCTGGGATCTTAGGTGGCCCCTGAAGACAGAGGCCTTCTTTCCCTCTGAGAAAATACTGTAAGGGCTGAGTGCAGTGGCTCATGCCTATAATCCCAGCACTTTGAAAGGTCAAGGCGGGCGGATCACCTGAGGTCAGAAGTTTGAGACCATCTTGGCCAACATGGTGAAACCCCATCTCTACTAATAGTACAGAAATTAGCCAGGAATGATGGCAGGCGCCTGTAATCCTAGCTACTCAGGAGGCTGAGGCAGGAGAATCATCCGAACCCGAGAGGCAGAGATTGCAGTGAGCCGAGATCACACCACTGCACTCTAGCCAAGGTGACAGAGCAAGACTCTGTCACAAAAAAAAAAAAAAAAAATA
>NW_016813366.1:1367086-1377911 GCF_001698545.2 Rhinopithecus bieti | reverse complement strand
AAGGAAGGAAGGAAGGAAGGAAGGAAGGAAGGAAGGAAGGAAGGAAGGAAAGAAAAAGAAAATACTGTAAGGATCTGACCCTGTTGCTGTCAGTGGCCATGTCCCTGTCACATGAAGGAACCCAAAGACAAAGATGACACTCAGGATGAGAGAGGAAGCAAGGGAGGACGAGGCTGCATGCCCCCCTCCAATTTTAGAACTCAGCTGGGGGCCTGGGCTCAGCACTCCTAACCTCAGATGGTTCTGGGGTAGAAGGTGGTCTGGGTTGCATTTCTCTCACCTGAAAGCAAAAGAGTTCTGATTATTAGTAGATAGGTAAATTACATAGATTTGATTGCTACCCTCCTTCTACAAATGAGGTTAAAGGTCTGAGGTGCAGAGGCAAAGTAGGGACCCTTGGGTGAATTTATTTCATCCTACTTGAGCACCCATGCTGGACGCCGTACACATAGAACAGCACAGAAGTGGTTATTTTTCTCTTTGAAGCAACAACCTATGAAAGAGGCATAGTCGCGTGTTACTGATACAACTTCACTTCAATCTAACCCATGCGTGCAAGGCTACATTTATGGTCTGCATGAGGCCACAAAACAATTAGAGTTGCCTTCAACAGCGGTGTCTTTGACGCATGTGGAATCTGGGTAATTCACAGAACATGAGGTCCATTAGAAGTTGGTTGTCATGGGTTTTCATTCTGGTTCAATCAGTGCCTGAACCATCCAGGGACTCTTTGGTCACAGGCAACAGAAACTGCACTCAGAGTATTTCTGGTATAATACAAAATTTGTTTGGTGTTTGTCTCTCCAATTCCTAGCAGCACAGAATTTCCTGAATGATGGAAGTGTATTTTCTTATTTATAATGAGCCCCTTTCAACTACACTTGAGTTTATGCTAATGAGGTGACCCTAGATAGCTTCAAAACAGGGTTTGGTAGCCAGAAGAATCAACCCTGAGTGTAGAGGGTTGGAACTTTCAGCCCCACCCTCCAATCTCAAAAGAGAGCAACCTCCTCGGCTCCTCCCACCTCAGCCTCCCGGGTAGCTGAGACCACAAGTACGCATCACCATGCCTGGTTAATTTTTTTCTTTTTTGTCAAGATTGGGTCTTGCTATGTTGGCTAGCCTGGTCTCAAACTCCTGGCCTCAAGCAATCCTCCTGCCTTAGCCTCCCAAAGTTCTGGGATTACACGTGGGAGCCACCACACCTAGCCTGGAGTTTGAGTTCAATCACCAATGTCCAGTGATTTCATCAATCATGCCTACTTAATGGAATCTCAAAAAAAAAAATCCTAAACAAAGAGGTTCAGGGGGCTTACAGGTTGCTGAGCATGTCAAGGTGCTGGGAGGGTGATGCATCCCAAGAAGGCATGATAGCGCTGAGCCACCCCTGCTCCCACCCCCATACCTTTGCCTTGCCCTATGCAACTCTTCCATTTGGCTGTTCCTGAGTTTTAGCCTTTATAATAAACCAATAATAGTAAGTAAAGTGCTTTCCTGAGTTCAGTGCGTTGTTCTAGCAAATTATCAAACATGAGGAGGGCTGGTGGGAACCCCCAAATTTATAGTTAATTGGGCAGAAATGTAGGTAGCCTGGGCACCTTCTTTGCAGCTGATGTCTGAAGTGGGGGTGGCCTTGTGGACCAAGCCCCTAACCCATGCCGTCCAGATAGTTATTGTCAGGATTGGGTTGCATTTTTGGATACCCAGTTGGTGTAGGAGAATAAGAGAGCAGCTTAAGCCAAAAGGGAATTGGTTGGCTTGGTGACCTAGAGACTCCCTGACATAGCCCAGGGACTCCAATAATGTGCTCAGCTCACTTTTGCTCCACCATGCCCCTTTCCCCATCAACATAGAATAGTTCATCTCTCTATGTTGATCTCATTCTTTCCCACTGCTGATAGGCTCCCTGGGATGGCTGGGTGGGGTACACGAAGATGAGAAGAGGTGGAGGTGGGGTATGTCCACAGATGGCTATAGCAGCATATAAGCTCAATAATCACGGAGGAAGGAGAGCTTCTCGTTCCCAGAATCTAAAGCTGATGGCATGGCTTGGGTCATTGGTCCTCTTCTGTGACCAGGACAATGGGCCATGTGATTGGTAGCAGCAGGAACCAGCAAAGACAGGGAGGGACTGGGGAACAAACAAGACATCAGGCATCTCCTCACTGTCAAAGCAGATTTGAGTTTGTGGAAGGCTTAGTGGTGGTCATCCAGTCCAGCTGCCACAGATACTCAGGATGGGGCACACAACTTTTACCCCTCCTTTCCTGGGAATGGCCACCTCACACTACCTGTGTGGCCTTGGAATTTTGGATACCCAGTTTGGTGGTAGGAAGAATAAGTTGGTGGTTTCCTCATCTTTAAATCAAGGGTTTGAACTTGATACAGTTGTTTGAAGCCCCTCCCAGCTCAGATCATCCAAGGACTGTCACAGCTACATGAGATGAAGACTGCTTGCGGAAGGGCCACGGCCTGAGCTTCAACCTGTGCAGGAGCTGGTGCTCTGGCTGTTGAAGCAGGGCTGGCCAGAGACAGGCAGGCGGAAGGGCTGAAACCAGGACAAGAGGAGAACAGGCCAAACAGAGCCACCGGTCAGGATGTAGCTGGGCAGGGGCATAAATGGAAGATCAAATTGCTCATGGTGAGTGGCCCAGGCCCGGAAGAACTGATGTCAGGATATTCGAAGTGGTGAGGGTGCTGTCACAGAACTCAGCCCTCGGGCTGCCTGGATCACTGGGGTGAATAGGGTGGCAGAGATCTGGAAGCTCCAGGAGAGGGACCAGGGAGAGGAAAACCTGTATGTGGAATGGAAGCAACTCAGCTTTAGGCCAGGAGGTTGTGCCTCTCCTCACTTAGCTACTGGGCTTCCAGGGCCCAGGTGGGATATACAGGAGAATATAAAGCCAATGAATGGCCAAGTCCCCAAGGCTCCCAGGAAATGCTGCCCTCTCTGAACCATCACCTGAAACCTCTGGTGACCACAGAAACTGGGAGGAGTCACCCCGGGACTAGCTCCAGGGGAGATTCTGATGCCTGGCTTACCAAGTACCCGAAAACATGCAGGTAGAGTGCTCACGAATCCAGGGGAGACTCGAAGGAAGGGCTGCTTTTGAACTGCAGGAGAGGCCAGTTCAAACAGGAGTCTCCTTCATAGAAGGAGGAACCCAAAGAAAGATGTGGATGGAATCCAAGCAGGTCGGAGAGAGAATGTTATTAAAAGAGCCATAGATGTCTACTGAGGAAAGTTAGAAGAAAGCAGTACTGGCCTCAGAAAGCCCCATGAGATGACCCTGGGGCCTGTGTCAGCAAGGTTCTTGGAAGGAAGGAGTTCGGCCAACAACTGCGATGGAAGTCCTGAGCCGGCCATTCTTTCCCTGGCGTTGCTCTCAGTGAGGGGTCCTTGAAGCACATTTTCTTCCCTGAAGGGAGCAGAGTACTTACAGTACTGCCCTTTAGAAATATGACACAACTCCTAGAAAAAAAGAAAGGGCTCTCTCTTCCAACTCATTTATGTTCTGGTTTGTCGGTTCTCACGCCAAGGGAGAAACTGGTGGGAGTGGAGGAGAGAACAGGATTCTTTTAGTAAGTATTACGGTCTTCCGAAAGTCTATAAACAAGGTACCAGCTCAGTAATTATCACTTAGATCTGGTGCTCAAAAAATCAGTTCTGGTTCATTACTTCCAGCTAAGTTAATCAACCCCAAGAGGAGGGGAGGAGAGAAACAATTTCCGCATACATAAAAATTTATTATCCATTCCTATTTTACTTAATATAGTTGTGTGGTGAGTCTCTGCCTGGAAATCGGTGTTTGGGAAGCTCTGGGTGAGAGGAGGCACCTGAGGGTTAGGAGGCTGGGCTCCAGGCCAGCTCTGCCTCCAGCCAGCTGGGAGACTGCCCTGCCCTCTGGCTCTACCTGTCTGTCTTTGGGGAGAGTCTTCATTACATGGGGGAGAGTATGCCCATTTGGGCACAGCAGAGTCCCTGCTCAAGGGTGTTGATAATTCACATCCCCCAAGGAGCCTACATTCCATGCATGAGTGTTCCCTGAGAGCCTAGCACTGTGCCTAGCACTGTGAACAAGACAGACAAGGTACTGAGTGTTTAGCTGGATTCAGTGGAAATAGCTATTACAGAATATAGTCCAAAAAAGCTATGAGAGAAAGGAAGGAAGACCAGAGGCCAAATGAAGCTTTGAGCAGAAATAAATATGAAAGACTAGGTGAGGCTGTGAAGATGGAGGGCACAAGAGACATCATCATCTCAAAGCATTTACCAAGCACCAAACTGGAAACTCCATGTCATTCACAAAATACAAATGCTTTTCAAAATGAGTTTTGGGAGTGAAGACTCCATTTCCTAGGCTCAGTTCTCCCATGGAAGATGCAAGTGGAAGCACTGTGTACTTTTGTTTCTTTAAAGGTGGAACGAGAATCTTTGCACTCTCATCCTTCCAGCTGCCTAAAATGTGGATGCACTGGTTGGAGCCCTGGCAGTCATCTTGGGCCATGAGGTGACCTTGAGAGGAGAAGCCATGCACAGTGGAGAAACCAACTCAAAGGTTCCAGGGTCTCTGCTGCATAATCGTAGAGCCACCTTACTAGCCCTAGACAGCCCACCTCCAGACTTCTTTTACATGAAAGAAAAACAACTTCTAATCTATTCATGTCTGATGGTCTCAAGAAAGTCACTTAGCTCCTCTGTGCCCCAGTTTCATTTATAAAATGGAATAATAGTATCTACCTTAGAGATTGTTGAATGTTTGCCACAGACCTTGCTGGACTGAACAAAGGAGGATAAACATGGGAATAAAGACAAAGACAAAAGAGTGTATTTGGAAGAAGGGGTCAGGGGGGCTCCTTGCTTCTAGGGAACAACGGCCCTAAGCTTCTAGAGCCCTTTGTATTTACTGAGTAAAGGAGATAGGGAGAAGGGGGTGGTTATCAGGAATGCTGAGTTGGTCACTACCCTCAGGCCTTTGGCTTCCGACAAATGTTGGCTATTATTACATCTTATTTATGCTACTATTTTTTAAACAGCTTTGCTGGGATATGATTTATATGCCATAATAGTTTGCCCACTTAAATGTGCAATTCAGTGGTTTCTAATATATTTATAGTTTTGCAATTATCACAACTTAATTTTAGAACATTTTTATCATCCCTCAAAGAAACCTTAACAGTCACTCTCCATTTCCCTTCTATTCCTCCCCAGACCTAGGTATATATTTTTTAAACAATAAATTATCTTTAATCACAATTTAAAGGGCGCTAGAAGGTACTTTGTGACCATAGGTACTCCTTAAGACAGATTTTTCCATCAGTTTAGATTCTCCCCAAGAGAATGACCTTACATTACAATGCAATTTATTTGGGGTAAGAGTGTGACATTGCGTTGGATTTTGCTTAAGGTGTCAATGTGCAAAGTGAATGTCACCGTTTAAATACACTTTTAGACAGTTTTTTTTTTTTCCATATTCACTTTCAATATTGATTTTTATGAACACAAATCTTTAAAAAATTCAAACAGGATCATCGTTAGGCTTATGATGAAAAATGGCATCTCCCTTCTCAGTGCTGCCCTGTTCACTGTCCCAGAGGTAGCCACTTTCAGGATCTTCTATCACTTACCTCTACATTTTTAAATAACACGTTTATACCACTATTTATTTTCCAATTTTAGACATCATCTTACAGAAAGAGCAGATTTATACCCTTCCCTCATCCCGATATAATTTTTTAGAAACAGTGTCTTGCTCTGTCACCCAGGCTGGAGTGCAGTGATCACATCACAGCTCACTTAACTCTTGGGCTCAAGTGAACCTCCTCACCTCAGCCTCCCAAGTAGCTGGGACTACAGGTGTGCACCACCATGCCCAGTTTTTGTTTTTTTTAATCATTTTTTTAGAGATGGGGGGGTCTCACTATGTTGCCTAGGCTGGTCTTGAACTCCTGGCCTCAGCAATCCTTTCACCTCAGCCTCCTGAGTAGCTGGGATTATAGGCATGAGCCATCATACCCGGCTACAGTTATTTTATTATTTTTCTTAAATCACTTGTTGGTGTTTAAGTTAAAAGTAAATGAATAAAATTTACAATTGGCTGGGTGTGGTGGCTCATGCCTGTAATCCCAGCACTTTGGGAGGCCGAGGCGGGTGGATTACAAGGTCAGGAGTTCGAGACCAGCCTGGCCAACATACTGAAACCCCATCTCTACTAAAAATACAAAAAACTAGCCGGGCATGGTGGCAGGTGCCTGTAATGCCAGCTACTTGGGAGACTGAGGCAGTAGAATCGCTTGAAACCAGGAGGCGGAGGTTGCAGTGAGCTGAGATCACGCCATTGCACTCCAGCCCGGGCAACAGTGCAGGACTCCATCTAAAAAATAAATAAAATAAAATAAAATTTTACAATTGAGGTGGGCAGTATATTCTGAAAGATACAGCTTACTTTATTTGTTCACTCTCACTAAGATAGGCGCTCCCCAAAACCTAGACTTATGTTCATTAAGCTGGAAAAGCCTTGGAAGTGTTGCTTTCATCCAACCACCTTGCCTTTTCTCAGGCAACCACAAGTTGTTCAATGCCTCTTCCCCGGCTTTGTCAGCTTGGAATTCACAGGGTCCTTTTCTCCAATTCTGGTTCCAGTTTAGCAGTCACCAAACGAGCTTCTGGGAGAAACATCGATGAGTATCTCTAAGCCTTAGCATACTTGGGCTGCTAAGATCACACCTAACAATAAAAGTAAAGTAGCAAAGTGCTCTACTGCTGATTAGATAATTATGAGCTAGATTATTAACATGGCACTTAAAGAGGGAGGGACGAAGTAGAGACCTACATGGGGTGGCTATTTGGATGTGGCCAGACTGAATGCAACAGAGGCGTGAGCTCCTTTTAGTATGTATGGAAAATCCTTTCATATCCTCATGAAAATGTTAGAGAGCACCCCAAAGGGCATAAACTTGTGACCCTTGGCCAAATTCAGATTTAAAGACATATTTGTTTGGTCCATGATGTTTTAAATTTTGAGTGATTTTACATTGAGGTGTTCACTTTAACCCACTATTCTCCGCATCTTGCACCTGGCCTTGAAGGTAAGGCATTTGAGAACTCTAATAATCCAACCCCTTAAGTTACAGAAGGGAGGCAGGAGGAAAACAGTGATGTTTAAAGTCACACAGCTAGGTGGTGAAGTAAGGATTAGAACCGGAGTCAAGCAGTCTTCCTAATACACCACATTGCTGCTTACTTGAACTCAATTGCACATTCAGGCCTATAAACCTTAGTCATGCGAAATTTACTCCATAAGCACATACTTAAGAGCAGAGTGACAAAGAGAATCTCCAGGGTTATTCCCTAGAGCTTGGATAAAACATTCCTGGCCCTTGATGGAACATATACATCCTCCAAGTGACCGGATTTCAGGGCACTAGCCCTCAGCAACCTGCTTCAAACACTGCTGACATTTTATTCTAACTCATTTGCCACACTTCTGGCTGATCATCTCTCTTTTCATTTAAACACAATCTTTCATCCAAACAGGGTACAATGCAATCACTTGGTTGGATGCCAGCATTTGGTAACTAGTCAACTTCCAAAAAAAAGCAGCTTCCTAGCTGCTCACTTTCCTTTGTGTGAAAAGTCGCAGGAGAGCAGCCTTGGTTGCAGCGAACCAGGTGGGCAGCAGGGGCCCAGGGGATGCCTCTGGCTGTGTCTGTGGCAAGCCTTACACGGGAGTGCCAGGGCCCACAACAGAATTAGAAATATTTTATATCTGTACCACACTGTTCTTCTTAATCCTGGTGCATTACCCACACCACCTGCTTTGACACTTAATAATTTGAGAAAGATTAAATTTATCACATGTACATCTCAGATTTGTTGGAGACAGGGTACTGGGGTTCAACTCCCAGCTCTGCCACGTACTGGCTGTGTGACCTGGACAAAATCTCTGTACCTAGGTTTCCTCATCTGGAAAATGTAGATAATAAAAGCACCTGCCTTTCAGGATTAAGAGGAGGCGGCTTTGGGGAGCCAAGCACAGTACTTCACACTTTTCAGATATTGACAAAGTATTTAATGTTGCCAAAGGATTTTTTTTCCCCGCCCAGGCTGCAGTGCAGTGGCGCGATGTTGGCTCACTGCAAGCTCCACCTCCCGGGTTTATGCCATTCTCCTGCCTTAGCCTCCTAAGTAGCTGGGGATACAGGAATCCGCCACCACGCCCGGCTTTCTGTATTTTAGTAGATACGGGTTTTCACCGTGTTAGCCAGGATGATCTCAATCGGGCCTTGTGATCCGCCTGCCTCAGCCTCCCAAAGCGCTGGGATTACAGGCGTGAGCCACCAAGCCCCGCCAAATGTTGCCAAATTGTTAATCCACATTGTGATGTTAAAGATTCACCATGGAGTCATTTTCGTGATTGATTTGGCTGAGTCTGATAATGTTTAGCAATGAAACACATTGGAATTGACAATAAATATTAAGTTTCAATCATGTGAAAAAAATGGACAAAATGTATCTTGCTGGATGGACAAGGCATATTAAAACTGCAGGTCAGTGGTTGAATTTAAAACAGTTGCATTGTCTTAGATTTAATTATACTTAATATGTCATTAACCTATCTATTCATAAAATTATTATTTATAACATTTATTGGACTAATTCTGTCAACAAAGTTCCAGGAAATGAACAATTGTGATAGTGATAGGTTAATTGCTAAAGTTGTGTTTACTGGTTGATTCTGAACACAAAGGAATTCATTGCTGTTGCTTTTTTGTTAGACGTAAGAAATTGCCCACTGAGAGAACTTTTCTTGTTTCTAAATTTAACCATTTACGTTTCAAATTTTCTTTCCCTCTTTGAGGTGAACCCAGGGCAGCAAGCAACAGTGTGATCTTCTACTCACCAAGTCCAGAAGTAAGACCAGGGCAGTCCTGTCAAGGCTGCCCAACACCTGCCATCTCCATATGGTTCACCCCACTGCTGAATTTCCCACATGGCTGGACCAGAGACATATATGGGCACTTTGGTTTGGACAAACCACACACCAAAGCAAGTGCATACTGACATACATTGAATTCGAGCACGTTTTGAATGTTGTCTAACACCATGAAATACTGTTCTTCCAGGGAGGTCAAGGAAATGGCTGTAGCAAATGCAAGGCAAGGGCTTCTCATTGTCCTCCTTAAAACAGGAGGCGTTGATGACTCCCCAGCAACAAGACATTGTCAACAAGGGATTATTTCCTCTGTGATATCCTAGCACTGCACCATAGAGGTTAACTTCTGAAGCAGAATAAGAGGAAGTAGTAGCTTTATCAATCAAGTGGTGTGGGTGTGAAGACAGGGCAACATTGGGCAGAAAACTATTAAACTGGGCTTCCACTTCGTTTCAGTGTAAAATACGTGTAACATTCTGGACATTTTCATCATTTTCTCTAGCCGCACCCTATCTCCTTAACCCAAATACACTGAATCCAGAAAGACAATAACAGAGATTTCCTTTGTATATGAAAATTCTCTTTACTCATTTGTTCTTCCCCATAAGCTAATTATCATTGTTTAATTTATTTCAGACCAGGGACTGGTTTTCCTGACTATTCTGTATACCATTTTAATCAGCAGAATGTAACTAACAAGCTTAAAGAGCCACTCAATACTGAATCAGCAGCTCATACCATATGCTGTGGGTAAAACATACTTCCCAAAAAAGCTAAATGCAGAAAGACCAAGGATAGAAGATGTATTTAATACTCAAGAAGTCTAACAGGATGTGGAATATTGAGATTTTAAGGGGAAAAGTTATTCTTTAAATACATCTACCCTAGTCACCGGGCTAGCTTAGTCAATAGAGTATGAGACAAGACTTAAATATATCTACCCTAAAACATCTTTCTTATACCAGTTTTGCTACAACTTTTAACTCCAAAACAGTATTTTAAGGAAAAAAAAATCAAACTACAAAACAACTTCATCTTAGCTTCTTAGTGCTAATTTTTTTAAAGATGCAAAAAATCATGTATTTTCTCAGAAACATGGTTATGTGGTCAACAGATTTCTTAACAGTAGAGTTCTAAATTTTGGATAATATTTATATATTCAGCTTTATTCTGGTATTACCCAAATTCATGTTTGAAAGAATGTTTGGAAAGAAAACCAAACCACATTATAAATTTAAATTTTAAGAAAAAAACCTTTGACAGGTCAGAAATTAGTTTATATTCTGCTTTACATACACCATTCTAAAAGGAAGGAAACGCTAATTGAAGGCCTGGTTTTACATTAGCATATTCATGTAATAAGCACAGATTAAGTTTTAAACTTCTTAAGCAGATCTATTATGTATTTTCTCATTTTCGAAAACATCTTAGAACACCGTCTGTTTTAGAGAAATGAAAGAAGCCTGATAGACTACATGTTTTCTTGGAATCAAGTCTCCCCCAATTTCTTGTAGCCCTAACAACTAAAACTATGAGCTGATTTCCATGTTAAACATGCTTCTGTGCGGCAATCTAAAAACATTCTTTCACAATTAACCACGGGATGAAATATTTCATTGGAATTTAAAATTTGCTTTTTGAATTTTATGAAAGCTTTTCATGTATAAGTGATTAGAACGATTTGTAAGCCAATAAATATTTCCACATTTAAAATCTTCCTCTGTAAGTTTGCCTTTTTCCTAAGCTTTTGGTAGCCAGAAAAGAAAAACTGATATAACCCACTCTAAATTAACAACAATGAGGAAAAATAACTTGGTAAACTGAGTATGTGAAAGGACTCATTGGCCATACATTTGTTCTCATACCAAATTTTAACTGAATTAAAAGAA
>NW_016813366.1:1334578-1366741 GCF_001698545.2 Rhinopithecus bieti | reverse complement strand
AAAAAAAAAAAAAAAAAGTTATTTGAGTCATACCTAATTCTGAAAGATACAGCTTACTTTATTTGTTCACTCTCACTAAGATAGGCGCTCCCCAAAACCTAGACTTATGTTCATTAAGCTGGAAAAGCCTTGGAAGTGTTGCTTTCATCCAACCACCTTGCCTTTTCTCAGGCAACCACAAGTTGTTCAATGCCTCTTCCCCGGCTTTGTCAGCTTGGAATTCACAGGGTCCTTTTTCTCCAATTCTGGTTCCAGTTTAGCAGTCACCAAACGAGCTTCTGGGAGAAACATCGATGAGTATCTCTAAGCCTTAGCATACTTGGGCTGCTAAGATCACACCTAACAATAAAAAGTAAAGTAGCAAAGTGCTCTACTGCTGATTAGATAATTATGAGCTAGATTATTAACATGGCACTTAAAGAGGGAGGGACGAAGTAGAGACCTACATGGGGTGGCTATTTGGATGTGGCCAGACTGAATGCAACAGAGGCGTGAGCTCCTTTTTAGTATGTATGGAAAAATCCTTTCATATCCTCATGAAAATGTTAGAGAGCACCCCAAAGGGCATAAACTTGTGACCCTTGGCCAAATTCAGATTTAAAGACATATTTGTTTGGTCCATGATGTTTTTAAATTTTTGAGTGATTTTACATTGAGGTGTTCACTTTAACCCACTATTCTCCGCATCTTGCACCTGGCCTTGAAGGTAAGGCATTTGAGAACTCTAATAATCCAACCCCCTTAAGTTACAGAAGGGAGGCAGGAGGAAAAACAGTGATGTTTAAAGTCACACAGCTAGGTGGTGAAGTAAGGATTAGAACCGGAGTCAAGCAGTCTTCCTAATACACCACATTGCTGCTTACTTGAACTCAATTGCACATTCAGGCCTATAAACCTTAGTCATGCGAAATTTACTCCATAAGCACATACTTAAGAGCAGAGTGACAAAGAGAATCTCCAGGGTTATTCCCTAGAGCTTGGATAAAACATTCCTGGCCCTTGATGGAACATATACATCCTCCAAGTGACCGGATTTCAGGGCACTAGCCCTCAGCAACCTGCTTCAAACACTGCTGACATTTTATTCTAACTCATTTGCCACACTTCTGGCTGATCATCTCTCTTTTCATTTAAACACAATCTTTCATCCAAACAGGGTACAATGCAATCACTTGGTTGGATGCCAGCATTTGGTAACTAGTCAACTTCCAAAAAAAAGCAGCTTCCTAGCTGCTCACTTTCCTTTGTGTGAAAAAGTCGCAGGAGAGCAGCCTTGGTTGCAGCGAACCAGGTGGGCAGCAGGGGCCCAGGGGGATGCCTCTGGCTGTGTCTGTGGCAAGCCTTACACGGGAGTGCCAGGGCCCACAATAGAATTAGAAATATTTTATATCTGTACCACACTGTTCTTCTTAATCCTGGTGCATTACCCACACCACCTGCTTTGACACTTAATAATTTGAGAAAGATTAAATTTATCACATGTACATCTCAGATTTGTTGGAGACAGGGTACTGGGGTTCAACTCCCAGCTCTGCCACGTACTGGCTGTGTGACCTGGACAAAATCTCTGTACCTAGGTTTCCTCATCTGGAAAATGTAGATAATAAAAGCACCTGCCTTTCAGGATTAAGAGGAGGCGGCTTTGGGGAGCCAAGCACAGTACTTCACACTTTTCAGATATTGACAAAGTATTTAATGTTGCCAAAGGATTTTTTTTCCCCCGCCCAGGCTGCAGTGCAGTGGCGCGATGTTGGCTCACTGCAAGCTCCACCTCCCGGGTTTATGCCATTCTCCTGCCTTAGCCTCCTAAGTAGCTGGGGATACAGGAATCCGCCACCACGCCCGGCTTTCTGTATTTTTAGTAGATACGGGTTTTCACCGTGTTAGCCAGGATGATCTCAATCGGGCCTTGTGATCCGCCTGCCTCAGCCTCCCAAAGCGCTGGGATTACAGGCGTGAGCCACCAAGCCCCGCCAAATGTTGCCAAATTGTTAATCCACATTGTGATGTTAAAGATTCACCATGGAGTCATTTTCGTGATTGATTTGGCTGAGTCTGATAATGTTTAGCAATGAAACACATTGGAATTGACAATAAATATTAAGTTTCAATCATGTGAAAAAAATGGACAAAATGTATCTTGCTGGATGGACAAGGCATATTAAAACTGCAGGTCAGTGGTTGAATTTAAAACAGTTGCATTGTCTTAGATTTAATTATACTTAATATGTCATTAACCTATCTATTCATAAAATTATTATTTATAACATTTATTGGACTAATTCTGTCAACAAAGTTCCAGGAAATGAACAATTGTGATAGTGATAGGTTAATTGCTAAAGTTGTGTTTACTGGTTGATTCTGAACACAAAGGAATTCACTGCTGTTGCTTTTTTGTTAGACGTAAGAAATTGCCCACTGAGAGAACTTTTTCTTGTTTCTAAATTTAACCATTTACGTTTCAAATTTTTCTTTCCCTCTTTGAGGTGAACCCAGGGCAGCAAGCAACAGTGTGATCTTCTACTCACCAAGTCCAGAAGTAAGACCAGGGCAGTCCTGTCAAGGCTGCCCAACACCTGCCATCTCCATATGGTTCACCCCACTGCTGAATTTCCCACATGGCTGGACCAGAGACATATATGGGCACTTTGGTTTGGACAAACCACACACCAAAGCAAGTGCATACTGACATACATTGAATTCGAGCACGTTTTGAATGTTGTCTAACACCATGAAATACTGTTCTTCCAGGGAGGTCAAGGAAATGGCTGTAGCAAATGCAAGGCAAGGGCTTCTCATTGTCCTCCTTAAAACAGGAGGCGTTGATGACTCCCCAGCAACAAGACATTGTCAACAAGGGATTATTTCCTCTGTGATATCCTAGCACTGCACCATAGAGGTTAACTTCTGAAGCAGAATAAGAGGAAGTAGTAGCTTTATCAATCAAGTGGTGTGGGTGTGAAGACAGGGCAACATTGGGCAGAAAACTATTAAACTGGGCTTCCACTTCGTTTCAGTGTAAAAATACGTGTAACATTCTGGACATTTTCATCATTTTCTCTAGCCGCACCCTATCTCCTTAACCCAAATACACTGAATCCAGAAAGACAATAACAGAGATTTCCTTTGTATATGAAAATTCTCTTTACTCATTTGTTCTTCCCCATAAGCTAATTATCATTGTTTAATTTATTTCAGACCAGGGACTGGTTTTTCCTGACTATTCTGTATACCATTTTAATCAGCAGAATGTAACTAACAAGCTTAAAGAGCCACTCAATACTGAATCAGCAGCTCATACCATATGCTGTGGGTAAAAACATACTTCCCAAAAAAGCTAAATGCAGAAAGACCAAGGATAGAAGATGTATTTAATACTCAAGAAGTCTAACAGGATGTGGAATATTGAGATTTTAAGGGGGAAAAGTTATTCTTTAAATACATCTACCCTAGTCACCGGGCTAGCTTAGTCAATAGAGTATGAGACAAGACTTAAATATATCTACCCTAAAACATCTTTCTTATACCAGTTTTGCTACAACTTTTAACTCCAAAACAGTATTTTAAGGAAAAAAAAATCAAACTACAAAAACAACTTCATCTTAGCTTCTTAGTGCTAATTTTTTTAAAGATGCAAAAAATCATGTATTTTCTCAGAAACATGGTTATGTGGTCAACAGATTTCTTAACAGTAGAGTTCTAAATTTTGGATAATATTTATATATTCAGCTTTATTCTGGTATTACCCAAATTCATGTTTGAAAGAATGTTTGGAAAGAAAAACCAAACCACATTATAAATTTAAATTTTAAGAAAAAAACCTTTGACAGGTCAGAAATTAGTTTATATTCTGCTTTACATACACCATTCTAAAAGGAAGGAAACGCTAATTGAAGGCCTGGTTTTACATTAGCATATTCATGTAATAAGCACAGATTAAGTTTTAAACTTCTTAAGCAGATCTATTATGTATTTTCTCATTTTCGAAAACATCTTAGAACACCGTCTGTTTTAGAGAAATGAAAGAAGCCTGATAGACTACATGTTTTCTTGGAATCAAGTCTCCCCAATTTCTTGTAGCCCTAACAACTAAAACTATGAGCTGATTTCCATGTTAAACATGCTTCTGTGCGGCAATCTAAAACATTCTTTCACAATTAACCACGGGATGAAATATTTCATTGGAATTTAAAATTTGCTTTTGAATTTTATGAAAGCTTTTCATGTATAAGTGATTAGAACGATTTGTAAGCCAATAAATATTTCCACATTTAAAATCTTCCTCTGTAAGTTTGCCTTTTCCTAAGCTTTTGGTAGCCAGAAAAGAAAACTGATATAACCCACTCTAAATTAACAACAATGAGGAAAATAACTTGGTAAACTGAGTATGTGAAAGGACTCATTGGCCATACATTTGTTCTCATACCAAATTTTAACTGAATTAAAAGAAAAAATTGCAGTTAACTATAAAGCAAGCACCTGCAAAACCACTACTCAGGTTAAACACCAGAACTGTGGCCCTCCAGAAGCCCTAAAGTGCCCCCACCCCATCAGCACCCCATTTCCCTAAAGACAATCACTCTCCTGATTGACACAATCACTTTTTCTTTATAGTTGCCATCCCAAAGACTGCATCCCTAAACAATACCACCTACTCTTAAATTTCACATGAGAAAAAACTATCATTTTTGTATCACTTCTTTTACTAAACATTTTAAGATTCAATCTATGTTATTTTGTGTAGCTGTAGTTCATTTTCACTGCTGAGTTGTTTCCATTGTAGGGGTATTAGGAACATTCCCTGTATACATCTCGCAGCACAATGGGCAAAAGCATCTCTAGAGTATGCAGCCAAGAGCAGAATTGCTGGGTCGCAAGCATCTTTTCAATTTCACCAGATAATCTGAACACCCCTAGCAGTGTTATTCCACATCCTCACCAACAGCTGGAACTGCCACACTTGAAATGCTTGTCACTATGGTGGTGGGAGGTGTGGAGGTTGGAGGTGGCCTGGCATGGTTTTCATTTTCATTTTTCTGACTGGTGATTAAAGGCCTTTTCATGTTTATGGACCACTTAGATTTCCTCTTGGGTGAAGTGTCTGAATTTTTTAAAATAGCTTTATTAAAATACAATTCCTACACAATTCATCCGTTTAATGTGTACAATTCAACGGTTTTTAGTATATTCACAGACATGTATAAACATCACCAATTTTAGAACTTCCATCTCACAAAGAAACACTGTATCCTTTAGCTTTCACCCCACCTACCCCCTATTCCCTGGCACCAACCCTGAACAACTGCTACTTTGTCTCTACTGCTGTCTCTATTCTGAACTTTCACATGAATGAAATCATATGTGTAGACTCTTGTCACCAGCTTCTTTCATTTAGCACAAGGTTTTCAAGGTTTATCTAAGCTGTACCATGTAGCAGTACTTCATTCCTTTAATGACTCGATAATATACTTCTGCATTTTGTTTATGCATTCATCTGCTGATGGACATTCGGGTTGTTTCCACCTTTTGGCTATTATGAATAATCCTGCTATAAACATTTGTGTACAAGTTTTGTGGGGACATATGTTTTGATTCCACTTGGATATACGTTGGAGTGGAATTGTCTGAGGAACTGCCAGACTGTTTTCCAAAGCAGCTGCACCATTTTACATTCCCACCAACAGTGCATGAGAGTTTCAATTTCTCCACTTCCTTGCCAGTACTTACCATCTGACTTTTTGATTTTAACTATCGTAATCAGTGTGAAGTTGTAGCTCATTGTGGTTTCGACTTGCATTTCCCTGATCTGCATCTTTTCATGTGCTTACTGTCCATTTGCATATCTTCCTTGGAAAAATATTCAGATTCTTTTTGTTAATGAGATTCTTAAGTGACCCCTTTTTTTCATGTTTTTATAGGAGTTCTTTATTCCAGGTATTAAAAAAAAGAAGAAAAGAAATGCAGTCTTGCTATATTGCCCAGGCTGGACTTGAACTGCTGGGCTCAAGTGATCCTTCTGCCTCAGTCTCCTGGGACTACAAGCATGGGACACCATGCCAAGCTCTTTGATATTTTATATGGTACCAGTATGTTCTTCCATTATGAATCATGTCTTTTCACTCGTGGTGCCCTTTTTTTCTTGTTTTTTTTTTTTTTTTTTTTTTCTTTTTTTTTTTTTGAGATGGAGTCTCGCTCTGTCACCCAGGCTGGAGTGCAGTGGCCGGATCTCAGCTCACTGCAAGCTCCGCCTCCCGGGTTCACGCCATTCTCCTGCCTCAGCCTCCCTAGTAGCTGGGATTACAGGCGCCCGCCAGGTCGCCCGGCTAGCTTTTTGTATTTTTAGTAGAGACGGGGTTTCACCATGTTAGCCAGGATGGTCTTGATCTCCTGACCTCGTGATCCGCCCGTCTCGGCCTCCCATAGTGCTGGGATTACAGGCTTGAGCCACCGCACCCGGCCTTTTAATAGAAGTTGTTAATTTCAATTAGCTAAATAAGTCAAACTTTATGGATGGTGTTTTTCTGTGACTTAAATTCTTCCCAAAGTCAAGGACATAAAAATATTTTCCTATGTTATCTTCTGAAGAACTATAAAACACTAAAACCTTGATACTGTTACCTTGTACATTTGGTCTAAAAATCACTGAAGGTGATTTTTTTTGGTTTTGTTTTGTTTGAGACACAGTATCACTGTATTGCCCAGGATGGTGTGCAGTGGAATGATCACAGGTCATTGCAACCTCAACCTCTCCCAGCTCAGGTGATCCTCCCACCACAGCTTTCTGAGTGGCTGGGACTACAGGCACGCACCACTATGCCTGGCTAATTTTTGCATTTTCTTGTAGAGATGGGGTTTCATCATGTTGTCCAGGATGGTCTTGATCTCCTAAGCTCAAGTGATTGCCTGCCTTGGCCTTCCAAAGTGGAGGTGATTTTTATATATAACATGAACTATGGGTCCAATTTCATTTCTTCCTATATGGATACACCACCAGTCCACTGCATTTATTAAAAGAACTGTCCTTTTTCCCTCACATTGCGTAGGATTAGCTGCTAATTCTTAACCCCTTCATCTCTTTATTGTAAAACAGAAGAAGTAGACTAAATCAGGGTTCTCAACCTGAAAGGTTTTGTTAAAATGCAGATTTCTAAGTCTTATCATAGACCAGGGATGTGAGAATGGCAGACGGGATGGAGGCTCACCATAGGACTCTGGATGTATAAGCTCCTTAGCTAATGCATATGCAGCCAACCTGGCTCCTGCCAACAGATGGACACTCTAGGGGAGTCACTGGCAAAGATCTCCATGGAGTCCTCCAGTTTAAGATATTTTACAAGGTCTCTGGACTATTTGTTTCTTACAACATATTTGGGAACAAATGTGTATAGAAGTCACACTGCAAAGAACTACAATGCATCTCAAATTCCACAAACTACATGATTTTATTTATAAAATTCAGCACATCACTTATTATTGCCTATGTCAATTGCAAACAGTCCTCAGTTACAGCTCTCATTTTTCAAAATAAAGATCTTTGAAAATGTCCTCAGAGCCAAATATTACTAAATATCTTATTAAGTTGATAGCCCATGGGCATTGACAGTTAACACTATGGAAAAAGAATTAATATAAAACAATATAAAAGTATTAGAGACAATTAGCTTATCAATATTACCTTCATTCCATTACTGGGATTTTTCACGTAGTAACTTTTATTCGTGAAATGATTTCATTTACAAAGCTATTATTCTTTGCTATTACTTCAGCTTTTAGCTGTTTTAACTTTATTGTGATGTTTTCTTCTGACATTTCAGTAAAGGGCATTTGTTTCACCTTGGACAGGAACTCCTGAATAATTTTTTCACCTTGCTGAAAAACATGTGAATGTCCCATTAGTAATTAAAATATCTTTTCTAAAAGTCTTGTTAGATCGTGACAAATTGTTTCATTTCCATATAAACACATCATCCATTTTAGAAATTTTTTTTATTTTTCGTATTTTTAGAGACAAGGGTCTCACTATGTTGCCTAGGCTGGTCTCGAACTCCTCCCACATTAGCCCACCCAATATTTGAAGAACATATTTATTATTTATGTGTGCACTGTCTAGTTCCCAAATTCCTTCACCTTTATAATTGATAAACTTTAATCCTCTGTGAAAAAAATAATTCAAGGTTTACAAAGAATACTGGAAGGCAAAAACCGTCACTGAAAAGTTAACACATACAGAAGATGTTTCTTTTTTATTTTATTGCCAAGTTATTGCTGCTTCAGAGAGCATGAATATTACTTGCTATGTGACTCTTGGGCAAATTCCTTAACATACATTCCTCATTCACAAAATGGGAATAATGTTACCAACCTCACAGGGCTCAAAATACATTATAATTAATGTTATCAAAAGTACACAACGTCTATTTTAATTGGAAACAAGGGATTACATAAGAGTCTGCCTAATCCTGGATCACTGAAAGCTATGATTTCAACACATTAAAGTGCAAATACAAAGACCACTTCATATTTGGGATGGCAGCCTGCCATACCTAAAATTATTAACAAATTATATTTCTCCTGCTTGAATAGGTACAGCAGATAAAACTACACTTTTCAGGCTCAAAAACCATACACATCATTTATTATTATTGTAGCAACTATCTATCCTTCACATAAGAACAATAAGAAATTCACAGGTAAAAGCTAAAAACATGACAAGTAAAAAGTTGTCACAATGTATACTGCAGTAAATGTTTCCAGGACCAGGCAGTGAAATAAGATTCTTTTATTTCTATAATTGAAGAGAACTAGTAATCCTCTAATTAAAAAAAAAAAGGGGGGGGCCGGGCGTGGTGGCTCACACCTGTAATCCCAGCACTTTGGGAGGCTGAGGCAGGCGGATCACGAAGTCAGGAGATCGAGACCATCCTGGCTAACACAGTGAAACCTCGTCTCTACTAAAAAACACAAAATATTAGCCGGGCGTGGTGGTGGGCACCTGTAGTCCCAGCTACTCAGGAGGCTGAGGCAGGAGAATGGCGCGAACCCGGGAGGCAGAGCTTGCAGTGAGCCAAGATCACACCACTGCACTCCAGCCTGGGCAACACAGAGAGACTCCATCACAAAGAAAATAAACTAATTAATTTAAAAATTAGGCATATGTTTGAGTCTTTCTGTGTGAACACCCAAATATGACCCATACTCAAAGAAAAGCCACCATAAAATCCATTTCTCCCATGAGAACTGAAACATCCCATCCATAATGGCTTCTTTGAATAAGTATTTGTCATATGCCACTTTATTCTCTGTGTCACATTTGTTATTCTTATCTCCCCAACTAAATTCTAAACAAATAGAGGGCAGGAATTATGAATCATGCTTTCTTATTTGTCCTTTTCTTACCTAATACATAATTTAATAACTGAACTTGATATATTCGTTCATGAACAAATATGCACCTAGCTATAGTCCATAATAACTAATTTTAGTGAAATGACTAATTTTAAACCTATTCCTTTACTATATTCCTTTACTCCTACTTCGGTACTTGAAATCGAATCTTGATTATGCAGATGTATATACTGCAGAAATCAAAATGACACAGAGATGGATTCTTTGCCATCAAACAAATTGATTAAAAATTAAGCACTAGACGGAGGCTGAGGCAGAGATATGGACGTAAACCCGGGAGCCGAGCTTTACAGTGAGCTAGATGCCGTCACGCGACTCCAGCCCGGGCGACAAGAGCAAGACTCTGTCTCAAAAAAAAAAAAAAAAAAAAAAAAAAACATAAGCACTAGAAACACAGAGGGGAAAAAAAACACCAAAAAACCTTCATCTAGTGTCCTGTTTATATAATAATACAGAAGCTAAGTTAAACTATGAAAACAAACTGACAAACCTCTCTTTCCAGATAGCACTTCTTTGCTGCTGGTTCCATGATATCATATCCTTGTGCTTCTCCAATATACTGAAACTCTTCGAGTTCCAGGGCTTTCTGTTTAGCACACTCTATTACATGCTTAGGGAAATTAGCAAGCTCTGCAACATGAATCCCAAAACTTTGATCACAGACACCTATAAGAAATTTGGGGAAGCGTGAGGAGACAGCATGAGAAGAGACAGCAATTTATGTAAATGGAATTTATCCTTCTCACCTTGTCATTAGAAAACTTAATTTTGGATTACTTCAAATACATTAGCCAAATGTATCAGAGTAACAGTTAAAGGAATTTTGATTAAGTCTCAAAAGAAAAGTGATTATGACTTGGCACACAGTGCTGTATTTTATCCTTGACAAACGTAGAAAAAATAAAATAGGAGATGAAAAGCTCAACAGATAAACCTTAAAGGAGGCTTAGATAAATATCTTAATCTAAAGAAAATTAATCAAGCCAATATCTCTGAGGCTTTCTCATTTCATGGGAAGGGAAAGGAGGGGAGGAGAGGAGAGGGGGAGGGGAAAGGGAGGGAGAAGGGAAGAGGGAAGGGAAGGGGAAGTGAAGAGGAAGGGAAAGGGAAGGGGCAAGAGAAGGGAAGGGAAGGGGAAAGGAAAGGGATGGGGGAAGGGAAGGGATGGGGCAAGGGAAGGGATGGGGCAAGGGAAGCGGGGAAGGGAAGAGGGAAGAGGGAAGGGAGAAAGGGAGAAGGGAGAAAAGGGGAAAGGGGGAAAGGGGGCAAGAGAGAAGGGGAGGGAGAAAGAAAGACATGTAAAAGTGTCACTAATTTGGAGTAGCATTTAATTAAAATATTGATTTATTATTTGCAGGAAAGTTAAAACTGAGTCAAGACTTTTAAGCATTTAATCAAATGATGCTTGCAAAGTTACTATAGAGCTGTTTTGCCGCAATTATTTATCAACTGTAAAGAATTTTTTGGCTTTGTCATGTATCTCATGCATTCTAGAACTAGATACTTTGCACAACTAAAGGAAGCAAACAAAAATAAAGTAGAAGCAAATGTTTGTTAAACATCCACAGTGAAGGATGAAGTTTTTCTATCTTCACACTTCATCCGGCCTTTTAAAAAATATTCTGAACACATTTCCATTGCTTACAAAACACAAGCAATGATTTAAAAGCAAATTTCATGCTGTCAGATCTACTAAAAGTTCCCGAATTCTACAGCAATAATAATAATGACGCAAATACGTTAACTCAAAAGGATTCCCAATGAAGTATAAATAACAAAGGATAAAGAACCAAAATTATCTCACTCATCTCACTCATATGTAACCAACTGATGCAGAAAAATGTGTTCATGGAAAATCAGAGTGCCATCTGAAAAAGTTATTCTGGTGACTAATGAAATCAATCCTTATAGTATGATTTTTAAAACCTTTGAAAGCCTTCTCAAGCCTGTAATCCCAGCACTTTGGGAGGCCGAGATGGGCGGATCACAAGGTCAGGAGATCAAGACCATCCTGGCTAACATGGTGAAACCCCGTCTCTACTAAAAAATACAAAAAACTAGCCAGGCAAGGTGGAGAGCGCCTGTAGTCCCAGCTACTCGGGAGGCTGAGGCAGGAGAATGGTGTAAATCCGGGAGGCGGAGCTTGCAGTGAGCTGAGATCCGGCTACTGCACTCAGCCTGGGCGACAGAGCGAGACTCCATCTCAAAAAAAGAAAGCCTTATATTATGTTAATCTCATCAATACAGGGATCTGACTAAATCCCAAGCCCATGAATAACAAACTTTCCTGAAAGGATGAAATAACAATAGATAAGTCACTCTGCATGTGAAAATGACTATTTCAAGATTTCTGGAAACCCCAGTTTTAAATGAACCTGTTTTTATAACACACTCTTGAGCATAAAATAAGCTAATTATAATGAAGATTTTGTTAAACAATAACAGCTAGAACTTTGGAACTTGAAAGCATATTGGCCGGGCGCGGTGGCTCACGCCTGTAATCCCAGCACTTTGGGAGGCCGAGGAGGGTAGATCACGAGGTCAGGAGATCAAGACTATCCTGGCCAACATGGTGAAACCCCGTCTCTACTAAAAATAAAAAATTAGCAGCTGGGCATGGTGGCAGGCGCCTGTAGTCCCAGCTACTTGGGAGGCTGAGGCAGAGAATCACTTGAAACCCGGGAGGTGGAGGTTGCAGTGAGCCGAGATCACACCACTGCACTCCAGCCTGGGTGACAGAGCAAGACTCCGTCTCAAAAAAAAAAAAAAAAAAAAAAAGCATATTGTTTGTTATCCTAATTCAACAAGAAAACATACTGAAATGGGAGGTAGCAGAAAATCCCTTCATGGTGATGTTCAAGAGTACAGATAATTCTGACCAGGCGCGGTGGCTTGCGCCTGTAATCCCAGCACTTTGGGAGGCCAAGATGGGCAGATAGCCTGATGTTGGGAGTTCGAGACCAGCCTGGCCAGCATGGTGAAACCCCATCTCTACTAAAAATACAAAAATTAGCCAGGCGTGGTGGCAGGCGCCTGTAATCCCAGCTACTCGGGAAGCTGAGGCAGGAGAATCACTTGAACCCGGGAGGCAGAGGTTGCAGTGAGCAGAGAATCATACTCCAGCCTGGGCAACAGACCTAGATTCTGTCTCAAAAAAAAACAAAAAAAAACAAAAAAAAACAGATAATTCTTTCTGTGAATGCTTTAGAATGAGTGGTCCTACTAGGAGATACAGAAATATGTACATGTTCCTGCCCCCAGACTGTGAATTAAGAGGTAAATGGGTTCTATAAAAACATCAACAATTTATACTAACTTAGAATAAGGCAATTACTGATGATTTCAAGGGTAGTAAGTTTCCCATTACCAAGTTCTGAATTTAGAGTACTCCAATAGTACGTACCTTTCTTCACCTGATAAAGCATAGTTAAGGTCTCTTCAGTGGTGAGTGCTGTGACATGTAGATTATTAACAGTTGGTATCTGATTGGCCAAGGCAGTAAGCTCATGAAAATGGGTTGCAAACATGCAAAAAGCACCAATCTTTGTTGCAATGTATTCTGATATAGCCCATGCTAACCCAAATCCATCGTAGGTAGAAGTTCCTCTTCCCAATTCATCTATGATTATTAATGAATCTTTGGTTGCCGACCTGAAGCACATAATTACATGAAATTTCCCATCACATAAAATGTGGTAACATACACATACAAAAACAAAATTAAGACAATACATTGGGAAGGATACGCCACAAACATAATAGATTAATTATCTTAATATATAAACAAAGTCAATAAAAAGCACTAAAACTTCAACAGAAAAATGGGCATGGGCCAGGCATGGTGGCTCACGTCTATAATCCCAGCACTTTGGAAGGCCAAGGTGGGAGGATCACTTGAGCCCAGACCAGCTTGAGCAACATAGTGAGACCTTGCCTCTAAAAAAAAAAAAAAAAATTAAAAACTAGTCAGGTATGGTAGCACACACCTGTGTGTGTGTAAGAGGGAGGGTGGGAGGGAGGGGAAGGCAGGAAGGCAAGAAGGCAGGAAGGAGAAAAGGAAAAAAAGGGCATGAACATGAATAAACAATGGATGAAAGGGAAAACAGATTTTGAATAAACATTGTTTTACATTATCAAGCACACTAGTAGTAATCAAAGGAATTCCAAGTAAGGCAGCTATCATTCATTTCATGCCAATCAAATCGGCAGAGATTAAAAAAATAAAAATAAAACTGAATGAAGATAAGATCAGGGTGTGGTGACATGGATACTTGCATACACTTTTGGTGGTTACGTAAATTGTGTGCCTGCCACAGTCCTACCAATACCAGCTATTACCATTCTTCTCTCATTTTAACCAAATATATGTAAGGGGTGAAACTTACACATATTTGCTAATTTTCCTGTGCTCGTGTGCTCACTGGCAATTTAATTCTTTTTCTGTGAGTTGCCAGCTAACATGTTTTGTTTATTTCTTTAATCTTTTAATTCATGAATATTAACCTGTTGCTTAATTACTACACAAACATTTGTATTGCTTTTATAATTCTTCACAAACAACAGAACCTCAAAGAAGTTAAATCAACACATAATTTACTAAGCACCTACTATATTCAATGTACTTTAGAAGATACTAAGAAACAAGGAGGATCACAGTGGTTCATGCCTGTAATCCCAGCACTTCGGGAAGCCAAGGCAGGAAGATCACCTGAGCACAGGAGTTCAAGACCAGCCTGGGCAACAGAGTAAGACTCTCTCTCTCTAAAAAACTTTTAAAAAAAGAAGGAAAAAGATACCAAGAAATAGAAGGTATAGTCCCTACCTTCAAGGAAGCTCCTGAAAAGCGAAATAAAGACAAAACATTTCAGTAATGTCTAAAACAAAAATGTGGTTTAAGTTACAGGCATCTCAAAGAGGAGTTCAGAGAAAAACACCCACCTTAGGGTCGTATGATGAGAAAAATCGCTACAGAAGTAGAATTTCCATCATCAGGGACTTAAAAATTAGAAAGAAGTTGGATAAAGGGCAAGAAGGACCATTCCAGGAAGTGTGAACAGGGCAAGCGAAAACATGGTAATGGAGATTTACAAGGTGAGCTAGTACCAGTAGCTTATAAATTGTCTACTTAAAGAGACAACTTTAAAAATCAAAGTTTTCCATAGCTATCATCAATCACTCTTTTAAGATAATACAAAGTATATAAAGTCCACAGGAAAACAACTATTAAACTAAGACAAACATTCTCAGATGTTTTTACATGAGAATCTGCAAATATACTTCTCCTTCTTACAGGACAGAGACATACATTTCTGTCTTCAAGGGACTAGGAGATGCACTTACCTGAGAATAGAAGCAGTTTCCAACATTTCAGCCATGAATGTGGAGACTCCTTTCAACTGACTGTCACCAGCCCCTACCCGGGCCAAGATACAGTCCACAATGGACACTTCTGCAGACTCACATGGCACAAAACACCCAATTTGGGCCATGAGTACTATCACCCCAGTTTGTCGAATATATGTAGATTTACCTCCCATATTGGGGCCTACAAAACAAATTATATCAGAAATCAAGATTTTAAATTTCTTTCTGCTACTAATAAAGGGACTGTTAGTCCTAAGCTGTACAATGATGACTAATCATGTAGGTTTACACTGACATGGCATACAAAAGCAGAACCACAGGCTGACCAAAGATGTGGACAGAGTTACTGCCCATATTACCCCCAAAAGCAATGCTATTATTTCTTCAGACAAACTGATACTGGGCCTTTCATCAAGAGAAGCCATGAAAAATATACCTGTAATTTGACTCTGGCCTAGAAAGACCATATACACATTTCCCATGGCTCACAAGGCTGCCTGTGGGATAATTTATTAACTTCCAGAAAAGTAGTGCAGGCCTAACTGATTAACTCAAAACTGTTACTCATTAGTAAATGAGGTTACTAGTGAGTGTATCAGTATGGTCAAATCTTTCAAATCACTTAAACCCCACACAAAAACCTGAAGACAGGATCCTTCTTTTGAAAAACAGGCAATTTATTTGTTGGGGTTAGATTATACGAACAACTTGCAAATCCATTTGGGGAAAGAAAATACAATCAACCGTTTCCCAAATATATTTGCCCCAAAACTCCTACTTCCTTTTTTGTTTTCTAGAATCTAGTTAAGATCTCTCAAACATCTTAGTGGAGACATGATACATGAGTCTATATGCAAGGCTAGTTTTTTTGAGTTTCACATGAATATAGCGCCATGTTTTAAAATAATTCGTACCCTAACCTGAGGTCCTCCCATAGCCAATTCGGCCTGACCTTCAAAGACCTCAGTATTGGAGGACTGGCTAAAGGTAAGCTTTGAGTGTGAAGGGATGTTTGTTTCTAAATGTTCTGAACCCGTGGAACAAGTTTCAAGGAATACATTATTCTCTCATAAGCTTTTATCTCACCTTCTAAATCTTCCCTCTAATCCAAATGTGAATAGATTACTAACTGGTAAGAATATTATGTTCTCTTTCTAACGTTAAGAACTGTGAATTTTCTCCATCAATTTTAAATATATTTCTATTCCAAGATAAAAAACAAACAAACAAACAAACAAAAAACATGTTACCCCACAAAGGCCAAAACCAGGTTTTTTTTACCAGTAATGATGTGGAACATCTGTTTATCTTTTTCAAAGTATATATCATTAGGAATAAATGTGATTTCATCTTGAACTTCAACACAAGCATGCCTGGATGCTTTTAATATAATTCTTCCTTGTCCTTTCTCCAAAATGGCTGGTCGTACATATGGAACAGGTGCTCCATTTGACACATGAGCAAAGCTGACAACAGCATCTAGCTGAGCTAACACATCATTGAGTGTTTGCATTGGTTCTACATAGCCTGTATAAAAATAAAAACAGAAAATGTACACAGGAATACTGAATAATAAACAGATATAAGCTGTAAGAATACATTTAATCCCCCCATTTGGGAATTCAAAACCCATTTCCTAACTTACACTTTTTTAAAAAAATTAACAAAATTAGCCTTAACAAAATTTGAAAGGAACCCACCTAAAACTCAACATAGGGTTAAAATGTGTTGCTACATCCTTCCCCATTGTGAATAGCTATCAAAAACAAAGTACTGGCTGGGTTGAGCGGCTCACACCTATCATCCCAGCACTTTGGAGGGCCGAGGCGGGCGGATCGCATGAGACTGGGGATCACATGAGGCCAGGAATTCAAGACCAGCCTGGCTAACATGGCAAAACTCCATCTCTACCAAAAATACAAAAATTAGCCAGGTATGGTAGTGCACATCTGTAATCCCAGATACTTGGGAGGCTGAGGCACCAGAATTGCATGAACCCAGGAGGTGGAAGCTGCAGTAAGCTGAGATTGTGCCACAGCACTCCAGCCTGGGCAACTCTGTCTCAAAAACAAACAAAAACACACAAAAAACAAAAGTAGAGTACCTTCCCTTATCATTAAAATATAAAACTATACAGCTGTATATAAAGAAATGTGGGCCGGGCGCGGTGGCTGAAGCCTGTAATCCCAGCACTTTGGGAGGCCGAGAGGGGCGGATCACGAGGTCAGGAGATCGAGACCGTCCTGGCTAACACGGTGAAACCCCGTCTCTACTAAAATACAAAACTAGCCGGGCGAGGTGGCGGGCGCCTGTAGTCCCAGCTACTAGGGAGGCTGAGGCAGGAGAATGGCGTAAACCCAGGAGGCTCTGAGATCCGGCCACTGCACTCCAGTCCGGGCGACAGAGCCAGACTCCGCCTCAAAAAAAAAAAAAGAAATGTGGTAGAGCTTTAAAAAAGAAAACTAACAGGGAGACATTTTGATAATATATTGATTAGGTTAAGAGAAACGGTGCAGTGATATCCAAGACATTCTCTCAATTTTAAGACACACCTTTTTCTATATTTTAAGTATCTGAGAAACCAGAATGACACCTCAAAATCACCATAAGACACATGTAAGCAAAAAGGTAGCATGCTGAAATGTGACCATCAAGGCCTGGTATATTGTACAAACTGACCGTAAGACAGTTAGTTTGGCTTTCTTTTTTTTTTTTTTTTTGAGACGGAGTCTCGCTCTGCCACCCAGGCTGGAGTGCTGTGGCCGGATCTCAGCTCACTGCAAGCTCCGCCTCCCGGGTTCACACCATTCTCCTGCCTCAGCCTCCGGAGTAGCTGGGACTACAGGCGCCCGCCACCTCGCCCGGCTAATTTTTTTGTATTTTTTAGTAGAGACGGGGTTTCACCGTGTTAGCCAGGAGGGTCTCGATCTCCTGACCTCGTGATCCGCCCGTCTCGGCCTCCCAAAGTGCTGGGATTACAGGCTTGAGCCACCGCGCCCGGCCAGTTTGGCTNCACCTTTTCTATATTTTAAGTATCTGAGAAACCAGAATGACACCTCAAAATCACCATAAGACACATGTAAGCAAAAGGTAGCATGCTGAAATGTGACCATCAAGGCCTGGTATATTGTACAAACTGATCGTAAGACAGTTAGTTTGGCTTTCTTTTTTTTTTTTTTTTTGAGACGGAGTCTCGCTCTGCCACCCAGGCTGGAGTGCTGTGGCCGGATCTCAGCTCACTGCAAGCTCCGCCTCCCGGGTTCACACCATTCTCCTGCCTCAGCCTCCGGAGTAGCTGGGACTACAGGCGCCCGCCACCTCGCCCGGCTAATTTTTTTGTATTTTTTAGTAGAGACGGGGTTTCACCGTGTTAGCCAGGAGGGTCTCGATCTCCTGACCTCGTGATCCGCCCGTCTCGGCCTCCCAAAGTGCTGGGATTACAGGCTTGAGCCACCGCGCCCGGCCAGTTTGGCTTTCTTTAGTATCACATGCAGAGAATGTCAGCATAAATTTAAATCTCTAATTGTCACTTAAAACATTTCCAAGATTCTACTGTTCTAGAGTATTAAAACTAAACGCTATTAATAGGTACATTTAAAAAATCTCTGACACATGCTAGACAAAAAACATGAAGAAAATTAACAATGCTTTAATTTTTTTGAAAAGATTCTAAATGTTAACAGGTTGGAGGGGCTGGTACATGACCCACATGTCATTCAGACTATCATACAGCTATCAATCATGTTAAAAGCTTCACAGAACATTCAAGATAAAAGCGTTTAATTCTAGGAAAACCAAAAATTATTAGTTTAATCAAGGGGCTGGAAATTTAACTCATTTTTTATTCCCTTGTTCCCCGTAACAGCGATCAAATGTTTTGAAAATAAAAATCAGCTTAACAATGGGGCCAAGCAGACATAATTATCTTCCTCTGTTTCAGTATATCTTTTTTTTTGGAGACAGACTCTTGCTCTTGCTCTTGCTCTGTCGCCCAGGCTGGAGTGCAATGGTGTGATCTAGGCTTACTGCAACCTCCGCCTCCTGGGTTCAAACGATTCTCCTGCCTCAGCCTCCCAAGTAGTTGGGATTACAGGCACCTGCCGCCACACCCAGCTAATTTTTGTACTTTTATAGAGACAGGGTTTCACTATGTTGGTTAGGCCCGTCTTGAACTCCTGACCTCAGGTGATCCACCGGCCTCAGCCTCCCAAAGTGCTGGGATTATAGGTGTGAGCCACTGCACTTGGCCTCAGTACACTTTTAAAATTTATTACTTTTACCGAATACGTTTTTCTAAAAAAAAGAAAGGAAGAATTCACACTACCCTATTATACAGCAATATAAGCCTTTAAGAATTAAACATGAGTGAAGTACTTGCTATAACTACTTTAAAACTTGTAAAATTGCTAGCATACTGACAAGAATAAGTGTATAGTAAAAAAAGAAAACTAGGCTGGGCAAGGTGGCTCACGCCTGTAATCCCAATACTTTGGGAGGCCAAGGCAGGAAGATTGCTTGAGTCTGGCTTCAGCAACATAGTGAGACCTCATCTCTACAAAAGATAATTTTTCAAAAATTAACCAGGTGTGGTGGCACATGCCTGTAGTCCCAAGCTACTTGGGAGGCTGAGTGGGGAGAATTGCTTGCACCTAGGAGGTTGAAGCTGCAGTGAATCATGATCACACCACTGCACTAAAGCCTGGGCAACATGATAAGACCCCATCAAATACATACATACATACATACATACATACATATATACCAAAAGCAAACCAAAGCATCTTAATTAAGAGTCTATACTTGGCATGTCACATAACTGGCTCTTAACCTTTTGTGACTTAATTGTATGATAGAAAATTATAAAAGTGATCCATTACACTTTTTGAGATGGAGTCTTGCTCTGTTGCCCAGGCTGGAGTGCAGTGATGTGATCTCAGCTCACTGCAAACTCTGCTCTGTTGCCCAGGCTGAAGAACAGTAGCATAATTATGGCTCACCACAGCCTCGACCTCCTGGGTTCAAGTGATTCTCCTGCCTCAGCCTCCTGAGTAGCTGGGACTACAGGCATGCACCACCACACCTGGCTAATTTTGGGTGGAATTTTTGTAGAGTCAGGGTCCCCCTATGTTGACTAGGCTGGTCTCAAACTCCTGGGCTCAAGCAATCCTCCTAGCTCAGCCTCCCAAAGTGTTGGGATTACAGGTGTGAACCACCATGTCCAGCCTCCATTATATTTTTAAATACAAATATTTCGTAATATGTAATATCAGACCAAGAAGTTTCATTTAAATTCAGGTTGACTTCTAATATAAAATCTTCAATTTAAATGTTAAAATCTAAAAACTTTACCCTGCTAGGTGCTTAATAAATATTATTTTTTAAGGAAGATCCATAGTTCAAATAAATGGTATTTCCAGGGTTCTTTAAAATGCAATCTAGCCTAAGAAACATAATTCAGCTAGAAGATTATTATGTCACTGCTTTCTGATACAAACAAGCAAAAATGTAATCTTTACAAATCAATTCCATTCATTTCAACAATACATAAAGTGTATTAAAATAAAATCTTTTGAGTTTTATGTTTTCTTTTGATTTACTATGACAATTCATAATAGCAACACAATTTACAGAATTATTCATGCACATAACCTTTTAAAAAAATATTTACCCTTAAATAATTTAGCATGCATATCCTGAGAACAAGGACATTCATAACACTACCATTTCACACAAGAAATTTGACACTAACACCATATTGTCTCATATTAAACTTTCTCAATTCCTCCCAGTAGTGTCCTCTATAGCTATTCCCCAGCTCCAACCTCTAAATTGGGGTCTAATCAACAACTGTCTACTGCGTTTGGCTGCCCTGTCTCTTTAAGACCTTTTGATTTCTTTTTTGCTGCCATGACATGGACATTTATTAAAGTTCATGCCTTGAATGCACCACAATCTAAATTTATTTGAATTTTTACTTGTTTAAAATCAGGTTAAATATTTTGGTCAAGGATACCATATAGGTGATACTGTGTCCTTCCTTCTATATTATACCAGGAAGTACATGTCATTTGTCCCATGACTGGTAATCTTAACTTTAATTACTTGGGTAAGGTAGTTCTTGAGTGTATTTTTTAAAGGCACAATAAAGGTTACAGTCAACATACACACCATGATCGGCAAAGCCTTCCACCTTAACACATCACCACCTACCTTGTGCTAAACATATATTCATTCCATTCTAAGGGCAATAACATTGTCAGGTTGCTGCGTTTCTTTAATTACATGAAAATGATCTCAAATGGTGCCACTAGAATGAACTCAAAATCTACAAAATGACACACAGAACTCAAAAAGGCTTGCCTCGTGTGTAATTAATATTTGCTTTTCAGTGTTATTTACTTCCATAACCTAGAGCCTCATGAGCCCACAGATGACCCAAGACATTAGTATGTTGTAGGCCCTAGTGTTTCCTTTCCTTATTACAACTATAGTAAGTTTTGTGCTTTTCTGTCATTTTTTGTTTCTATGTACAAGAGTAATTTCCAGTTATGTGTCCTACCGTAACACACCATGCCTTATTTTATATAGGAAACCTAACATATTAAATAGTCAAAATGTAATGGCTTTAGAAAATAACAAAACACACTTCAAATATCATGATTTTTTTTTCTATTACCAAAAGCCAGGCGACATTCAGAACATTACTATTTCTATTAAGTTTACCTGAGGAAATATTGACAATTTCTTTAACAATGGCATCCTGGGCTTCTTCATATTCTGTTTTATTTTTGGTATACTCTTCATTTAAAGAAGTCAATTTGCTGCAAATCAAGGTAATAGTTTTATTAAAATTATTAAAATGTGTACTAGAAGCAATGTGTACTACATGAAACATATCCAAAGTATCCTATGAAACATCAAAACAATAATTAAAATGGAAATACAAGTGGAAAACGGACAACTCCTTAGGGACAAATGTGGTTAGAATTCAATTTATTAACGTTCTTTTATGCTGTTTGGAATAGCGCAATGGCACAATTCCTGCTATAACTATATTCCCCTGAGTAAAAATGTGACCTGTGCCCTTATTACAAAATATTTAAATGGAATCCTTATTTAAGATTGAAGTCGGCCAAGCGTGGTGGCTCACACCTGTAATCCCAGCACTTTGGGAGGCTGAGGCAGGTGGATCACCCGAGGTCGGGAGTTCGAAACTAGCCTGACCAACATGGAGAAACCCCGTCTCTGCTAAAAATACAAAAATTAGCCAGGCATGGTAGTGCGTGCCTGTAATCCCAGCTACTCAGGAGGCTGAGGCAGGAGAATCGCTTGAACCCAGGAGACGGAAGTTACAGTGAACCAAGAACATGCCATTGCATTCCAGCCTGGGCCACAAGAGGGAAACTCCGTCTCAGAGAAAGAAAAAAAAAATTAAAGCCATTACCCCTTTTAAAACACAAACATAGGCAGGGTACCTGTAATCCCAGCACTTTGGGAGGCCAAGGTAGGTGGATCACCTGAGGTCGGGAGTTTGAGACCAGCCTGACCAACATGGAGAAAACCCATCTCTACTAAAAATACAAAATTAGTCAGGTGTGGTGGCGCATGCCTGTAATCCCAGCTACTTGGGAGGCTAAGGCAGGAGAATCACTTGAACCCAGGAGGTTGTGGTAAGCTGAAATAGTGCCATTGCATTACAGCCTGGGCAACAGGAGCAAAACTCTGTCTCAAAAAAAAAAAAAAAAAAAAAAAAAAAAAGAAAGCAAAGAAAAAACAAAAAAACCCACAAACAAACACACAAACAGTATTTCTCATTACTGTAGCATAAATATCTTTCAATACTAAAAGTTTTCAAAATAAGAAAAATGGGTTTTGTTTTGGTTTTTTGAGACGTAGTCTGACTCTGTTGCCCAGGCTGGAGTTCAGTGGTATGACTGACTCACTGCAACCTCTGCTTCCCGGGTTCAAGCGATTCTCATGCCTCGGACTCCAAAGTAGCTAAGATTACAAGCATGTGCCACCACATCCGACTAATTTTTATATTTTTTAGTAGAGATGGCGTTTCACCATGTTGGCCAGGCTGGTCTCAAACTCTTGACCTTAAGTGATCCACCCGCCTCGGTCTCCCAAAGTGTTGGAATTATAGGCGTAAGCCACCATACACAGCCAGGAAAATGTCTTGAAACTAAATCTTGTTGAGCAATTTGAAGAGAAAATTAAAATTAGAGGTTGAGCCGGGCACAACGTCTGTAATCCTGTAATCGCAGCACTTTCGGAGGCCAAGGCAGGTGGATTGCTTGAGCCCAGGAGTTCAAGACCAGTCTGAGCAACATGGGGAAATCCTGTCTCTATTAAAAATACAAAGTAGTGGGGCACACCTGTAGTCCCAGCTATTTGGGAGGCTGAGGTGGGAGGATGGCTTGAGCCCAGGAGGTGGAGGTTGCAGTGGGCCGAAATTGTGCCACTGCACTCCAGCCTGAGCGACAAAGCCAAACCCTTCACCAAAAAAAAAAAAAAGAAAGAAAGAAAAAGAAAAAAAGAAAACAAAAAATAGAGGTTGACATAAAAAATAAGGAAGATGAGAATAAGAAAAAAATATTAATTGGAATCAAGAAGGGAATGAAACTAAGAACAAAAAGAGGTGATGTAAAGGAGAAAGAAAGGAGAGAAGTAATTATCAGCAATGGGAGAAAATCAGTTCATCAAGATGATAATTGTGGCCTTGATGGAATCACTCAATGGCACAGCAGACATGTATAGCTCAAGAACAGTACAGGGGCAAGTAGCAGCACAGACTACTATGAAACAGGCAAAAAAAAAAAAAAAAAGAATTAAAGAAATGCATGAGGGAAAGACATTATAAAAGTGAGACCACTGTGTAAAGGGACAAGTTGCAAAATATAAAAGCAGAGGCAGGCAGGGACCAGATTCTACAGGTCATAACCTAGTGAGTGACTTTTTCACTTTTGGCATCATGTGGCCATTCAGTCCAATCTTTTTTCATATGTTATAACTAACCCACAAAAAACTTGAAGATGATTAGAACACCCCAAAAGTTGTATCTTATACAAGCTAAAATATATACATTTCTTGAACCAGGAGGATTCTAGTGTGCTGGAAAAACAACACACCTAGATTTGGCAACAGAAGATCTAAGTTTAGGCACCCACCAGCACTAGCCGTCTAACTGAGGAAAAGCGAAGTCTTAGCTTCTTCATCTATAAAATGAGAAATATACATATCTGCTTTATTGAGAGTTACGAGGAACAAACTAATTACTAGGGTGTCTGAACACCTAGAATGTCTGCATATAATAGACACTCAAAGTACTTGTTAAATAAACAGATGACGGGGATCATATATATATAAGCTACCTGTAAAGTTCTGGGAAAATTCAGGAGGGGAAGGAGTAGTTTCCAGAACAGTACAAAAGGAGAAGGGCTTTAGCCTCCCCCTACCATAAGTCACAGAAGATTTTAAATATAATTTAAAATTTAAAATTTTTTTAATTAATTTAAAATAATTTTTTTTACTTAGCAATAATTTGCTTCACGGACTTCCTGAGATTAGTCAGAAAAATGGCAGGAAAAAACTGTTAAGATTTGTTTCAACATGAAACAAGATTAAAAAAAAAAAGCTAGAATCTAGTGAATGGCCTCATATTTCCCTAAACTAATTTAAACATCCAACTGAAATACCAGAATAATTTTTTTAACTTGATAAATGATAGCAGTTTTCTTACAAAAAATAAACATGTGGGTCAGGCACATTGGCTCACACCTGTAATCTCAGCACTTCTGGAGGCTGAGGCAGGTGGATCACTCGAGGCCAGGAGTTCGAGACCAGCCTGTCCAACATGGTGAGAACCTATCGCTACCAAAAATAAAAAAAAGGAACCAGGTGTGGTGGTGCAGGCCTATAATCCCAGCTACTCAGGAAGCTGAAGCATGAGAATCGCTTGAATCCGGGAGGTGGAGGTTGCAGTGAGTCAAGACTGCATGCCACTGCACTCCAGCCTGGGCGACACAGCAAGACTCCGTCTCAGAGGAAAAGAAAAAAAAAAAAAGATAAAAGAAACATGAAAATAAAGCTGAGATATAAGCGGGAACTAGCTCTAATAGATATGGTAACACAGAATAAGTGATAAAATATATTTTGCATAGACAAAAGAATGATGAGACAAGGTAAAAGTAGACTCTTTAAAACAGACCCAAAGTACCACTTCAGTCAGTGGGGAACAGATGGATTATTTAACAAATGGTATTGGGACAGCTGACTGCTATTTGGAAGAAAGCTTGACTCTTACCTGATGACTACATTAGTAAAACTTCCTTCCTATCATAGAACATTCACATCATGTTAGAGCATTCAGGGAATTAATAAAGGGTTAAAAATATAATAATGACTTGCAAACCTGTTGGTAAATTTAACACCGTTCTTCTGGATATCTACAGTACTAAAGTTTTTATTGTTACGAAGGACTTTTTCTTCCTTACAGGTTACACGAAAGTAATATCCAAACTGTGCACTGGAATCCAGTTTAATCTGTTTGCCAGGGTCCAAGCCTTGATAATCAAGAAGAAAAGAAAAGAAAAAGTATTCCATAAATACCTACAGCCATTTTTCAGTGTAACTCTAAAATTATTTAAATAGTGAAAAACATATTGTTATTATATGACAACACAATTATTATCTAACCAGAAAAGATTCAAATACTACTTACTTGAAAACTACATAAATTATGGATATCTACTTATAAAATTCTCAACTCCCTTATGAATGTTAGTTTCTGACTTGAAAGCTGCTTTCTGGGTAAACCTATCCAAGGCTGCAGAACACCAGCACTGGGCAACACATTTGCCCCAGTTGTTATGAGCACATGAAGATGGATTAAGGTATAACCCCACCCTTGTGGAGTTATGCATGAGAATTATTTTCTTAACCAAAGTTATTTCTTTGGAACTAATATAGAGTATAATTAATGTGACCAAATACAATTTCCAAACAAAAACTTGAGACTCTGACAATGAAACTCTAGGAAAACTAGTGCACATATTTTCTGTTAAGCACAGGAAACTTCACAAACCAAATGATCTGATTGATATGTGAACGGAAAATAAATCTCGGAACCCCAAAAACATTAAGCCGAGGGAAAAGTCAAGCTGGGAACTATGTCAGACAAACCTGCCTCTCATCTTATTCCTAAATAAGACAGCAACAAAGATTAAAAAGCTACATACCTCCCTCACAGTTTGCCCACAAGGAAATTCCTTGTGAGCCTCCAGATGTTCACTCTCAAACAACTCTGTCGAATTTCACCCTAGCAATGTAAACTGATAGCTTATCTTCACAGGTGAGGGACAGAAAGTCATCCCTCTGCTCACCTGACACAAATGGATTTCTGATTGCTTCCTCTGCCCTATTGTTTATGTAAAAATGCAGATTCACTGAGCCAGACTATTCAGTGAAAGTCAATCAAGGACTCAAAATAATGCAACCTTTTGTCTCTTATCTACTTATTACCTGAAAGCCCCTTGCTTCGAGTTGTCCTGCCTTTCCGGTTAGAACCAATGTACATCTTACACATGTTGACTGATGTCTCATGTCTCCCTAAAATGTATAAAAGCAAGCTGTACCCTAACCACCTTGCACACGTTGCACACGTGTCATCAGAAACTTGTGAGACTATATCATGGATGTGTTGTTAACCTTGGCAAAATAAACTTTCTAAATTGGTTGACACCTGTCTCGGGTATTTTGGGTTCACAATCAGCTAGACTTTCTGCATCAAGAATTTCTGGGTTTTTATAAATATGTTCCCTCTTCATAATTTCATTAACCAATATGATCTCTAGACCGCAAACTAAGAGAGAGGGAGAGCGTATTTACAAATGTACTTGCTGAAGTGTGGCCATCAAATGTTAGTAGTAGCAAACAACTAAAGACAGACCTCGCTTGACCAGTGAGGAAAGGGAAAGTAGAGACCCATCCAGAAATAAAATTGGACTGATCTGAACAAAGGAACCTCTCAAAACATTCAAAGGGAAAGAGTAGTTCCACAATGAAAGACTGCAAACAATCAGTGATCAAAATTTCAAAACAAAGGACCATGTTCATGAGTATGTAATGTAGTTTGCTTATATATGCATTTCACTGCAGTGTTAACAACAGCAACATCACTAAACATGAAAGACAATGGTATTTATAGAATACTGTTTATTTAACACATGTAAACCGAGGCTGCCATGAGGATCACAACTTTATTTAAAATGAGGCTCACATCCTCAAAGTGTAATGGCATTTCTGATGACACGTAGGTCTAAGAATTAAAGCAATGAATCCAACATGTTAATGCTACAGTAGAATGTGGTGAAAACCAAAGAAATTAAATAATTTGTGAAGAGCTTCAGAAAAAGTTTCCCAGCTGAAACGAGAACTCGTGTTTCCCAACTCCCAGCCTAATGCTTCTTATACTACAGTTACAGCGTTTCTGTCTCAATTTGAGTGCTATTTATGTTGTTTTCAACATACTTTTTAATAAAACAAATTTACTTAATTTTAAATGAAATTAAACTTAATTTATACCGCAAAAAACAAGTTTTTGCCATTAATTTTCTAATTAGCACTCAATAAAATAGATCAAAAAATAGGCAATAATTTAATGTATACTATGATGCATTCTTTTTTTTTCCTTTTTTAAAGACAAGGTGTCACTCTCACTCTGTCCCTCAGGCTGGATGGAATACAGTGGTACTATCATGGCTCACTGTAGCCTCAACCTCCCAAGCTAAAGCAATCCTCCCACCTCAGCCTCCTAAGTAGCTGGGACCACAGGTGTGCATCACCACACCCAGCAAATTTTTTTCCTCTTAATTTTTGGTAGAAATGTGGTCTATGTTGCACAGGCTAGCCTTGAACTCCTGGGCTGAAGTGATCCTCCTAAAGTATTGGGATTATAGGCGTGAGCCACTTGTGCCTGGCCAATGATGCATTCTCTTTTCTTATTTTGAGACAGGATCTCACCCTGTCACCCAGGCTGAGTGCAGTAGTGCAATTATGGCTCACTGTAGCCTCGACCTTCCTGGCTCGAGTGATCCTCCCACCTCAGCCTCCTGAGTAGCTGGGACCACAGGCGCATGCCACCATGTCAGGCTAATTTTTGTATTTTTTGTAGAGACAGGGTTTCATCATGTTGCCCAGGCTGATCTCGAACTCCTGGACTCAAGCAATCTGCTCATCTTGGTCTCTCTCAAAGTGTTAGGATTACTACAGGCGTGAGCCACCATGCCCAGTCCAATGATGCATTCTTAACAGGATTCTTCCCTCATAAAACCAATTATCAGCAGAAAAACTTCCAGCCAAACAAGTTAACATACAGTGAAACACAGAAATCTGAAGGTACTTTAACTTTCTATTAAGTCAAAAATTATTAAGGAAATACAAAATAACTTTAACTCCAGATACATAAACTCTCTGAGCCTTAATATCCTTAGCTATGAAATGAGGAAGGTGGACTTTAATGCAAAGGTTCTTAATTAGGGATCTAGTCCATGTTTGGACTCTCTACAGAAACTATTTGCAAATTTTTTACGTATGTAGGTATGGGCATCAGATTATCCGGAAATTTATTACTGCTTAAATACACTGTTTATTCTGGATTTCTAAACTTCTTTGTACTGAGCACCTTACACATGTTTGATGAAAATTCAGAGGAGAAAAAAGTGTGAACCCATAGGGAATTAATAAGCTGGTATGGAAGACAGACTTTTTCCAAAAATTGGCATTAATGAAGTGCTTGGAAACCCCAAAACCAAATCAATGCACTACTCCTAGGAGAATCGGGCTTGGTGATCCTCCTAGGAGTATCCTGTTACCAGTGGAGCTGACATTTAAAATAGGGCTTGTTTAAATTACATCACACAAGGGCCCGTTGGGCGATTCTGTTTGACAAGAATGTGGAGTCATCATCTTGGGGACAGGAAACTTATAAAATAATTCTGGCATCAATACAGACAGACACTGTATAGACAAAAGAATTATTCCAACCTCCAATGACCCATTCTTACCAAGATCTCTGGCTGCACTTATTAATGTTGACTGCATCTTCTTTTCCAAGTCATTCATTATTTCTCTTAATTCACTGAGATTAGGATCAAATGAAGGTTTTACAAGGAATTCATGGTTTTCCACCTGCAAACAGAACAAAGTGACAAAATCCTATAAATAATCGGTAAAGACAGAAATTATAAAGCAAATATTTCCTCCCACTTAAATTTTACTGTTTTCAGTTAAATAATTTGCTATCCATAAGTTATTCAGTCACAACTATTAAGGAGTTTCTATTTATTGATATGGAAAATTCTGTTCATTAGGACTTCAGAGTTCTATATGTACAAAAACAATTCATATGAAACAGATACAGTGCTGATGATGTATATGTCCCTAACAGTATTCTACATTTTATTTATATTTTTCCTAAACATTTAAAATGTTCTCCCTAAAAATTACTAAGTAATGTTCAATGTGCAGAACTTGTAATAGTTGTATGTTGCCCAAACCAAGGATATACCCTAGAAATCTCAAAAAGCTCTAAGAAACGAAAGAATTTTATTTCTTAAAAGTTCATCAAAATCTCACAATTTAAAAACATACTTGTAAGTACTTTGTTTCACTAAATTCTTACCAGTAATAACAGCAAGAAACCACAACGAAAAATAGATATCATTTACAATAGCAAAATACATAAAATACTCAGAAACAAAGTCTTGATTATATAGGACCTTTATAAAGATAATTGCCTATTGGAAGATTTAAAAAGAAAAATATAAATGTTAAATTCAACTGATTAAAAAACTACAAGAATTGAACCGGCGCCACGGCTCATGCCTGTAATCCCAGCACTCTGGGAGGCCAAGGCAGGTAGATCACTTGAGGTCAGGAGTTTGAGACCAGCCTGGTCAACATGGTGAAACCCCATCTCTACTGAAAATACAAAATTAGCTGGGCATAGCAGTGTGCACCTGTAGTCCCAGCTACTCGGGAGGCTGAGGCAGGAGAATCACTCAAACATAGGAGGCGTAGATTGCAGTGAGCCAAGATCGTGCCACTGCACTCCAGCCTGGGTGACACAGCGTGACTCAGTTAAAGAAAGACAGAAAGACAGACAGAAAGAAAGAGGTAAACTATGAAAAGAAAACTAGATCTAATATTAATAAGCTATGTATTTCCACAGATTGTCCAATAGGAATTCTTTTTTGAAACCAAACAACTAAAATTTACATGAAATTGTGAAAGAACATCTAAAAAAAGAATGAAGTGTATCCTTACTAGGCATTACAATTAAGCAGACAATTATGTATAGAAGCTTAATATAACAGAGTGAGTCCGTTCTCTTGATTTAAATTATTCAATAAATGAGGTTGAGAGAAATTGTTCCTAATTACTATCCACTTAGAGAGTACACTTTCACATACCAGAAGCAAACTATGCAAGGAATAAGGAATTAAAATCAAATTACAGAAAGCTAGCAAAAAAGAGAATATACATAAAATAACTTTCTCAATTTAAACCAACCAAAAGAAATTCAATATAATATTAAAATTTAAAATTTTGGCCAGGCTCGGTGGCTCACGCCTGTAATCCCAGCACTTTGGGAGACCAAGGCGGGCAGATCACAAGGTCAGGAGATCAACACCATCCTGGCTAACACGGTTGTCTCTACTAAAAATACAAAAACTTAGGCGTGGCGGCGGGCCTGTAATCCCAGCTACTAGGGAGACTGAGGCAGGAGACTCTCTTGAACCTGGGAAGCAGAGGCTGCAGTGAGCCAAGATCGCGCCACTGCACTCCAGCCTGGGTGACAGAGTGAGACTTCATCTCACACACACACACACACAAAAAAAAATCAAATTAAATTTAAAAGTAAATAAAATCCAGTTATAAGTTTTATTTTGCTTAAACTTATGGTTAAAAAAACCTCACAAAAAAATGAAAAAATAGATACCATATTAAAAGTGTTTTAAAAGTACTCTGACATAGCTCTCTTACAATGAGACAAAATGTAAGGCAAAAAAGCATTACTAATTAAGGATAGAGTCCCTAAAGAATAATGAAGATTCAATTCACCACAAAAAACAACAGCTCTGTGCCTCACATATTAACCAAAAACAGAACTAGATGGAGAAACCCACATCTTTCTCAGTAACCCAGCAGATCAAAAATTAGCGAGCACATGTAGACAATGAAATGAAAAAACAATCCCAAAAGTAGAGTACACATCAAATTTTAAATACATGGGGAACTTTTATGAAACGGATACACACCAAGCCTGGACATTTAAAAATATACTTCTAAATAATTAACAACCAAAGAACAAATGATAATTGAAATAAAATACTTGGAGTTGAGTAAGAAATTATAGCTCTCTAAACTCACACTTGTAATCCTACAACTTTGGGAAGCCAAGACAGGAGGATTGCTTGAGCCCAGGAGTTCAAGGCCAGCTGGGTCAACATAGCAAAAACCCTGTCTCTGCTAAAAAATAAAAAAAATTAGCCAGGTGTGGTGGCACACGCCTATAACCTCAGGTACTCAGGAGGCTGAGGTGGGAGGATCACTGGAGCCCAGGAATTCAAGGCCTGCAATGAGCTATGATCAAACCACTGCACTCCAGCCTTGGCAACAGAGCAGGATCCTGTTAATCAATCAATAAATTAATAATTAATGTGGTATGTCCATAAGGGAATACTATTCAGCTATAGGAGGAGATATGATCTGGGTATGTGCCCCCACCCAAATGTCACGTTGAATTGGAATTGGAATCCCCAGTGTTGGAGGTGGAGCCTGGTGAGAGGTGACTGGATCATGAGGGTGGTTTCCCCTGGGTACTCTTCTCATGATAGTGACTGACTTGTCCTGAGATCTAGTTATTTAAAAGTGTGTAGCACCTCCCCCCTCTCTCTCTTGCTCCTGCCCATCGTGTAAGACATACACTACAAAAGAACTACTCTTGATCACCATAGACTCTTAAATCACTGGAGATGGCACCTTGATTTGGGTATGCATAACAAACCTTACTAAAACAACCCTTATCTTCCATTAGTTTGCCCAATATATTAACCTTCCCACAATTTACCACCCCTCAAAGCTCAAACCTCTTTTCTTCAATCTTGTTGGCTCTCCACAATTTATTATCTGACATGGTTTGGCTGTGTCCCCACCCAAATCTCATCTTGAGTTGTAGCTCCCATAATCCCCGTGTGGCATGGGAGGGACCGGGTAGGAGGTAATCGAATCATGGCGGCAGGTTTTTTATTTTTATCATCTCTACAAATAATTTAAAAATCAAGGCCGGGTGCGGTGGCTCAAGCCTGTAATCCCAGCACTTTGGGAGGC
>NW_016813366.1:1317160-1333923 GCF_001698545.2 Rhinopithecus bieti | reverse complement strand
ATCTCCTGACCTCGTGATCCGCCCATCTCGGCCTCCCAAAGTGCTGGGATTACAGGCGTGAGCCACTGCGCCCAGCCTCATTTTTTAAAAAGGGTGTGGGGGCAGGGACACGGTGGCTTACACATGCAATCCCAGCACTTTGGGAGGCTGAGGTGGGCTGATCACCTGAGGTTGGAAGTTTGAGACCAGCCTGACCAACATGGAGAAACCCCATCTCTACTAAAAATACGAAATTAGCCGGGTGTGGTGGCACATTCCTGTAATTCCAGCTACTTGAGAGGCTGAGGCAGGAGAACTGCTTGAACCCAGGAGGAGGAGGTTGAGGTGCATTGAGATAGCGCCCTTGCACTCCAGCCTGGGCAAAAAGTGTGAAACTCCATCTCAAAAAAAAAAAAAAAAAAAAAAAAAAAAAAAAAAAAAAAGGAATGCAAAGAATCTAACCACTAGCAAACCAAACGGTTACCCTAATATGAATAATGCAAGCATATATTCCTGCATGACCATTTTAACAGGGAATTTAACTTAGAAAAATTTCAAAATACTATTTTTAAAGTCTTGCAAATTAAAAACACTATATTCAGGCCGGGCATGGTGGCTCACACCTGTAATCCCAGCACATGAGAGGCTGAGGCAGATGGATCACCTGAGGTCAGGAGATCAAGACCAGCCTGGCCAACATGGTGAAACTCTGTCTCTACTAAAAATACAAAAATTAGCTGGGTTTGGTGGCAGGCGCCTATAATCCCAGCTACTCGGGAGGCTGAGGCAGGAGAATCGCTTGAACCCAGGAGGCAGAGGTTGCAGTGAGTCAAGATCACGCCATTGCATGTCAGCCTGGGGACAAGAGTCAGACTTCATCTCAGGGGGGAAAAAAAAACCCACTATATTCAATGGGCTCACCATAGTAAACTGGTAAACTTGTTCATATAAACAAATTTTTAACAGATTCAAAACAAAGCATTACCATGTCATAAACTGTGCTTTAAAATTCACTTTCATGTAAGGATATTTTCAACTATTTCACAAACTGTTCTCACTTTACATATAGTTATAGCTCAAAATTGTTAAAGACATGAGATATAGATCACTTAAACCCTAAATGTTCTCAATTAACAAGAAATTTTAGAAGTAAATAGTATTTAGAGTCCTTGTTAACTTTTTAGTCATATTCAACAACTATTTAGGAGATGCATACATATTCTAACCTCCTCCTGCAAGAACTCTCTACATGGAAAAGAAATAGAAGTGGCCCAGCAAGGTGGCTTATATCTGAAATCCCAGCATTTTGGGAGGCTAAGACCGAGGCAGGAGGATAGCTTGAGGCCAGAGTTCTGAGACCAGTTTGGGCAACACGGTGAGAGCTCATGTCTATAAAAAACTTTTTTAAAAAGTAGCCAGGCGTGGTGGTACACAGCTGTATTTACAGCTACTAAGGCTAAGGCAGGAGGATTACTTGAACCCAGAAGTTTGAGGGGTTAGTGAACTATGACAGTGTCACTGCACTTAAGCCTGGGTAACACAGGGAGACCCAGTCTCAAAAGAAAAACAAGAAAACAAACAAAATGAAAGTTTTCTTGTGTGTCTTATGTTTACCTCTAACTTCTCTTTCCTTTTCCAGTGACTATAATTTTCCTTCTCTTTGAAAATAAAATGCAGTTGCATTTATGAAATTATTCATTTATGAGATTGTCTTTAACCAGGACAGTTATGTCCAATATTCATTTCCTCTGCTAATCTGTATTTCATCCACTGAAACAGTTGCTATTTTTTAAAAAAATCCTTTTCCCATCTGTCACTTCATCTTATGTCCACTGTCTACAAAGGTGCTACAATTAGATACTAAAAGAAAATCTACACACTTTCTTAATGTGGCCTTTGTTTTTTAAAAATATCTACTGCTTAAATTAAAAAGTATATTGCATACCTGATCCATATCTAAAGTTGTTTCTATCATTTCCTGAAACTTGGAGAAATCAGAACGAAGATCAGTAAGAGGAGTCACAAAAACTGCCAACAATAATTTCTGGTGTTTTCCTAAAAGAAAGTAGTAAAACAAACAAATAAAAAGATCTCATTTTACAAAATACAAATCATAAAAATGTGACTGAGATAAACAAGCATCATTTGATCCAAAAGGTACAAATAGTACAGTAGGTCTCCAAAGTTACTATTTACTCAGGTGTTTTAATTCAAATTGTTCAGTACTCAAGTTATTTTATAGAAAGGGAAATGTTGTAGCACTCAAAGCTTCCCACTAATAATACATTACCTCCCTTGTCTGTAAACCCAACAAGTAATACAGATGTAGAAACATGACATTAATTATGACTAAATGAATTTCATTTCTTAAAGATTTAATAACCCAAAGTCATTAAAATAAAACCTCTAGTTTACGTCATATTCCTAATTTCCATTAATAACAGTGTTCCAATTAACAGATTAAATCAAGCCAAGTTTTTACACAATGGAACTGTACTTGATGGTATTTAAGGGTACATGATAGGGAGGCCGGGCATGGTGGCTCATGCCTATAATCCCAGCACTTTCGGAGGCTGAGGCGGGCAGATCACTTGAGCTCAGGAGTTTGAGACCAGCCTGACCAACAAGGTGAAACCTCATCTCTGCTAAAAATACAAAAATTAGCCTGGTGTGGTAACACAGGCTTACAGTCCCAGCTACTCGGGAGGTTGAAGCAGGAGAATTGTTTGAACGCAGGAGGTGGAGGCTGCAGTTAGCCCAAGATCACACTACTGCTCTCCAGCCTGGGCAACAGAACGAGATTCTATCTCAAAAAAAAAAGAAGAGTACATGCTGGGGAATCATGTATGAAGAAGTAAGTGAAGCAATGGAGTATATACTGTAAAAAAGTAGGCAGGACTAGAGATCCCAGCTCTGCTACCCATTGGCTCTCCTATCTGGAGCATGATACTTTGAACCTCATTTTCCCTTTTTGTGCAAAGGAACAATAATAGCTACCCAGAAATAATAAATGAGATAACTATACACCATACTTGTACAGTCCTTGACACTTAACAGAAGCTCAACAACAGTTACTTTGTATTACTACTGGTATAACGCAAGGATTTTTTTTTTAATCGCCAATAAATTCCCTTAGAAGAGTTCTGCAAGTGATATCTAATACACTGCATTTCACTCCAAAGCAACAGTTCCCCAACTTCTCCAGAAATTTTAGCAGCTATTGAGAAACTGATGAAAAACTACTATGAAGTCGGCAAAATTGTTTTAAGAATTCATGTTTTATTATTAATCACAACAGCATCTATACATATTTAGAAAATATGTACATACGTGTGAAGCACTATTTAGACAGAATAAAAACAACACTTTGCCCACACAATGTCTGCTGTGCTACAATGCATAGTTCTTTATTCCAAATTAGCTCATGCACTATTGGTAAATAAGGGAATTGTGGCAGCAAAATTCAGAGGTGGCATTGGTTTATGAATGATTTTTTTTCCAGCCCATTAATGTTTTAAAAGGATCAAGGTTAAGCTCTCACACAATTAAGAGTAAGCCTTAGCAGTGAAGACCTCAGAGTAGTTGGCTTAACAGCCACTGTACTTTCCACTCACTATATTATGTGGGAAAGCTCAAGGGTACAAAACATTTGCCAGTGTTTTCGAAAAGAAAAAAAAAAAAAAAACGAATTCAATTTCATACCATGGTTCAGATTTTAATTCTGACTAAACTAGCCTCTATTAGAAGCAAATGCCCTCAAGGACCTACATCTCAAAGGAGAAAACAACAGCCACAGATCTAAGGCTTCAAAGAGTTGGCTAATGCTGGTGCTTGGGTGCAAATGCCAGGAAGGCCACAGTTTTTATTAGTTTGTTATGCTTCTGTTAGAAGTGGTTTTTAAAAATTCATGTATTTTCAGGTCTGCTTCAACCCTGTTTTTTCTATAAGCTGTTATTTTTCTAGCAGATGACTGAAGAAGGTTTTCCAAGAATCCATACTGCATAAATATCTGTATGAACTTCAGAACCTATGTCACCCTCAACATGTCCTCTGGCTCCTCAAGCACATGAGCCCACTTTGCTGCAGCCCTTCTCAGTTTATAAACTTCCTTATGAGTTCTCCTGTTCCCTTATCCTCCAAGCTTTCACTAGCACCTTAAATTCCTTCCCTTCCTTGTAACTTGTACCAAACCCCAGTTGCCAATTTCCAACTAGATTTTGTAAAGCTACGTTCTCCACCAGTCATCATAGGCTACAAAGCCCTATACAAGCTATTCTGAGGTCTTAACCAAAGGACTCCTGGTATTCATAGCAGTACATAAACAAAGAAGAAAATTCTAGTTTTATTTCCTCTAGCCTCTAGCTGAAATTTAGCATTTGCTTTCATTATTAATGTAGGCAATAAGCCATGGCAGTATTACCAGTACCTGTTACTAATTAAATCACCAGCTATATTTTCATATCATATTAGTTTTGAGATATTTTAAAGCATCATTTAACCTCACTCTTACTTCAGAAGTAAAGCAGTAGGCTTTCTGTCAGGTATTTTTCAATGCATTAATAAAAAGGACATCCTTACATCAAGACTTTGTTTCATATTTTGATAAGTATATTTCAATACAATTGGTTTCCTTTGTAACTCTGCGTTTTATTTTATGTATTTAAAAACACTACTAATGGGCTTCATTAGTAGCCAAGGTCCACAGCACAAAAAAAAGTTAAAAATCTCAGACAGGCCTCTGGTCTCAACTCCTACCAACCTCGTCATAATTCTCTACCTCTATGCTTGACCACTTTAGGTTTCCTTCGCTCCTGCAACAAAGTAAGACCACATCAGCCTTATGTCCTTGCACTGGCTGATCCCACTAGCCTCCCCTCCTCCCTCAATTTTTTTTTTTTTTTTAAGATGAGGTCTCACTCTAGCACCCTAGATGAAGTGCAGTGGCGCAATCATGGCTCACTGCAGCCTTGACCTCTCAGGCTCAGGCAATCCTCCAAGCTCAGCCTCCTGAGTAGCTGTACTACAGGTGCATTTCACCGCGCCTGAGTAATTTTTGTATTTTTTGTACAGATGAGATTTTGCCATGTTGCCCAGGTTGGTATCAAACTCCTGGGCTCAAGTGATCTGTCCACCTCCGCCTCCGGAAGTGCTGGGATTACAGGTATGAACCACCATGCCCGGACTCCTTCCTCTCTCCCCTCCAATTCTTAACAGCTGGCTCTGTTTTATGGTTCAAGTCTAACCTTAGATAGCAATTTCTTAAAGAGGCCTTCTTTGGCCACAGGATCTGTTGTCTCCCTGGCTCCTTGCCAAGTCACTGTATCACACCAATACATTATGCTTTCTTTATTGTACTTAATGCTATTTTAAATTCTTGTCCATTTATTTCCCTATTGTCTGTCTCCCTCCACTCTTTCACTATTATGGAAACTCTACAAAACAGGGACTTCATCTATCAGAACTCCTAAAAAATGTTTGGCACAAAGTAGCCAGTTGATATTTGTCGAATGAATGACTTTATGAAGGAAGGGAACAAGAAACTGGTAAGGTAACCAATTTATTTAGTAAGAATCTCAAAGATCACACAGGGAAATGATTTGTTAGCTTCTTAAGTGTATCAAAATGTAAAATGCTCAAATAATCAAGTAATTAAATAACTTTTGTTAGGAACTCCAGATTACTTGTCAGCAAGATTCACTTAAAACTCCGTGAAGATTTCATTTTCAAGAACACAACGGTGGCCTGTAATCCCAGCACTTTGGGAGGCCGAGACAGGCGGATCATGAGGTCAGGAGATCGAGACCATCCTGGCTAACATGGTGAAACCCCGTCTCTACTAAAAAATACAAAAAACTAGCCGGGCGACGTGGCGGGCGCCTGTAGTCCCAGCTACTCGGGAAGCTGAGGCAGGAGAATGGCGTGAACCCGGGAGGCGGAGCTTGCAGTGAGCTGAGATCCGGTCACTGCACTCCAGCCCGGGCGACAGAGCGAGACTCCGTCTCAAAAAAAAAAAAAAAAAAAAAAAGAACACAACTGTGTACCTCATGAACTACTGCAATGCTTAGGTCAATAAGCGTAAGTATTGGGAGGCATGGTGGCTCACGCCTGTAATCCCAACACTTTGGAAGGCTGAGGCAGGTGGATTATCTGAGCTCAGGAGTTTGAGGCCAGCCTGGCCAATGGGAAACTACTCACATATCTAATAAAAACACAAAAATAAGCCAGGCATGGTGGCATGTGCCTGAAATCTCAGCTACTCGGGAGGCTGAGGCAGGAGAACTGCTTGAACTCAGGGGGTGGCGGCTGCAGTGAGCCGAGATCGTGCTACTGCACTCCAGCCTGGGCAAGAGAGTGAGACTCCATCTCAAAAAAGCATAAGTATTAACATTTCTATAACAACCCTAAACATAAGCTAATCACTATTAAATCATCACTTACTATAATAAAAAAATGTAAAAAATATCAGGATAAATTGAAAGCCCATCAAGAATAAGTGATTCAGGCTGGGCGTGGTGGCTCATGCCTATAATCCTGGCACTTTGGGAGGCTGAGGCGGGTGGATTGCTTGAGGTGAGGAGTTTGAGACTAGGCTGACCAACATGGTGAAATCCCATCTCTACTAAAAATACAAAAATTGAGCCAGGCATGGTGGTGCATGCCTGTAATCGCAGCTACTCGGGAGGCTGAGTCAAGAGAATCACTTGAACCCAGGAGGCAGAAGTTGCAGTGAGCTGAGACCATGCCACTACACTCCACCTTGGGTGACAGAGCAAGACTCTCTGTCTCAAAAAAAAAAAAAAAAGAATGAGTGGTTTAGGTCAGGGCTCACACCTGCAATCCCAACACTTTGGGAGGCAAAGGTGGGGCGAATTGCTTGAGGTCAGCAGTTCAAGACAAGCCTGGCCAACATAGTAAAACCCTGTCTCTACTAAAAATACAAAAAGTAGCCAGGCATGGTGGTGGGCACCTGTAATCCCAGCTACTCAGGAGGCTGAGGCAGGAGAAATCACTTGAACCTGGGAGGCAGAGGTTGCAGTGAGGCGAGATTGCACCATTGCACTCCAGCCTGGGCAACACAGTGAGATACTGCCTCAAAAAAATAAAGAATAAGTGGTTTAGGCCAAGCATGGTAACTCACGCCTGTAATCCTAGCACTTTGGGAAGCTGAGGCAGGAGGATCACCTGAGTCCAGGAGTTCAAGACCAGCCTGGACAACATGGCAAGACCCCCTCTCAGGGGAAGTAAAAAAAAAAAAAAGAGTAAGTGGGCTGGGTGCAGTGGCTTACACCTGTAATCCCAGCAGTTTGGGAGGCCGAGGCGGGTGGATCACGAGGTCAGGAGATCAAGACCATCCTGGCTAACACAGTGAAACACTGTCTCTACTAAAATACAAAAAATTAGCCGGGCGTGCTGGCAGGCACCTGTAGTCCCAGCTACTCAGGAGGCTAAGGTAGGAGAATGGCGTGAATCCGGGAGGCAGAGCTTGCAGTGAACCAAGATTGTGCCATTGCACTCCAGCCTGGGTGACAGAGCGAGACTCCATTTCAAGAAAAAAAAAAAAAAAAAAAAGATAAGTGGTTCACTAAGATACACTCCTGTAGAACTTACCTGTGGAGAAAAGGAAAGAGAGGGAAAGAGAGAAAAGAGAGAGAGACAGAAAGAAAGAGACAGACAGAGACAGAAAGAGACAGAGATACACTGATACACTTCCGACCAGACACCATGGCTCATGCCTATAATCCCAGCACTTTGGGAAGCCTAGGCAGGTGGATCACGTGAGATCACGAGTTTGAGACCAGCCTGGCCAACATGGCAAAACCCTATCTCTACTAAAAATACAAAAAAAATTAGCCAAGTGTGGTGACACACACCTAAAATCCAAGAAGTCTGGGATTNGGATCACGAGGTCAGGAGATCAAGACCATCCTGGCTAACACAGTGAAACACTGTCTCTACTAAAAATACAAAAAATTAGCCGGGCGTGCTGGCAGGCACCTGTAGTCCCAGCTACTCAGGAGGCTAAGGTAGGAGAATGGCGTGAATCCGGGAGGCAGAGCTTGCAGTGAACCAAGATTGTGCCCTTCGCCCCAGCCGGGGGGACAAGGGGGGCCCCATTTCAAAAAAAAAAAAAAAAAAAGAGTAAGTGGTTCACTAAGATACACTCCTGTAGAACTTACCTGTGGAGAAAAGGAAAGAGAGGGAAAGAGAGAAAAAGAGAGAGAGACAGAAAGAAAGAGACAGACAGAGACAGAAAGAGACAGAGATACACTGATACACTTCCGGCCAGACACCATGACTCATGCCTATAATCCCAGCACTTTGGGAAGCCTAGGCAGGTGGATCACTTGAGATCACGAGTTTGAGACCAGCCTGGCCAACATGGCAAAACCCTATCTCTACTAAAAATACAAAAAAAATTAGCCAAGTGTGGTGACACACACCTAAAATCCAAGAAGTCTGGGATTATGTTAAATGACCAAACCTAAGAATAACTGGCTTTCTGGAGGAAGAAGGGAAATCTAGAAGTATGGAAAACATATCTGGGGGAATAATCGAGGAAAACCTCCCAAGCCTTGCTAGAGACCTAGACATCCAAATACAAGAAGCTCAAAGAACACCTGGGAAATTCATTACAAAAAGATCATCACCTAGGTACATTGTCATCAGGTTATCCAAAGTCAAGATGAAGGAAAGAATCTTAGGAGCTGTGAGGCAAAAGCAACAGGTAACCTATAAAGAAAAACCTATCAGATCAACAGCAGATTTCTCAGCAGAAACCCTACAAACCAGAGGAATTAGGGTCCTATCTTCAGCCTCCTCAAACAAAACAATTATCAACCAAGAATTTTGTATCCAGGGAAACTAAGCTTCATAAATGAAAGAAAGGTCACACCTCAAGGAACTAGAGAAACAAGAACAAACCAAACCCAAACCCAGCCGAAGAAAGGAAATAACCAAGATCAGACCAGAACTAAATGAAACTGAAACAAACAAAAAAAATTCAAAAGATAAATGAAACAAAAAGCTGGTTATTTGAAAAGATAAATAAAAAGACCATTAGCAAGATTAACCAAGAAAATAAGAGAGAAAGTCCAAATAAGCTCAAATCGGAAACAAAACAGGAGCTATTACAACTGAAACCACAGAAATACAAAAGATCATTCAAGGTTACTATGAACACCTTTACACACATAAACTAGAAAACCTAGAGGAGGTGGATAAATTCCTGGAAATATACAACCCTCCTGGCTTTAATCAGGAAGAATTAGCCTGAGCAGAGCAACAACAAGCAGCAAGATAAAAATGGTAATTTAAAAATTACCAACAAAAAAAAGTCCAGGACCAGACAGATTCACAGCAGAATTCTACCAGACATTCAAAGAATTGGCACCAACACTATTGACACTATTCCACAAGATAGAGAAAGAGGGAACCCTCCTGAAATCATTCTATGAAGCCAGTATCACCCTAATACCAAAACCAAGAAAGGACATGATCAAAAAACTACAGACCAATATTCCTGATGAACATAGATGCCAAAATCTTTAACAAAATACTAGCTAATCGAATCCAACAACATATCAAAAAGATAATGCATCATGATCAAGTGGGTTTTATACCAGGGACATAGGAATGGTTTAACATACCCAAGTCAGTAAATGTGATACATCACATAAACAGAATTAAAACAAAAATCACATGATCATCTCAACAGGTTCAGAAAAAGCATTGGACAAAATCCAGCATCTCTTTAGCATTAAAACTCTCAGCAAAATCAGCATACAAGGAACACACCTCAATGTAATAAAAGCCATCTTGACAAACCCACAGCCAACAATAATATTGAATAGGGAAAAGTTGAAAGCATTCCCTCTAAGAAGTGGAATAAGATAAGGATGCCCGCTCTCACCACTCCTCTTCAACATAGTACTGGAAGTCCTAGCCAGAGCAATCAGACAAGAAAAAGAAATAAAGGACATCCAAATCAGTAAAGAGGAAGTCAAACTGTCACTGTATGCTGGTGATATGATTGTTTACCTAGAAAACCCTAAAAACTCCTCCAGAAAGCTCCTAGAACTGATAAAAGAATTCAGCAAAGTTTCTGCATACAAAATTAATGTACACAAATCAGTAGCTCTTCTATACACCAACAGTGACCAAGCTGAGAATCAAATCAAGAACTCAACCCCTTTTACAATATTTGCAATAGTTACAATAGTTGCAAAAAAAATAAGATACTTAGGAAATACCTAACCAAGGAGTTGAAAGACCTCTACAAGGAAAACTACAAAACACTGCTGAAAGAAATTACAGATGACACAAACAAATGGAAACACATCCCATGCTCATGGATGGGTAGAATTAATACTGTGAAAATAACCACACTGCCAAAAGCAATCTACAAATTCAACACCATTCCCATTAAAATACCACCAAAGAATTAGAAAAACCAATTCTAAAACTCATACGGAACAAAAAAACAGTCCGCATACCAAAGCAAGACTAAGAAAAAAGAACAAATCTGAAGGCATCAAATTATCTGATTTCAAACTATAAGGCCGCCAAACACAGCATGGTACTGGTATAAAAATAGGCACATAGACCAGTGGAACAGAATAGACTCCAGAAATAAACCCAAATACTTACAGTCAACTGATATTTGACAAAGCAAAAACATAAAGTGAGGAAAGAACACCCTATCCAACAAATGGTGTTGGGATCATTGGCAAGCCACATGTAGGAGAAAGAAACTGGATCCTCATCTCTCACCTTACACAAAAATCAACTCAAGATGGGTCAAGTACTTAAATCTAAGAACCTGAAACTATAAAGATTCTAGAAGATAACAATTGGAAAAATCCTTCTAGACACTGCCTTAGGCAAGGACTTCATGACGAAGAACCCAAAAGCAAATGCAATAAAAACAAAAACTAGCTGGAACTTAATTAAACTAAAGAGCTTTTGCAGCTGGGCATGGTGGCTCACACCTGTAATCCCAACACTTTGGGGGGCCAAGGCGGGTGGATTACCTGAGGTCAGCAGTTCGAGACCAGCCTGGCCAACACGGTGAAAAAATACAAAAATTAGCCAGGCATGGTGGCACACACCTGTAATCCCAGCTACTTGGGAGCCTGAGGCAGGAGAACTGCTTGAGCCAAGGAGGCAGAGGTTGCAGTGAGCCAAGATCATGCCACTGCACTCCAGTCTGGCCGACAGAGCGAGACTCTGTCTCAAAGAAAAAAGGAACAGTCAGCAGAAGAAAACAGACAACCCACAGAGTGGGAGAAAATCTTCACAACCTATACATCTGACAAAGGACTAATATCCAGAATCTACAACGAGCTCAAACAAAACACCAAACAATCCCATCAAAAAGTAGGCTAAGGACATGAATAGACAATTCTCAAGAAAAGATATACAAATGGCCAACATAAAAAAATGCTCAACATCACTAACGATCAGGGAAATGCAAATCAAAACCACAATGCAATACCACCTCACTCCTGCAAGAATGGTCATAATCAAAAAATAAAAAAATAATAGATGTTGGCGTGGATGCAGTGAACAGGGAACACTTCTACACTGCTGGTGGGAATGTAAACCAGCACAACCACTAAGGAAAACAGTGTGGAGACTCCTTAAAGAACTAAAAGTAGAACTACCAGTTGATCCAGCAATCCCACTACTGGGTATCTACCCAGGGGAAAAGATACCATTATACAAAAAAAGACACTTGCACACGCATGTTTATAGCAGCAAAATTCACAATTGCAAAAACTTGGAACCAACCCAAATGCCCATGAATCAACAAGTGGATAAAGAAACTGTGATACTACTCAGCCATAAAAAGGAATGGATTGGCCAGGCTCAGTGGCTCACGCCTGTAATCCTAGCAATTTGGGAGGCCGAGGCAGGTGGATCACAAGGTCAGGAGTTCAACACCAGCCTAGCCAACATGGTAAAACCCCATCTCTACTAAAAATACAAAAATTAGCCAGGCGTGGTGGTGGGCACCTGTAATCCCAGCTACTCAGGAGGCTGAGGCAAGAGAATGGCTTGAACTCAGGAGGAGAAGGTTGCAGTGAGCCAAGATGGCATCACTGCACTCCAGCCTAGGAAACAGAGCAAGACTCCATCTCAAAAAAAAAAAAATTAACACTGGTTACTCTGCTGGAGTTAAACTGGGAGTTGACTTCTTTTTACATTATTACCTTTATAATTAAAAGAAAAAACATGGGCCGGGCGCGGTGGCTCAAGCCTGTAATCCCAGCACTTTGGGAGGCCGAGACAGGCGGATCACGAGGTCAGGAGATCGAGACCATCCTGGCTAACCTGGTGAAACCCCGTCTCTACTAAAAAATACAAAAAACTAGCCAGGCGTGGTGGCGGGCGCCTGTAGTCCCAGCTACTCGGGAGGCTGAGGCAGGAGAATGGCGTAAACCCGGGAGGCGGAGCTTGCAGTGAGCTGAGATCCGGCCACTGCACTCCAGCTGGGCGACAGAGCGAGACTCTGTCTCAAAAAAAAAGAGAAAAAGAAAAAACATGGAGTCAGGAGCTGTGGCTCACACCATAATCCCAGCACTTTGGGAGGCCAAGGCAGGTGGATCCCTTCAGGCCAGGACTTTGAGACCAGCCTGGCCAACATGGTGAAACTCCGTCTGTACTGAAAATACAAAAATTAGCTGGGCATTGAGGCACGGACCTGTAATTCCAGCTATTCGGGAGGCTGAGGCACGAGAATCATCTGAACCCAGAGACCAAGGTTGTGGTGAGCCGAGACTGCACCACTGTACTTTAGCCTGGGTGACAGAGCAAAACTCTTGTCTCAAAAATAAAATAAAATAAAAAAATATAGAAGCTAAACAATGGGTACACATGGACATACAGAGAGAATTAACAGATACTGGGAACTCCCAAAGGGCAGAGGCAGAGAGAGGGATGAGAATTGAAAAATTACCACCTACTGGGTACAATGTTCATGAGCACAATAGAAGTACAAAGCTCACCATTACACAATATATCCATGGCACAAACCTGCACATATACCCCGAATCTATAAAAATAAAATAATAAGGCCAGGAGCAGTGGCTTACACCTGTAATCCCAGCAGTGGCTTACACCATAATCCTAGCACTTCGGGAGGCCGAGGCAGGCGGACTGCCTGAGCTCAGGAGTTCGAGAACAGCCTGGGCAACACAGTGAAACTCCACCTCTACTAAAAATACAAAAAACTAGCCAGGCGTGGTGGCATGCGCCTGTAGTCCCAGCTACTCAGGATCCTGAGGCAGGATAATTGCTTGAACCCAGGAGGCGGGATAGCACCACTACACTCCAGCCTGGGCAACAGAGCGAGACTCCGTCTCCAAAAAAATAAAAAACAAAAAATAAATAGCCTGGCCTAGAAAGCAGTTTTAGAAAATTACTCACAGAAAAAGAAAAAAAAAAATCAAAACACCAGAGAAGTACATACACAGACCTTTAAAGTTTCTCCATAATAGTTTCCTGAAATGTTAAAATAACAATAGATGCTAGCTAAATATCAATTATAATAGGTAACTGTTAATATTTAAATTGTCAAAAAGCTGGCCGGGCGTGGTGGCTCACGCCTGTACCCACAGCACTTTGGGAGGCCGACACGGGTGGATCACGAGGTCAGGAGTTCAAGACCAGCCTGACCAATATGGGGAAACCCCATCTCTACTAAAAATGCAAAAATTAGCCGTGGTGGCGCACGCCTGTAATCCTAGCTACTCAGGAGGCTGAAGCAGGAGAATTGCTTGAACCCGGGAGGTGGAGGTTGCAGTGAGCCAAGATCATGCCACTGCACTGCAGCCTGGGAGACAAAGCAAGAATTCGTCTCAAAAAAAAAAAAAAAAAAAAGTCAAAAACTGTCAAACATCCTCAGGAGGTTGAGGCAAGAAGATTGCTTGAGCCCAGGAGTTCAAGACCAGCCTGAGTAATATAGCAAGGCCTCAACTCAAAAAAAAAAAAAGTAAAAAGTCAAACAATATTAGTTAAATTATGACAAGTGACAATTAGTACTATATACATTATTACCCTATCAATATTTTCTATTAGACTTTTGCATACAGCCAGTTCTGCTATATAATGCAACGTATGTATTCCTAAAAATCAGAACACTATGCAGTAAAAACCAGAGCCGGCCGGGTGTGGTGAGGCACGTCTGTAATCCCAGCACTTTGGGAGGCGAAGGCGGGCTGATTACTTGAGCTCAGGAGTTCCAAAGCAGCCTGGCAACATGGAAAAACTGTCTCCACAAAAGTATAAAAATTAGCTGGGTAATGGCTCATGCCTGCAGTCCCAGTTACTTGGGAGGCTGAGGTGGGAGGATAGCTTAAGTTGGGAGGCCAAGGCTGCAGAGAGCCGAGACCACACCACTGCACCCCAGCCTGGGGAACAGAGTGAGGTCATTTAAAAAAAAAACAAAAAACAGCACTTATGAGAAAACTGGAGTTCAAGCCACAACTCTCAGAACCTTCATCAGTGACACGTTAAAAAATAAAGACAGGAACCTCATAAAAGTAGTAGCAGTTTTATACACGTGAAATGGTTAAGAAATACATAACTATTAAAATAAATAAGTCACCTTGCAAAAGATAAGCAGCTTGCTTGTGAAGTGGCCTTTTTTTTTTTTTTTAATTTTTTGAGATGGAGTCTTGCTCTGTTGCCCAGGCTGGAGTGCAGTGATGCGATCTTGGCTCACTGCAAGCTCTCCTTTCCGGGTTCACAACATTCTCCTGCCTTGGCCTCCTGAGTAGCTGAGACCACAAGTGCCCGCCACCACGCCCAGCTAGTTTTTTCTAGTTTTTTAGAAGAGACGGGGTTTCACCGTGTTAGCCAGGATGGTCTCGATCTCCTGACCTCGTGATGTACCTGCCTCGGCCTCCCAGAGGAAATGCTGGGATTACAGGCATGAGCCACAGTGGAGTGGACTTCTAAAGGGCTGCAGCTTCTGAGTTACTGCAAAATGGTCAAAGGAGTACTGTCCGAAATGGGTGGCAAAGTTGTAACACCAGATGTGAATGGGTATGGTTCATAACACATACAGGAAAATGAGGTAGATATTTCAAGAGCATCTGTATGTGTATCTTTTGTATATTTCTACACTGCTCAGTTCAGCTGGATGCATTTTTCTGCATTCACCTAGTGTTTCCTAGGGATTTGTGCATAAGCAAACTCAAAATTTACATTATGCTCAAATCGTTCCCTAATATACCACCCACACTGGAACAAATCTGTTTTCAAAACAAGTGTTACAGCGGAACTGTGTATAATTTGGTTTAAAGACTGAAACAACCTATATCAAAACAATAATGACTATATCTGGACAGCATGATAATGATCTACAAAGGACTTATATTGCTTTTATAAACTGATGAAGATAAGATTTAAAGAACATATTTCCAACATACAAAATCCAACCAAACCTTAAATAGTAGCCTCCATAGGCTAAGGGTTTTTTAAAAAGGCTAAATAAGTAACACAGATTCCTTTTATCATCTCCCTTTCCAGAAATGCCAAATAAATCACTTTTATATTCTTATTCTCCGTTTAGAAGGAAACCACACAATCAGGTAAAAAATGTGATTATTATACTAATGTACTATGTTATTTAGGGTCAAGGGCAATGGAGATAAGCACTTCTACTCTGCATGAGAAGAACAGAGAAGCTCACAGAAAAGGTGACATTTGAGTTCAATCTTGGAAAAATGAGTAGGGTTTCATCACATGGACAAGGACATTAAAGACAGGAAAACATGCATAAAAGCATAAAAAGGCATGGCATGTCTGGAGACTAGCAGCACTACACTGAGACAGAGGGTGTAGGTGAAGGAGTGTGGGGGAAGCTGAACAGGGAGAGGGAAGCGATGGCCAAGCCACGTGAAGAAATGGGGCCTTGTCCTGAAGATTATGGAAAGCAATTAATGTGTTTTAAACTGAAGAGGCAACGTATTCTGAATTGATGACATGATCAGATGAGCTAACAAAGATTACTACCAGTTTCATGAAGAAGATGCACAGACCATGCGGGGGTGGGGGAACAGCAAATGTGAGGTACTTAAGGAGTGTATTAAACAGAAACAGATGGTAACTGGGTATCAGGAAAGGGAAGGGTTATGCATCTCAGTATTGTAGCTGTTATAATAAAATTCATCAAAAAAAAAATCTGAGGATGGGAAGCAGTGGCTCACGCCTATAACCTTGCACTTTGGGAGGCCGAGGTAGGCAGATTGCTTAAGCCCAGGAGTTCAAGACGAGCCTGGCAACGTGATGAAAGCCCCATCTCTACAAAAAATTTTTAAAAATTAGTTGAGCATGATGGTGAATGCCTGTAGTCCCAGCTACTTGGGAGACCGAGGTGAGAGGATCACTTGAGCTGAGCCCAGGAGGTCAAGGCTCCAGCACTCCAGTCTGGGTGACAGAGTGAAACCCTGTCTCAAAACAAAATAGATACCTGGGTAAATTGTTTTAAGCACTATCAGAAATTTGCCCTAACAGTAGAATATTGTTATTTTAAGTTTTGTCACAGTTTTTTCAGGTTTGAGAGACATAAGGAATATGGGAGGCCAAGTATACCTTTTCGGAAATTAGCTATCTCTTAGCGGAGAAAGATTTAAAAAAGCCGAAATCACTCATTGTGAATCTACTTTCTAGATGGCTGCTGCCCTCTACAGTCTCTCTGAATTCACTTTATTTATTTATTTATCAGGAATAACATTAAGCTTAGAGTTAATCAAAACCAAAAAAAAAAAAAAAAAAAA
>NW_016813366.1:1305686-1316254 GCF_001698545.2 Rhinopithecus bieti | reverse complement strand
AAAAAAAAAAAAAAAAAAAGAAAGTTATAAATCCCCAGCCTGGCCAACATAATGAAACCCCGTCTCTACCAAAAATACAAAAATTAGCTGGGCATGGTGGCACATGCCTATAATCCCAGGTACTTGGGAGCCTGAGGCAGGAGAATCCCTTGAACCAGGAGACAGAAGTTGCAGAGAGCCGAGATCACACCACTGCACTCCACCCTGAGCCACAGAGTGAGACTCCGTCTCAAAAAATAGAAAGTTACAAATCCTTTCTCCAGAAAATATACACATACACAAAATGTTGCACAAAGTTTCAGGAAGCCTCTAAGAACTCATTCAAAGAATCCCAGTTTAGCCGGGCACAATGGCTCAAATCGGTAATCCCAGCACTTTGGGAGGCCCAGGCAGGCAGATTACTTGAAGTCAGGAGTTCAACACCAGCCTGGCCAACATAGTGAAACCCCCATCTCTACTAAAAATACAAAAATTAGCCAGGCGTGGTGGCACACGCCTGTAACCCCAGCTACACAGGAGGCTGAGGCACAAGAATCACTTGAACCCAGAAGCGACTGGAGTTGGAGTGAGCTGAGATTGTACCACTGCACTCCAGCTTGGGCAACAAAGTAAGACTCTGTCTCCACAAAAAAAAAAAAAAAAAAAAAAAAACCAGCTTTTCCTGTTATTAAGTGAAATGAGAGCCAAAAATAGAATTTGATAGGGTAAAGGAACACTTAAGAATGCTAAAAACAAGGATAAAGAGAACCCATGGAACAAAAAGAAAATCAGGAATACAAAAAGGTTTAACATAACCTTAGAAAGGAGAGTTTCAAGGATGGGCATGGTGGCTCACGCCCGTAATCCTAGCACTTTGGGAGGTTAAGGTGGGTAGATCACGAGGTCAGGAGTTCAAGACCAGCCTGGCCAACATAGTGAAACCCCATCTCTACTAAAAAAATATAAAATATTAGCCAGGCATGGTGGTGGGCAACTGTAATCCTAGCTACTCGGGAGGCTGAGACAGGGGAATCACTTGAACCCGGGAAGCAGAGGTTGCAGTGAGCCGAGATTGTGCCACTGCACTCCAGCCTGGGTGACAGAGTAAGACTCCATCTCGAAAAAAAAAGAGAGTTTCAAGATCAAAATTGTCAAAATCAGTGAAGCTTCGTTAAAGACTATACCGATGCTGGGCACGGTGGCTCACACCTGTAATCCCAGCACTCTGGGAGGCAGAGGTAAGGCGGATCACCTCAGGTTGGGAGTTCGGGACCACCCTGACCAACGTGAAGAAAACCCATCTCTATTAAAAATACAAAATTAGCCAGGTGTGGTGGCAGGTGTCTGTAATCCAGCTACTTGGGAGGCTGAGGCAGGAGAATCGCTTGAACCCGGGAGGCACAGGTTGCGGTGAGCCGAGATTACGCCATTGCACTCCAGCCTGGGCAACAAGATCAAAACTCCATCTTAAAAAACTAAAAAAGGAAAGAAAAAAGTGGGGGGGACTATCCCGCATTCACTGGACTTAGCAAAAAATAAAGGTCACCTAGCAAATGCCCTTTCAGTACTGTGGTCAGGACTGGAAACCAGATGAATGAAAGGAAGATGCGAAGTGCAGGCTTTCAGAAACCCAGCTGGGAATGGAAAGAGGGAGAGAGAGATATTAATAGATGGTATTGGAAGAGGACCCAGGAACAAGGGTGCTTTTTTTAAAAAATAGATGTGTGCATCTAAAAATATGCAGTGGTAAAGAGCCAGTAAAGAATAAAAGCAAGTAGAAAGTAAGGAGTAAGAAGTGCGGGTGGGATGATGGGGGAAAAAAATTAAGAGGGTTCCTAACTTAAGGCCAATACTCCCTCTTGAAAATAAAAGGATATTATTTACTATGTGATGCTACAGATACATGAGAAAAAAAAAAAAAGATCAAACAGCTGATTTAAACAGTGAGAGTGAATTGTTTAGAGAGTCTATTTCCATAATTGTACCCTGATTCCATCCCTAATACTGGTCAATCACCTTCTGTTTCTAGCTGGTCCTACTGGAATAAAACAAGAGGTATGGAATCAGAAAAGCACAGCAGTAGAAGACACACATTAACAGAATGGAGAAATAGAGGCAAAAGGGGGATACACGGCTGCCTACACCACACTAAAAGAGTATGAAAACAGCAAAGTATAAAGACTCATTTTCTTTTTCCTTTGTTCTTTTTTTTGAGATGGAGAGTTTCACTCTTGTTGCCCAGGCTGGAGTGCAATGGCACGATCTCTGCTCACCACAACCTCCACCTCCCGGGTTCGGGCGATTCTCCTGCCTCAGCCTCCCAAATAGCTGCGATTACAGGAATGTGCCACCACACCTGGCTAATTTTGTATTTTTAGTAGAAATGGGGTGTCTCAGCTGGGCACGGTGGCTCAAGCCTGTAATCCCAGCACTTTGGGAGGCCGAGACGGGTTGATCACGAAGTCAGGAGATCGAGACCATCCTGGCTAACAGAGTGAAACCCCGTTTCTACTGAAAAATACAAAAAACTAGCTGGGCGAGGTGGCGGGCACCTGTAGTCCCAGCTACTCGGGAGGCTGAGGCAGGAGAACGGCGTGAACCCGGGAGGCGGAGCTTGCAGTGAGCTGAGATCCAGCCACTGCACTCCAGCCTGGGCGACAGAGTGAGACTCCATCTCAAAAATAAATACTACTACTACTAATAATAATAAAGAAATGGGGTTTCTCCATATCAGTCAGGCTGGTCTCCAATGCCCGACCTCAGGTGATCTGCCCATCTCCACCTCCCAAAGTGCTGGGATTACAGGCGTGAGCCACCATGCCCAGCCAGTAGAGACTCATTTTCTTTTTTTCTTTTTTGTTGCCCAAGCTGGAGCGCAGTGATGTGATCTCAGCTCACTGCAACCTCCACCTCCTGGGTTCAAGCAATTCTCCTGCCTCAGCCTCCCGAGTAGGTGGGACTACAGGCACCTACCACCACATCCAGCTAATTTTTTGTAATTTCAGCTGATGTTTTTGTAACGGGATTTCACCATGTTAGCCAGGATGGTCTCAATTCCTGACCTCGTGATCCGCCCACCTCGGCCTCCCAAAGTGCTGGGATTACAGACGTGAGCCACCCCGCCTGGCCAAAGTTGTATTTCTTTAAGTCTGTCTACAAAGGAACAACAAAGCTTCCCCATAATATCAAAAGGTATGTTTTAATAGTTCTAAGCAATCATGATTAAGTAAAATTTTAAATGCTTTATGTTAAAAAAAATTGTTTTAATTACTTTGGACCCTAAATTGCTTAAAATTTTTTTTAAAAAAGTAAAAAATGCTTTACATATTAGACATAGCAAAATAATTACTAAAATTACTGGAGAAACATGGTTAAAATTTAAAACTATGCTTACTAGAGCATGGTGATTTTATCCACCAACATTGTATTAATATGTGTCTTTGCTCACTTTACTCTGGTAACTTCACTTTGAATTCAACTGTTAGAGACCACCAAGACCCTCTATCTTAACTCTCCCATAGGTGTGCTGTGTGAGTTAATTCCAACAATTCTAATATTAGCCTGTACTGTTTTGTTAAAGTTCCTGCATGGCAACGACCCCTAATCAAGGCATGAAAAATACTGATTGAATAGTGGTGTTTTGTATTTGTGGGTCAGGGGATATTCAGGTGGTTTATTATCAGCATTTTTTTAATGTGATTGATGAGTTGTACTTGGTCTCAATGAAGCTCTTCTTCTGACCTCCACTGAAGAGGCTAGAGAACAGGAACATGTCCGCTTGACAAGAAAAATATTAAAAAGCCCAGTGAAGACTCTATTTTGGGTTCCTACGTTCCAAGGTGTCCTGTGCACACATCCTGCTCTGAGAGAGAAAATGCACCCCATCACAGACTTTACACAACAAAGGACAACTGGAACTTGCACCCAAACTCCCTGGATGACTTGCTATGACAGCCTTTGACTGTGATGCATATCCTTACTATAATCCTGCTACTGGATTGTATCCTTTTCCTGTAATAAACGGTAGATGCACAATCATTGCCATTCTAGGCCCTGTGAGTCTTCTTTGGCAGTCAAACCCTTTTTCACTGCCTCTGTCAGTGCAATAGGCCTTAACTCTAACATTCATTTCCAAAAAGCAAAAATTTTTTTTTTTTTTTTTTGAGACGGAGTCTCGCTCTGTTGCCCAGGCTGGAGTGCAGTGGCCGCATCTCGGCTCACTGCAAGCTCCGCCTCCCGGGTTTACGCCATTCTCCTGCCTCAGCCTCCCGAGTAGCTGGGACTACAGGTGCCCGCCACCTCGCTTGGCTAGTTTTTTTGTATTTTTTAGTAGAGACGGGGTTTCACCGTGTTAGCCAGGATGGTCTCGATCTCCTGACCTCGTGATCTGCCCGTCTCGGCCTCCCAAAGTGCTGGGATTACAGGCTTCAGCCACCGCGCCCGGCCCAAAAAGCAAAAATTTCTAACATGTTACATGTCTCTTGGCTTCTGCCATGAAGCTAAGAGTCAATACAAACCTGTTATTAGAAGTCTGGGCCAGGCGCGGTGGCTCACGCCTATAATCTCAGCACTTTGGGAGGCCAAGGCGAGTGGATCACAAGGTCAGGAGATCGAGACCATCCTGGCTAATAAGGTGAAACCCTGTCTCTACTAAAAATACAAAAATTAGCCGGGCGTGGTGGCAGGCGCCTGAAGTCCCAGCTACTCAGGAGGCTGAGGGAGGAGAATGGTGTGAACCCGGGAGGTGGAGCTTGCAGTGAGCCACGATTGCACTCCAGCCTGGGCAACAGAGCAAGACTCCGTCAAGAAACAGAGAAAGAGAGAAAGAAAGAAACAAAGAGAGAGAGAGAGAGAGAGAGAAAAAAAAAAAGGAAAGAAAGGAAAGGAGGAGAGGAGAGGAGAGGAGGAAAAGAAAAAGAAAAGAAGGAAAGAAAGGAAAGAAAGAAGTCTGAACGTGTCCAGGTTCTGTGGCTCACGCCTGTACTCCCAGCACTTTGGAAGGCCGAGGCAGGCAGACCACCTGAGGTTGGGAGTTCAAGACCAGCCTGGCCAAAATGGTAAAACTAAAAGTACAAAAATTAGCCGGGCATGGTGGCACATGCCTATAATGCCAGCCACTCAGGAAGCTGAGGCAGGAGAATCACTTGAACCCAGGAGGCAGAGGCTACAGTGAGCCGAGACTGCACTTCTGCACTCTAGCCTTGGCAACAGAGCAAGACTCCATCTCAAAAAAAAAACAAAAACAAAAAAAAGAGAAATCTGAATGTGTCCTAAGAGTGAGTCACCACCACCAACTTCATGAGGACAGCACATTGCCAAGTATATATTGTATGAGTTGAAGGAAAACAAAAAACAAAATCATTTGTTACCTTCATGTTTTTCCAGAGCCTGTATAACATTGGGTAGTTGATTTATACCCTGATAGAGTCGGTAACAATCTTGTAAGTTTGCTGCTTGTCTTTGAAACTTCTTGGCAAGTCGGTTAAGATCTGGGAATCGACGAAGTAAATCTTCTTGTAAAGTCTGCCTCAATTCTGCATCTTCTACAAAAGCTTCCACTAAATTCAATCTGAAATAAAATAACTTGAATTAATCTAAAATATTTTAGTATAAAATTAAAATTTGTCAACTAAGCACATAAGTCTCAACTAAGTGAGCTCAAAATTCCATTTAAGAAGCTTGAATCCACCTGGCGCGGTGGTTCACACCTGTAAGTAATCCCAGCACTTTGAGAGGCCAAGGCAGGCGGATCACCTGAGTTCGGGAGTTTGAGACTAGCCTGACCAACATGGAGAAACCCCGTCTGTACAAAAAATACAGCCTCGGGAGGCTGAGGCAGGAGAATCACTTGAACCCAGGAGGCAGAGGTTGCGGTGCACTGAGATCACGCCATTGCACTCCAGCCTGAGCAACAAGAGCAAGNTTTTTTTTCGAGACAGGGTCTCATTCTGTTGCACAGGCTGGAGTGCAGTGGCATGATCATAGCTCACTGCAGCCTTGAACTCCTGGGCTCAAGGGATCCTCCCCTCTCAGCTTCCCAACTAGCTAGGACTACAGGCGTGCTACTATCCCTGGCTAATTGTAAATATATATTTTGTGGAGATGGGGTCTTGCTACGTCGCCCAGCCTGATCTTGAATTCCTGGCCTCAAGTGATTCTCCCACCTTGGCCTCCCAAAATGTTGGAATTACAGATGTGCACCACCACACCCCACCAAGGACTGGCTTTTATTATTACAAAAGACAAGTGATGCCAGCCCTCAAGTTGCTCCCACACTAGGGACGGTACCACCTTCCCATTTCTTGTTCAACTGAGAAGGCTGACAGGAAAGAATAATTATAATAATACTTTTGCCTGTTCTTCTCTAGACTTCAGGCAGGGATACTGCTGCCCCCTTGGGGTTGTCATTTCTTGACTGACTCACTTTCCCCTTCTCCTTTCCTCTCGGCAGCCAGACTCCCGAAAGGGATGATCACTGTCTTTGGGGTGGGGGTGGGATGTGTAGCCCAGAGGAAATGTTGATCGAGCCTCTGATGACTCATGAGTCACTGTAAGTTGGACTCCACAGGGTGAGGTCACAGTACAAACAGGGAGCCCAAGCTCAGGGTCTGAAATGGAGCTTGGCCAAGAAATGGACCCGTTTTCACATGAGGGATGCTTCCGAGCCATGGCAGTGACTGTGGACCCTGCACACCACATTCTCTTCCTCCCCATGTTAGTTTGTTAAGAGCGATATGATGAGCTGGGGTCATGAAAACACAGGTAGGATTGATTCCTCTGCTTGTTGGTGTGGCTTTCAGTGGCCCAGCTTATTTGTTCTGTGTCCACCTACCCACAGATCCTTCAACTTCCTTAGGAAGCCATCCAATGAATAATTCTGAGCGTCACGGGTTGCATTCTCCAGGAAACAGTCTCCACGACGGCAATTTGTGCACAGAAAGTTTACTGGGGAATACTGTCAAGATCAACACCTGTGTGGGGAGAGGAGGAAGACAGATGAATAGAGGAAAAAGCTGAACTTTAATGCTGTGGAAACAATGGCTCCTGCCAATGCCACAAGGAGCTCCGGAGCTAGGACAGCCCTTTGAAAATGGAGTGTGGGGCAGGTTGCTACCCTTGCATTGACCATGGGATGCAGGCTGCCCTAGAAAGTGGTAATGGCCTTGACTGAGGCAGCTTCTCCTCAGCCCAGAGCAAACCCTGGAAAAGATGCAGCTGCAAGCTCAAGCTGCCAATACTCCTGGGAGCTGGCATTATGAACACCTCTACTGCAGCCCAGCATCCACCACACTGGGCATAGGCTTTAGACCTTTCTTCCTTTTACCACATGTGTTTGTTTGTTTTTGTTTGTTTTGTTTTGTTTTTTTGACAGTCTCTGTTGCCTAGCTGGAGTGCACTGGTGTGGTCTCGGCTCACTGCCACCTCCGCCTCCACGTTCAAGTGATTCTCCTGCCTCAGCCTCCTGAGTAGCTGGGATTACAGACATGCACCACCACGCCTGACTAATTTTTTGCATTTTTAGTCGAGATGGGTTTCACCATGTTGGCCAGGCTGGTCTCGAACTCCTGACCTCAAGTGACCCATCCATCTCAGCCTCCCAAAGTGCTGGGATTACAGGCGTGAGCCACCGCGCCTGGCCCTAAATTTCTTAACTATTTACTGACATCACTAGCATTTACAATCCCTGTGTTACCAAAATGTTTATCAAGCATGTTATATGAGGAAAAACATGTTATCTCCAGAGTACACACAAAATGGCCACATATAAAAACACATTTAAAGCATAATTTCTCAATCTTGGCAACACTGCCATTTTAGGCTACATAAATATTTGTTGTAAGGGGCTGTTCCATGCTTGTTTAACAGAAACCCTAGATTCTACCCACTATACACTCTCTTCCTCAGCATGACAACCAAAAATGTCTCTCGACACTGCTGAATGTCCCCTGGAGGGAAAAACTGCCCCAGGTTGAGACTGCTGGTTTAAAGGAACTTGAATTAAAATATACTTTTTAAGAGAAAAGTAACCTAAACCATGTCCAGCTAATGTCTAGGCAGCTAACAACAGATACATGTTTTTTATGGAAAATGCCAAATTAGTGGGAACACAATTTGCTGCCAAGTTTACAGCCCCGTCAATGGGACTATAAACAAACATCAAGATTAATTAGGATGCCTACTGCTCCAGAAAAGATTTTTGTGGCATATACTCTACATTTGAAAAAAGAAACAATGGATGTAGTCAAATTACACAATCCAATAAAGCGAACTTTGGGGGCTTTCCTAGCTAAGCATCTGGATCGAATTGGGCTTCATCAAGTCTGGTCCAAGGATCACCAGCATCAAAATCACTTGGAGGTAGATAATACCAAATCCCTGGGAGTGGGGCCCAGCTGTGAAATCCCATGCAATTATTAGGCACACAGCTTGATTCTTATTCACACAGAAGTCTGAATCCTAACAATCACAGAAATCCCTTAGTTATCTTAACAAAGCAGGTAGGCCAGGTGCGGTGGCTCACGCCTGTAGGCCCAGCTCTTTCAGAGGTTGAGGAGGGTGGATCACGAGGTCAAGAGATCGAGACCATCCTGGCCAACCAACATGGTGAAACTCTATCTCTACTAAAAATACAAAAATTAGCTGGATGTAGTGGCACACGCCTGTAGTCCCAACTACTGTGGAGGCTGAGGCATGAGAATCGCTTGACCTGGGAGGCACAGGTTGCAGTGAGCCGAGATCACGCCACTGCACTCCAGCCCAGGCGACAGAGCGTGATTCCATCTCAAAAAAAATAAAAACAAAGCAGGGAAGGAGGCATAAAGGGGCAAGAAAAGATTGACAAAGTCTAATGCTGGCTGACCTACACCCTCACCTTTCCTTTTCTCTTCTTTCCATAAAACTCCCATATCCTTGTGGGTGACACTGAGGTCAATGGTAAAAAAACATCACAGAGAATATATTTCTGATAAAATAATCTTATACTTCTTCTCTGTTCCCAGTATTTTATCACTTAATTTCATCACTTAATCAAACTGACCAGAAAATAAATCGCAAGTAATCAACAGAGTTGAAGAGCCCACAAGCACACATATCCTCTCCTCTCCTCAGTGGAAGAGGTGGCTGTGCATCCCTACCTGTGAACTGAAAGGAGTCTGTGCAAAGTCAGCCAATTTTGTACCTCTGAAAAACTGATTTTCTACTGAATTTTATACTATATGATGTCTCATCTATTCAAGAGAAATTATTAGAAATAAAAAATTTATAAATATATAGTGAAATGAAAAAAACTATAAATACTGTTGGGAAGGAATACAAATTATATTCATAATATGACCTCATATGGTTTTTAAGTGTTATCTATGTTTTTTAAAATGTATATATCTGTATAAATAAAGAAAAAAAAAAACCTGGAAGGGTAAGAACACAAACTAAACTGTTAACACTGATTACCACCATAGACTAGGACTGGAGGTAAAGCAGAAGTAGGGGTGTTTACCCTCTTGATTTTTTAAAAACATGACCTGACCCTGTAGTGCTTTTCAAATAAAGTTAAATTATTTTTAAAAAACACAAATTATGAGATATAGCAATGATAAAACACAAATGAGAAGCCACAAATGCACACTTTTGTTGTACTTTTACAAATTGCCAACAAATTGTAAAACAGCTTTCTCTCAAGCAGCAACAGTTACACTTCCTATTTGCTCTTCATATCCCTTTCACATCCTATAAAGGATAAACCAAGAATAAAGCAAACTTGGTAAGAGAGAACCAATGGGGTTTTGTTGTAAAGAACAAACAAGGTGGAGAGATGCACTACTAAGTGCTGTAGAGTAAGAACAGAACACTCCAGATGTAAAAAACCAAAACATCTCTTTCTGTTTTTCTTTCTCTCTTCTTTTATGAGACGAATTTGTGCTCTTGTTGCCCAGGCTAGAGTACAATGGCTCTGGTCTTGACTCCCAACCTCAGGAGATCCGCAGTCCTTAGCCTCCCAAAGTGCTGGGATTATAGGCGTGAGCCACCGCACCCGGCAAAACATCTCTTTCCCTTTTGTCTTATTTCTCCAAAGTCCATGAAGAGAGCTGATACCTCTAGTTCATCCTTACTGGTTTTAAAAGATACTCAAACAGGCCAGACACAGTGGCTTACGCCTGAAATCCCAGCACTTTAGGAGGCCAAGGCGGGCAGATCACGAGATCAGGAGTTTGAGACCAGCCTGACCAACACGGTGAAACACCATCTCTACTAAAAATACAAAACTTAAGCAGGCACAGTGGCTCACACCTGTAATCCTAGCATTTTGGGAGGCCAAGCGGGTGGATCACCTGAGGTCAGGAGTTTGAGACCAGCCTGGCCAACACAGCGAAATCCCTTCTCTACTAAAATTAGAGAAATTAGCCAGACGTGGTGGCACAGGCCTGTAATCCCAGCTACTCTGGAGGCTGAGGAAGGAGAATCGCTTAATCGCTTGAAACCGGGAGGTGGAGGTTGCAGTGAACTGAGATCGCACCAGTGCACTCCAGCCTGCACGATAGGAGCAAGATTACATCTCAAAAAAAAAAAAAAAAAAAAAAAAAAAAAAAAAA
>NW_016813366.1:1295232-1305438 GCF_001698545.2 Rhinopithecus bieti | reverse complement strand
AAAAAAAAAAAAAAAAGATACTCAAACCACTTCCAAATGGAATGCCTTATCTAGATCAAATATTTATTAATTTTTCCTTATCAATGGACATATTCTCTCCAAACTGGATTTCATATATAGTATATCAACATAATTTTCAGAAAATTCAGAAACAACCATAGGGTTTCTTTCCTTTCCTAAGCCCCCCAATTTAAACCCAAATAACAATTGCAATATTCAAAAGATTAAAATGTCAACCTTTCATTAATTTTCCAATAATTAACTTTAATAAAAATGAAATTTAAGTTATTTCACAATTTTCACCTAAAAGCAGCATTAAGGACTGGGTGCAGTGGCTCACACCTGTAATCTCAGCACTTTGGGAGGCCGAGGCAGGCGGATCACCTGAGATCAGGAGTTCAAGACCAGCCTGGCCAACATGGCAAAACCCCATCTCTACTAAAAATACAAAAATTAGCTGGGCGTGGTGGCCGATGCCTGTAATCCCAGTTACTTAGGAGGCTGAGGCTGGAGAATCATTTGAACCCGGGAGGCAGAGGTTGCAGTGAGCAGAGATTACACCACTCCACTCCAGTCTGGGGGACAGAGAAATACTCTGTCTCAAAAAAAAAAGAAAGAAGTAAAATGGCAAAGAAAGGACAAGCTTCTAAAAAAACAAGGCACAAAGCAACATAAACATAGCACAGCTCCCTCAACCTTTGGTCAAGATATCATTAAAGGCCTAATAAATTGCTAGTTTCACAAGTCTATTCAACATACAACTTCAGTAATAATTACAGTTTCAGTTTATGCTTCTGGTTAAAAGAAGCTTAAAGAAAAACACAACTACTCTGCTGTTTCCGTGACAATGTCAATTTTAAATCACAATTTTAGAAGTATCACAGTTATCGTTGGCATAACATAGTATACCTATCAATCCTACTCAATAAAATGACTCAGCTGTATGCAATTCTGCCAGTCAACATGTGAATTAATATTGTATTAAATTGCATACAGCTGAGTCATTTTGGGGCTCAGTTAACCCCTAAAATTCCAACAGAATTAATCAAATTCTTGCGGCTTTTTTTTTTTTTTTTTTGAGACAGAGTCTCACTCTGTCGCCCAGGCTGGAGTGCAGTGGTGCAATCTCAGCTCACGGCAACCTCTGCCTCCCAGGTTCAAGCAATTCTCCTGCCTCAGCCTCCCGAGTTACTGGGACCACAGGCACACGCTACCACACCCAGCTAATTTTTTATATTTTACTAGAGACGGGGTTTCGCCGTATTGCCCAGTCTGGTCTCGAACTCCTGAGCTCACACCTGTAATCCCAGCACTTTGGGAGGCTGAGGCAGGCCAAGGCAATTCAGCCGCCTTGGCCTCCCAAAGTGCTGGGGTTACGGCCACTGCGCCCGGCCAAATTACTGGTATTTTAAAATCAACATTCTGTCCCCTCTTTAACCCTACCATTTCTAAGCTTCCATTATAAGAGCTGACTGGAATTGGTTGGGCATGGTGGCTCACACCTGTAATCCCAGCGCTTTGGGAGGCTGAGGCGGGTAGATGGCTTGAGCCTAGGAGTTCAAGAACAGCCTAGAAAACATGAAATCCTGTCTAACAAAAAAACAAAAACTAGCTAGTCTTATAACTCATTCTCTAGACAGATAGATAGGTTTTTTTTCAAAAGAGCTGACTGGAATTGCCTGACAGCTAATTTAAAAGGCTGAGAGCAAATACGGTTCCTAAAGAACTGTAATTACAAGTTTATAATTCCTTTTTTCATCTGTCCTACATATGGATTAAAGAAGTCAGAACCACCCATTTGATACATTAAATAGCAAATACTGTCCAGGCCTAAAGATTTTTAAAAAGGGTAAGTCCCAAGAGTCCTTATGTTTATACATGCACTTGGAGTGTTGTTCTTTATCCTTTTAAGCTTTTTCTTTTGTCCATTTATGGATTCATTTGAAGGCTTAGTAATTTTTCCTTTTTAATGTCAGAATTCTGTAAGGAACATTGAACATATGTTAGCATATAAAATAGTTTATTCTTGTGAAAATGCTGACAAAATAATTTGTGTATTGAATTTGGTATGTTTATTGCCTTCTAGTTTAATATTGACTATTTATATAAAATAAGATTAACATAGCAATCTTTTTTTTTTGAGACGGAGTTTTGCTCTTGTTGCCCAGGCTACAGTGCAAGGGTGCGATCTTGGCTCACCGCAACCTCCGCCTCACAGGTTCAAGCGATCTCCTGCCTCAGCCTCCTGAGTGGTTGGGATTACAGGCATATGCCACCACACCCGGCTTATTTTGTATTTTTACTAAAGACAGGGTTTCTCCATGTTGGTCAGGCTGGTCATGAACTCCCGACCTCAGGTGATCTGTCCACCCTGGCCTCCCAAAGTGCTGGGATTACAGGCGTGAGTCATTGCGCCCAGCCAGAGACATATTTCTTATTAAGATTGCTACTTTAGGGCTGGGCGCGGTGACTCACGCCTGTAATCCCAGCACTTTGCAAGGCTGAGGCGGGCAGATCGCGAGGTCAGGAGTTAAGAGACCAGCCTGGCCAACACAATGAAACCCTATCTCTACTAAAAACCCAAAAATTGGTCAGGCATGGTGGTGCTCGCTTGTAATCCCAGGTACTCAGCAGGCTGAGGCAGGAGAATCGGTTGAACCTGGGAGGTGGAGGGTGCATTGAGTGGAGATTGCACCACTGCACTCCAGCCTGGGCGACAGAGACTCCACTCAAACAAAAAAAAAAAAAGAAAGAAATATGTCTCCAAGTAAAGTATGGAAAGGTTGGCTTTGAAAAGAAATAAAAGTGTTATTTCTTCTTCTGAGAAAGAGCAAGAGAGTAAAAGAGTGAAAATACAGATAAATTTTGAGGTTTTAAGTGTTAAGGAAGAAATCATCTCCTTAGAGGTGGGAGATAGCTGAAGGCTTAAGGGAAAGTAAAAAATTGGGGGTTGGTCACTATAATGAGTCAGACAATAAAAGTAACATCCAGCTATCACTGAAAGCTAGAAAGCATGAAAGCACAATGGGACCTATCAGCATTGTGTGACCTTCTCCAGCAAATTTTTTTCTTTTTCGAAGACTGGGGATAGGGAAGGTTCTCACTATTCTCCCAGTCTAGACTTGAACCTGTGATCCTCCTGCCTCAGCTTCCCAAGTAGCTGGGACTACAGGCACAAGCCACCACGCCTTGCTTATCATAAATAATTTTGGCTGGGCATGGTGGCTCACACCTATAATTCCAGTACTTTGGGAGGCCAAGGCGAGTGGATCATCTGGGGTCAGGAGTTCAAGACCAGCCTGGCCAACATAGTGAAACCCTGTCTCTACTAAAAACACAAAAAAATTAGCTGGGTGTGGTGGCAGGCACCTGTAATCCCAACACTCTGGGAGGCCAAGACAGGTGGATCACAAGGTCAGGAGATCGAAGCCATCCTGGCTAACACAGTGAAACCCCGTCTCTACTAAAAAATACAAAAAAATTAGCCAGGCGAGGTGGTGGGCGCCTGTAGTCCCAGCTGCTCAGGAAGCTGAGCATGAGAATGGCGTGAACCTGGGAGGCGGAGCTTGCAGTGAGCCCAGATCGCGCCACTGCACTCCAGCCTGGGCGACAGACCGAGACTCCATCTAAAAAAAAAAAAAAAAAAAAAAGAATATAAAAAATTAGCCAGGTGTGGTGGTGCACACCTGTAGTCCCAGCTACTCGGGAGGCTGAGACAGGAAAATCGCTTGAACCCAAGAGGTGGAACTTGCAGTGAGCTGAGATCACGCCACTGCACTCCAGCCTGGGCAACAGAGCAAGACTCCATCTCAAAAAATAAATAATGGCCGGGCACGGTGGCTCACGCCTGTAATCCCAGCACTTTGGGAGGCTGAGGCAGGCGGAACACGAGGTCAGGAGATCAAGATCAATCTGGCTAACACGGTGAAACCCCATCTCTACTAAAACAAAAAAATACAAAAAACTAGCTAGGCAAGGTGGCGGGTGCCTATAGTCCCAGCTACTCGGGAGGCTGAGGCAGGAGAACGGCGTGAACCTGGCAGGCAGAGCTTGCAGTGAACCAAGATCACGCCACTGCACTCCAGCCTGGGCGACAGAGCGAGACTCCGTTTCAAAAAAAAATTTTTTTAAATAAATAAATAAATGATAATAATTTCTAATTCGATTGTTAAATAAAGTACACAAAGGAACAAATCCCTTGAAACTCATTTCTAGATGGCAATAACATATTCTCATAGTTGCAAGTAGGTTTTAGTCAATGGAAAGATGAACAGTACAGATCGGGTGCAGTGGCTCATGCCTGTAATCCTACCACTTTGGGAGGCAGAGGAAGGTGGATTACTTGAGCTTGGGAGTTTGAAACCAGCCTGAATATGGCAAAACCTCGTCTTTTTTAAAAGGAAAAAAAAAAAAAAAGTAACCTGGAAGGAAGATCAATCCAAAATGCTTAGTAAGGGAGATAACAGATTTCTCCTGAGAACTCCCAAGAAGGCTTAAACTAGGAAGCAGGAGGTACCACAGCAGACAGACTTGAGAAAGAGGAATAATTACAAGAAACAGGCCGGGCATGGGGGCTCACAACTGTAATCCCAGCACTTTAGGAGGCTGAGGTGGGTGGTGATTGCTTGAGACCAGCCTGGCTGGGCTCAGTGGCTCATGCCTGTAATCCCAGCACTGTGGGAGGCTGAGGCAGGCAGATCATCTGAGACTGGGAGTTCAAGAGCAGCCTGACCAACATGGAGAAACCCCGTCTCTACTAAAAATGCAAAATTAGCCAGGCATGGTGGCGCATGCCTGTAATCCCAGCTACTCAGGAAGGCTGAGGCAGGAGAATCACTTGAACCCAGGAGGCAGAGGTTGCGGTGAGCCAAAATGGCACCACTGTACTCCAGCCTGGGCGTCAAGAGCAAAAGTAGGTCTCAAAAAAAAAAAAAAAAAAAAGAGAGAGAGAGATAAACCAGCCTGGGCAACATAGTGAGACCTCGTCTCTACAAAATGCAGAAAAAAGAAGAAACAAACAAATCCTGCATAAGAAATGTATCTTTTTCTTTCTAGTCTGTGGTATTTCAACATTTGGCCTTGAAAGCCACAGGCCCTCCCCACTTGCTGCTAAAAATTATTGTCACCAAGAAAAAAATATTTCTTCTTACCCCACAGGTGGGGTAATAATCAGATAATATTTTGACTCATAAAGCCATTCTCACAGATGTTATTTCTAATGAACAAGTCTTGTAAAACCATTAGATTTTAGAAATTATTGCTATGTCCTGTGAAAGTAACCTTTCCTTACCCTCTTCTTCAAAAATCTACTTTGAGGCCGGGCGCGGTGGCTCAAGCCTGTAATCCCAGCACTTTGGGAGGCCGAGACGGGCGGATCACGAGGTCAGGAGATCGAGACCATCCTGGCTAACACAGTGAAACCCCGTCTCTACTAAAAAATACAAAAAAACTAGCCGGGCGAGGTGGCGGGCGCCTGTAGTCCCAGCTACTCGGGAGGCTGAGGCAGGAGAATGGCGTAAAACCCGGGAGGCAGAGTTTGCAGTGAGCCGAGATCTGGCCACTGCAACCCAGCCTGGGAGACAGAGCGAGACTCCGCCTCAAAAAAAAAAAAAAAAAAAAAAAAAAAAATCTACTTTGATAGCTTGCTTTCTAAAAAGTGTTACTCTGGTAATTATATTAAGTGACATTTCAGGTTTCTAAAGGGTCTAAACACATGCATCCTGCAGTTCTTAAACCAAAAGGGGATCACTGACACTTCCCCTATTCCCGTAAAGTGGAAATTAAAAATATAACCAATGGACTATAAGCTTGAGTGTTAAATTATCAATCACTTCCTTTAAAAAAATTAAAAGACCAGCACTTTGGGAGGCCGAGACGGGCGGATCACAAGGTCAGGAGATCGAGACCATCCTGGCTAACATGGTGAAACCCCGTCTCTACTAAAAAATACAAAAAACTAGCCGGGCGAGGTGGTGGGCGCCTATAGTCCCAGCTACTTGGGAGACTGAGGCAGGAGAATGGCGTAAACCCGGGAGGCGGAGCTTGCAGTGAGCGGAGATCCAGCCACTGCACTCCAGCCTGGGTGACAGAGCAAGACTCGTCTCAAAAAAAATAAAAAATAAAAAATAAAAAAATAAAAATAAAAAATAAAAAATAAAAAAATTAAAAGAGAGAATAGACATACTTGTTTTGCTTGTGTAGGCCCAGACTCTGCTTGGAAGGATGTTCAGTAAACACACACTGTTGCTCCCAGGGCAGGTGGTGGCAAAATACAATTGGAAATGTGACCCTGGAGCCATGCAAGCCAGAGGCTCTTTATGGAGCTGACAGAGAAGGGTGGGTGACTTATCACTGTATATCCACCTGTCCTTTTTCAATTTTGACACATATAAATGTAACTACTTATTCACAAATAATAAAAATTACAAATTGTAAATTGCCTTAATTACTTGCAAATTACCCAGTCCTTCCAATCTCTTTTTTTATTGATACTTCATAATTATACACATTTGGGGGTTTGTAATATTTTAATACATACTGAAACCAGAGTAACTGAGATATCCATCACCTGAAACATTTATCTTTGTTTGGGAATCCAATCATTCCAATATCATTTTTGTTGCTGTTGATTTTAGGTGTCTTTGTTTGTTTGTTTGTTTTTGATACGCAATCTCATTTGTGGCCCAAGTTAGAGTGCAGTGCACCATCTCAGCTCACTGCAACCTTTGCCTCCCAACTCAAGCGATTCTCGTCCCTCAGCCTCCAGAGTAGCTGGGATTATAGGCACACACCACCACGCCCATCTAATTTTGTATTTTTAGTAGAGATGGAGTTTCACCATGTTGGCCAGGCTGGTCTCAAACTCTTGACCTCAAGTAATCCACCCGCTGCGGCCTCCCAAAGTGTTGGGATTACAGGGGTGAGCCACCGCATATGGCCTGTTGATTTTTGTTTGAGACAGCATCTCACTATGTCACCCAGGCTGGAGTGCTGGGACATGAATATGGCTCTTTGCAGCCTCGACCTCCTGGGCTCAAACAATCCTCCAGCCTTAGCCTCCCAGGTAGCTGGGACCACAGGCACATGCCACCATGCCCAGCTACATTTTAAAAAATTTTTTTGGTAGAAATGGGGTGTCATTTTGTTGCCTAGACTTGTCTCAAACTCCTCGGCTCAAGCAATTATTCTGCCTCAACCTCCCAAAGTGCTGGATTATATGTGTGAGCCACCGTGCCCAGCCTCAATTTCTTTTTTTTTTTTTGAGACAGGGTTTCACTCTATTGCCCAGGCTGGAGTTCAGTGGCACAATCATAGCTCACTGCAGCCTCAAACTTCTGGGCCCAGGTGATATTCCCACCTCAGCCTCCCGAGTAGCTTGGGCTACAGGTACATGTCACTACACTGAGCTAATTTTTTTTTTTTCTTTTGTAGAGATGGTGTTTCACTGTGTTGCCCAGGTTGGTCTTGAACTCTGGGGCACAAACAATTCTCCCATTACGGCCTCCCAAAGTGCTGGAATTACAGGCATGAGCCATCGCACCCAGCCTCAATTTCTGGTTCTAAATCACTAAATCCCACTCCTCTTCCCCAACAAACCTGGCGTCAGAAATCACCTTAAATTCATCAAGCAGTACTTACCTATATTACATTTCACTTAAATTTTAAAACTTGTATCTAAAAGAAAAGACTGAAATAAAATATATTGAAATACTAGTAATTTTTGGATAACAGAATTATATAACCTTTTATTTCCACAATTTTAAAGATTTTCTGACATATATGTTTAGGTCACCTTAAATCTTTTCTAGAATAAAGAGTTAAGTGCTTCCTATATATCAGACCTTAAGTATTTTATGTATATTAAATCATCTCATGCTTATAATCCTATGAAGTAGCTGTTTTATTAATGTCATTTTAAAGGTGAAGAAACTATGACATAAAGGTTGAGTAATTTGCCCAAAATTACACACAATATGAACAAAGGTACATTGGCTCCCAAGCACATATTCGATACCATACCATCTCAAATAAAATAAGCTTTTTTTTATAGTGAAAAAAACTTATTTTAAAAAATATGAGTTCTTTAATCAATCTAAATCATTACTACTCTATTACTATGTAGCTCTCTGTACAGTTAAATGGTAAGATATACTTGCAAAACTGCGTATTACAATAAGTGGTAAAATCATGTGGATAACTGCAGGTTACATAAGACTAACAAAAGTATAAACTAATAACATACCTCTCCTCTATTCTGTTTTTATCCATGAGAGGCTGCTTAATCCACTGGTTAACAAGTCTTTGTCCTTGAGGGGTTTTACACTTATTCAGCAAGGCAGCCAGAGACTGAGAGCCAGTGGTATCTTCAACAGAACCCTAGTAAACAAAAAATAAAATAGAAAGAATGGCACATTCATTAGTGAAAACCTTACTATGCCATGAAAAACAGAGAAACAATAACATAATATTCTTCAAATATTAAGAAATTTCCACAAAAAGTTCCTCTTCCTAAGACCAACTTTCAACCTCTTAATCCGTATGTTCAGCTGTACATTTCTCCCCCAGCCAAAACCACTTTATAATTACTACAGTTTTATTTTTTATTTGTTGAGACAGGGTCTCACTCTATTGCCCAGCCTGGAGTGCAGTGGTGCCATCCTGGCTCACGGCAAGCCAGAACTCTTGGGCTCAAGGAATCCTCCCACTTTAGCCTTTCAAGTAGCTGAGACTACAGCCGCATGCCACTAAGCCCTGCTAATTTTTTCTCTTTTGTAGAGACAGAGTCTCATTATGTTGGCCAGGCTGGTCTCAACTCCTGGCCTCAAGTGATCCTCCCAACCTGGGCTCCCAAAGTGTTGGGATTACAGGCATGAGCCACATCACCCAGCCACTTACTGCAGTTTTAGACATAAAGCTTCTTAGAATGTCATTTTAAATTGCTAGGCCAGGCTCAGTGGCTTACGCCTACAATCCCATCACTTTGGGAGGCTGAGGCAGGCAGATCACCTGAGGTCAGGAGTTAGAGACCAGCCTAGCCAACAAGGTGAAACCCCATCTCTACTAAAAATACAAAAATCAGCTGGGCATGGTGGCAGGCACCTCTAATCCCAGCTAATTGCCCAAACCCGAGAGGCAGAGGTTGCAGTGAGCTGAGATCACACCACTGCACTCCAGCCTGGGCAACGAGAGACTCCATCTCAAAAAAAAAAAAAAAAATTGCTATTAGTAGTAGTACACAAAATTATTCATAAAGTAAGGACTAATACTACATAGATAGCTTGAAACTAGAGGAAAAAAAAAAGCAATTCGAGAGCAAGGCACAGAGGTGCACCTGTAGTCCCAGCTACTTTGGAGACTATGATACAATTGCTTGAGCCCAGGAGTTCGAAGCTGTAGTACACTCTAATGGCACTTCCTGTGAATAGCCACTGCATTCCAGCCTAGGGAGCATATACAGTGACACCAGTCTCTTTAAAAACAAAAAACAAAAAACAAAAAAAAGCCTTGAAAAAAAAATAGCAGAGCATGGTGGTTCATACCTGTAATCCAAGCTACTACTCCAGAGGCTAAGGCAGAAGAATCACTTGAAGCCAGGAGTGAGTGAACATCCTGGGCAACACTGTGAAACTCCAACTCTGAAAAAATGTTAAAATTAAGCAAGCATGGTGGCTTGTGCCTCTAGACCCAGCTACTCATAAAGTTGAAGCAGGAGGATCACTTGAGCCCAGGAGTTCAATACTGCAGTGAGCTATGATCTTGCCACTTCACTCTACCCTGGGTGACAGAATAAAGCCCAGTCTCTAAAAAAGTAAAAAGTAGGCCAGGCGCGATGGCTCAAGCCTGTAATCCTAGCACTTTGGGAAGCCGAGGTGGGAGGATCACCTGAGATCAGAAATTTGAGACCAGCGTGGCCAACATGGTGAAACCCTGTCCCCCTGTCCCTACTAAAAATATAAAAATTAAGCAGGCATGGTGGCAGGCAACTGTAATCCCAGCTACTTGGGAGGTGGAGGTTGCAGTGGGCCGAGATTGTGCCACTGCACTCTAGCCTAGGGGACAAGTGAGACTGTCTTTAAAAAAAAAAAAAAGTTAAAAGTGGAGTGGGGAGGGGAGAGAAGCGAAAAAATAGCCATTTGAAGCTACTTATCTAATCCAATTATAATAATATTTCAAAATATTTTAGCTCCTTAATAAAATTCTTCAGTA
>NW_016813366.1:1286139-1294830 GCF_001698545.2 Rhinopithecus bieti | reverse complement strand
CCTGAAAAGGTTAAGGGCTCTGACTGCTGCAATATCCAATTTCATGTACTGGCTGAAGTCAAAAGTAGTCAGTTCAAACTGTCCAAAATTGGAATCATCTGATAAGAGTTCTAAAAACTTGATTACCGCAGACAATGATGAAACTGCAACCTAAAATTAAGAATTTAAAATCAAAGATTTCTATACCACTGGATCCAGTTCTAAAGATTTTCAAAACAAATGCAAAATGAAATAAATTCTGAACCCCATCATCTTCCTTGGTGCTCCTTCCCAGTCCAAACCAAGAAAACCAAAGGTTAAGCTCTTGAGATTTGAAAATGGTTTTTACAAGGTGAAAATTAATGGTGATCGCAGCATTATTTATAATAGCCAAAAAAGAAAATTACCCAAATGTCCATCAAAACTAAAATGGGGACCGGGCGTGGTGGCACATGCTGTAATCCAAGCACTTTGGGAGGACGAGGCGGGCAGATGACTCGAGGCTAGGAGTGTGAGACCAGCTTAGCCAACATAGTGAAACCCCGTCTCTATTAAAAATCAAAAATTAGGCCCTTTCAACCTTGTGAGGTTAGAGTGAGAAAATGGTTATCTATGAGAAAGTGGGCCCTCACTGGACAACAGATCAGCCAGTGCCTTAATTTTGAACTTCCCAGTCTCCAGAACTGTGAAATAAAAATACAAAAATTAGCTGGGCATGGTGGCACATGCCTGTAAACCCCAGATACTCAGGAGATGAGAAAAAAGAACTGTTTGAACCCAGAAGACGAAGGTTGCAGTGGGCTGAGATCACACTATTGCACTCCAGCCTGAGCAACAAGAGCGAAACTCTGTCTCAAAAACAAAAAAGAACTGTGAAAATTAACTGTAATCGCAGGAGTATTTGTAACAGCCAAAAATGAAAATTACCCAAATGTCCATCAAAATTAAAATAGGGGTTGGGCAGTGGCTCACGCCTGTAATCACAGCACTCTGGGAGGCCGAGGCAGTGGATCACCTGAGGTCAGGAGTTCGAGACCAGCCTGGCCAAAATAGCAAAACTCCCTCTCTACTGAAAATACAAAAATTAGCCAGGCACGGTGGCATGCAGCTGAACCCAGAGGCAGAGGTTGCAGTGAGCTGAGACTGCGCCACAGCACTCCAGCCTAGACGATAGAGCAAGATTCTGAGACTCCATCTCAAAAAAACAAAAAAAAAAGGTTAAAATGGGGAGAGTAGCAGCGGCAGGGGGAAGGGAAGTAAAATGGATAAACTCTGACATGTTTGTGCTATGAAATATGAACGCAAAAATCCATAACTACACTCAATGATATGGATAAGTCTTACAAATATTGAATGAAAGAAGCTAGGGAGAATATATGATATAATTCCATGTATATAAACTATAAAAACAGGCCGGAGGCGGTGGCTCATGCCTGTAATCTCAGCACTTTGGAAGGCCAAGGTGGGCGGATCACCTGAGGTTCAGGAGTTTGAGACCAGCCTGACCAACATAGAGAAACCCCATCTCTACTAAGAATACAAAAAAAGATTAGCCAGGCGTGGTGGCACATGCCTGTAATCCCAGCTACTTGGGAGGCTAAGGCAGGAGGATCACTTGAACCCGGGAGGCAGAGGTTGTGGTGAGCCAAGATTACACCATTGTACTCCAGCCTGGGCAACAAGAGCGAAACTCTGTCTCAAAAAAAAAAAAGCTTACTATCATTGATACACAGCTTAGGTTTTGAGACAAATATGACAAATATCCTTCTAAAAAGTCACTATAATTTACATATTATTTATATTATATATTTACATTATATATATTGTAATTCACATTTATAATCCATATACCTGATTCTCCATTTCTGGCAATACAGCACTATTCATCTGTTCTCCCTTTTTGCCTTTCAACAACCGGTTGAGGTCCTGATAAATGTCTTTTGTGGAAAAGTCAGCTTTTTTTCTTTCTGTGATCAGAATCCCTCCTCTTTGAATAATCTATTTTGAAATAAATAGTTTAAACTACTATGAAAAAAGGAATAAGAAAAGCAATAATGAAAATTATAACAGATAAGTATAGTGATAACAGATTAACCTACATTAAATGTTTACACAATGTGCAAGACATTGATAATATGATGTACTGACACACTTTTTATATCAATAAACTAAATTTTCATCAAAATATAAAATTACATTAACATAAAGCTTTCAAAAAATAGTCCCAACTGTAACAACTCTTTTTTTGTTTTGAGACAGTCTCACTGCTGCCCAGGATGGAATGCAGTGACACAATCTTGGCTCACTGCTACCTCTGCCTCTCAGGTTCAAGCAATTCTCCTGCCTCGGCCTCCCAAGTAGCTGGGATTACAGGAGCAAGCCACCATGCTTGGCTAGTTTATTTTTCTTCTTTGCATTTTTAGTAGAGACAGGTTTTCACTACATTGGACAGGCTGGTCTCGAATCCCTGACCTCAGGTGATCTGCCCGCCTCAGCTTCCCAAAGTGCCAGGATTACAGGTGTGAGCCACCGCCCCTGGCCACAAATAACAACCCTTAACAGAACTATTACTTGTGGAAAGTTGCTTAGATACAATCTATGCTAAAAATGTCCATCACATGTGTTATCTCCAGCGGTGCTTATGGTACTTGAAGACCACAAAAAGTAAAGAATCCTTGGGAGATACATACCTTAAGAAATATCTAGGCCAGGTGCTGTGGCTCACGCCTGTAATTCCAGCACTTTGGGAGGCTGAGGTGGTGGTGGTGTGGGGGGGATCACCTGAGGCCAGGAGTTCAAGACCAGCCTGACCAACATGGTAGAACAGTCTCTACTAAAAATACAAAATTGGCCAGGTGTGGTGGGGCATGCCTGTAATCCCAGCTACTCGGGATGCTGAGGCAAGAGAATCTCTTGAACCCAGGATGTGGAGGTTGCAGTAAGCTGAGATCAAGTCATTATACTCCAGCCTGGGCACCAAGAGTGAAACTCCACCTCAAAGAAAAAAAAAAAGTATCTAGATAATAAACTACATGCCTATAACAAATGACACAATCAAAGCTGAGCATGGTGGCTCATGCCTGTAATCCCAGCACTTTGGGAGGCCGAGGCAGGCGGATCACAAGGTAAGGAGTTAAAGACCAGCCTGGCCAAGATGGTGGAACCTCACCTCTACTAAAAATACAAAAATTAGCTGCATGTGGTGGTGCACACCTGTGGTGGTGCACACCTGTAATCCCAGCTACTCAGGAGGCTGAGGCAGAAGAATTGCTTGAACCTGGGAGGCGGATGTTGCAGTGAGCCGAGATCGCACCACTGCACTCCAGCCTGGGCGACAGAGAGAGACTTTGTCTCAAAAAAAAAAAAACAAAAAACAAAAAATTAAATCACACAATCAGAATTTAGTTAAAATAAATAGCAAAATAACAGGCTAAAGTTCCACTCGAACTATCAAAACATGCTAAAGAACTGCATCTTATTTGATAAAACCATAATTATAATTACAGTGATATTTACTGTAATAATTACTCTTTTGGAACACAAGACAGAAAGGAAAGGGAGGAGAAAAGATCTGAGGTAAAATAAATCTTACACAAGAAACAGCTTGTTTTAATGTCCAATTAAATATACAGTTTCTGTCAACGTAAACATCAAAACATTATTTTAATTAGATACAAAAAATCGTTTTTTATTATTTTTCCTTAAATAAAACAGTATTATGTCAATTAAAGAGCCTTTCCTAGGCCTGGAATCTCCTCTATCACTAGACTCAATCTGCTTACCTGTCTCAGTTTCCCCACGTCTCCAGCAGTCTCTCCTCCAGGTAAAACACATTCCTTTGGTCCAATCTGGATGAGGAGAGCCTCAAGATTGGAGAACTGATCATTATCAGGGAATTCACACAGTCCTAGCTTCCTCTGTATGGAATCCACATACCCAACTCCAACCTGTCTCTGGCCATCAACTGTGGACATTTTAACACCCACAACACCAATGGAAGCTGACATATCATTGTTACCAAAGAGAATGTCTTCAAACTGAGATAGATTGCCAGGAGAAGCCTAAGTAAAATAAAATTTCAAAATTTAACAAACTCTTCAATGTACTTTAAAATTTTACTAGCAAAAGGAAAATCCAAACTCAATGAACCTTATTAATAAAATGCTTTCTTTTTTATTTTGAGATGAAGTCTTGCTCTGTCACCCAGGCTGGAGTGCAATGGTGCAATCTCGACTCACTGCAACCTCTGCCTCAAGGTTTCAAGCAATTCTCCTGCCTCAGCCTCCCGAGTAGCTGGGAATACAGGCGCACACCACCACGCCCAGCTAATTTTTGTACTTTTAGTAGAGATGGGGGTTTCACCATGTTGGCCAGGCTGGTCTCAAACTCCTGACCTCGTGATCTTCCTGCCTCGGCCTCCCAAAGTGCTGGGATTACAGGTGTGAGCCACCGCACCTGGCCAATAAGTTGTTTTCTTATAAAAAATAACTGGCCGAGTGCGGTGGCTCACGCCTGTAATCCCAGCACTTTGGGAGGCCAAGGCAGGCAAATCATGAGGTCAGGAGATCAAGACGATCCTGGCCAACATGGTGAAACCCTGTCTCTACTAAAAATACAAAAATTAGCCAGGTGTGGTGGCACGCATCTGTAATCCCAGCTACTTGGGAGGCTGAGGCAGGAGAATCACTTGAATCAGTGAGTCAGAGGTTGCAGTGAGCCAAGATGGTGCCACTGTACTCCAGCCTGGCAACAGAGCAAGACTCTGTTTCAAAATAAATAAACAAATAACTGCTTGTGGTTGGCACAGTGGCTCACACCTGTAATCTCAGCACTTTGGGAGGCCAAGGCAGGCAGATCACTTGAGGTCAGAAGTTCAAGATCAGCCTGGCCAACATGGTGAAACCCCATCTCTACTAAAAATACAAATCTGTGGCACTCATTTGTGGCCAGCCTTACCTATTATAAGGATCTTACAAACACTTGTCTCTATTATGACCTTAGTACTGGCCCTGCCCTCCCCTTCCCTGGCCCTCCCCCCTCCTTTTCCCATTCCCTCCCCTTCCCTCAGAAATTATCTATCTAATCTATCCCTCTATAGAGATGGGATCTTCCTACATTGCCCAGGGTGGTCTCAAACTCCTGGACTCAAGCAATCCTCCTGCCTTGGCCTCTGAAAGTTAAACTGTGACCTCAATCTCCTGGGCTCAAGTGATCCTCTCACCTCAGCCTCTTGATTAGCTGGAACTACAGGTGTGTGCCAACAGCCTCAGCTAATTTTTTAAAATTTTTTTATCTTCAATAGAGATGAGGTTTTACTATGTTGGGCAGGCTGGTCTTGAACTCCTGGGCTCAGGCAATCTGCCTGCCTCAGCCTCCCAAAATACTGGGATTACAAGCAAGAGCCACTGTGCCCAGCCAAACTGCAACTTTTTAAAAACCACATGCTAATTGCTACTAAAGTATCTCAAAGCATTCTATTATCACAATTTACTTAAAATACTAAAACACAATTAAATTATTCACATTTTATTTTCTACTCTTAAAAAAATAGGTAAATTAAAAGGAAGATAATTACCTTATATGCCAAATACCAATCATTCTCCTTGGATGCCTTATTTCCAGCTCTGTTCTTATAAACTTCAACTCTATACTGACGAACCAGAAGAAGATCTTTTACAAAAGATTCAAAATTCATTTTACTAAGCACAACACTCTGCAGATTCTTTGCTCCTTAAAAAAAAAAAAAAGTACATTACAGATTTGAGATATTACATGTTCAAGCACTGTATTAGTCGGACTTCACACTGCTGATAAAGACATACCAGAGTCTGGGAAGAAAAAGAGGTTTACTGGACTTACAGTTTCATGTAACTGGGGAGGTCTCACAATCATGGCAGAAAGCAAGGAGGATCAAGTCATGTCTTACATGGATTGCAGCAGGCAAAGAAAGAGCTTGTGCAGGTAGACTTCCATTTTTAAAACCATCAGATCTCATGAAACTTATCCACTATCACAACAGCATGGGAAAGATCCATCCCCATGATTCAATTATCTCCCACCAGGTCCCTCCCACAACACATGGGAATTCGAGATGGGATTTGGGTGGGACACAGCCAAACCATATCATTCTGCCCCAACCCCTCCCAAATCTCATGTCTTCACATTTCAAAACCAATCATGTCTTCCCAACAGTCCCCCAAAGTCTTAACTCATTTCAGCATTAACTCAAAATACCACAGTCTAAAGTCTCATCCAAGACAAGGTAAGTCCTTTCCACCTATGAGCCTGTCAAATCAAAAGCAAGTTAGTTACTTCCCAGATACAATAGGGTACAGGCATTGGGTAAATACAGCCATTCCAAATGGGAGAAATTGGCCGAAAAAAAGGGGCTACAAGCCCCAAGCAAGTCCAAAACCCAGCATGGCAGTCAAATCTTAAAGCTCCAAAATGATCTCCTTTGACTATGTCCCACGTCCAGGTCACGCGGATGCAAGAGGTGGGCAACCGCAGCCTTGGACAGCACTGCCCCTGCGGCTTTGCAGGGTACAGCACCCCTCCTGGTTGCTTTCATGGGTTGGCGTTAAGTGTCTACAGCTTTTCCAGGCACATAGTGAAAGCTGTCTGTGGATCTACCATTCTGGGGTCTGGAGAATAGTAGCCCTCTTTTCACAGCTCCACTAGGTGGTGCCCCAGTAGGGACTCTGTGTGGGGGCTCTGACCCCCCATTTCCCATCTGCATTGCCCTAGCAGAGGAACTCATGAGCGCCCCACCCCTGCAGCAAACTTCTGCCTGGACATGCAGGCGTTTCCATACATCCTTGAAACATAGGCAGAGGTTCCCAAACCTCAATTATTGATTTCTGTGCACCTGCAGGCTCAACGCCACCCGGAAGCTGTCAAGGCTTCAGGCTTGCACCCTCTGAAGCCATGGCCTGAGCTCTACCTTGGCCCCTTTCAGCCATGGCTGGAGCAGCAGGCCACCAAGCTGCTAGGCTGCACACAGCATGGGAACCCTGGGCTGGCCCATGAAACCACTTTTTTCTTCTAGGCCTCTAGGCTTGTGATGAGAGGGGCTGCCAGGAAAACCTCTGATATGCCCTGGAGACATTTTTCCCATTGTCTTGGGGATTAACATTGGGATCCTCATTACTTATGCAAATTTCTGCAGCTAGCTTGAATTTCTCCTCAGAAAATGGGATTTTCTTTTCTATCACATTGTCAGGCTGCAAATTTTCCAGACTTTCATGCTGTTTCCCTTTTAAAACTGAATGCCTTTAACAGCACCCAAGTCACCTCTTGAAAGCTTTGCTGCTTAGAAATTTCTCTGGCCAGATACCCAAAAGAATTTCTCTCAAGTTCAAAGTTCCACAAATCTCTAGGGTGGGGCAAAATGCCACCAGTCTTTTTACTAAAACATAACAAGTGTCACCTTTGCTCCAGTTCCCAACAAGTTCCTCATCTCCATCTGAGACCACCTTAGCCTGGATTTCATTGTCCGTATCATTATCAGGATTTTGGTCAAAGGCATTCAACAAGTCTCCAGGAAGTTCCAAACTTTCCCACATTTTCTGGTCTTCTTCTGAGCCCTCTAAACTGTTCCGACCTCTGCCTGTTACCCAGCTCCAAAGTCACTTCCATATTTTCCAGTATCTTTTCAGCTGCGCCCCACTCTACTGGTACCAGTTTACTGTTTTAGTCCATTTTCAAACTGCTAATAAAGACATACCCAGCTGGGCGCGGTGGCTCATGCCTGTAATCCCAGCACTTTGGAAGGCCGAGGCAGGCAGATCACGAGGTCAAGAGATCAAGACTATCCTGGCCAACATGGTGAAACCCCGTCTCTATTAAAAATACAAAAATTAGCTGGGCGTGGTGGCATGCACCTATAGTCCCAGCTACTTGGGAGGCTGAGGCACGAGAATCGCTTGAACCCGGGAGGCAGAGGTTGCAGTGAGTCGAGATTGCGCCACTGCAGTCCAGCCTAGCAACAGAGCAAGACTCTGTCTCAAAAAAAAAAAAAGACAGCTGAGACTGGGCAATTTACAAAAGAACAAGGTTTAATGGACTTATGGTTCCACATGGCTGAGGAGGCCTCACAATCAATGAGAAAGGCAAAGACGAATAAGTTACATCTTACATGGATGGCAGCAGGCAAAGAGAGAGGGCTTGTGCAGGGAAATTCCCGTTTTTAAAACCATCAGATCTTGTGAGGCTTATTCACTATCAGGAGAACAGCACAGGAAAGAGCCACCCACATGATTCAATTATGTCCCACCAGGTACCTCCCACAACACGTGGGAATTCGAGATGAGATAAGGGTGGGAACACAGCCAAACCATATCAAGCACCTAACACAATGCTAACCCAAAAACTTCCAGTGTTTTCTCAGTAATTTATTCATTTAATAAATTGTTTACGAAGCACTATTATATGTGCAAGGACTATGGAAGGTAATAGATATAAAATAGTGAATAAGCATAGACCCTCTGCTTATACGGAGTCTACACATAAAAATCAAAAGTTCTAAAGATGATAACTTTTTAATTTTTTTGTAGAGATGGGTCTCGCTGTGTTACACAGGCTGGTCTTCAACTCCTAGCATCAAGTTATCCTCCCACCTCGGCATCCCTAAGTGCTGAGATTACAGGCACGAACCACTGCACTTGGCCTGTCCTTTCTTATAATTTGTTTTAAAGTCTTTTTTTTTTTTTT
>NW_016813366.1:1282036-1285499 GCF_001698545.2 Rhinopithecus bieti | reverse complement strand
AAAAAAAAAAAAAAAAAAACTTCAGACTTTTAATTGCCCACAGCATAAAATTCCAACAGCTCAACACAACATGAAAAACCTTTTGTCATCTAACCCCACCCACCTGGGCCAGTTTCCACACCTTCCTTTTCTACACCACCAACGCCAATCACCTCCTTCCAAGCCCTCTCCCTAGCAAACCTATAGTCCGCCAAGACTCAGCGTGGACTTTGGCGACTCATACAACGCCTCTTCCGACGTCTCCGGTTTTTGGCGATCTTGCCTTGGCGTCTCTTGCAACCTCACACCCATAACCCCCCAACTTGAATTGTAATATTTTCTGCCTTGCTCTCCAATAGTGATCTCTATGACAGTAGAGGTATTTCTTTTCCATCTAGTGTCCATAACCCTGCCTAACACATTTCTGTCTAACGAATGAAACCTTTTGCATCAGGAGCATTGCATTTGCACCAGTCCTCTAGTCAGGACTAGAACCCACAACTCTACTCCCCCTAGGATGCTCTTTTCATTAGCATAACTACATAGCTGCAAAAAAGCGCAAAGAAAACAGGGAGAAAAGAGGTCAACTAGGCCTATCCAGAACATTTGGCCCACATAGGGTGAGACGTTTGTAGCTTTCCAGGGAGAGAGAATGCTGGATAGATGGGGTCGGGTGACGGAGAGCACTGAATGCTGAGCTAAAGCAGATAGCGTCCATGACTAGCCCAAGGTCACACGTTAATAAGCAGAGGGGCAGCGACTTGATCCCAAGCAGCCCAGCTCCAGAGTCCGTTGGTCCTGACCACTTCATCATACTGCCCCTCAAGGGCGCTCCATTACCAGCCCCTTAGCTGGACCGGCGGTATAAATGGGAGCGTCGTGGGAGCAGAATTACGTGGATGGCATGAAAGGGTCTCCTAAACCCCCTCTATTTTAAATCTCACTCGTGGCTGCTGTTTGTAATAAGAGATTCTGGCCGTGTTTCTAATGAGCGCTACATGTAGGGCCACGGCGAGGAATGCAACTGCTGGAAAATGAACTAGAACAATGCATTAAAACGCCTGGCACGACGTAAACACTCCGTGATCACAAGCTCAGATCCGGGACGGCTGGAGAGGCACGGGTTTCAGGGCTGAGGGGGGCGTCCCTCCGGACCCAAGCAGAACCTGGGGACGGCGGAATTCCCACCAGCACAACGTTCCGCTCCCGTGCCTCCGCGCTGGAGAGGCTGCTCACCACCCACTTTCTGAGGCGAGAATGGAGTCGCGCCACAGGGCCCCGGGTCCCCCTACAGCACGCGCCGTCCTCGCCCTCACCTGCCGGCCCCATATACTTGATCACCCCCTGGGTCTTGAACACCTCCCGGGCGGCCAGCAGCGCGTCCTCGCCGTGAGCCGTATAGAAGTCGCCCCGGTCGAAAAGGCGCACCGTGGTGGTCGGTTTCTCCGGCATGCTCTGAAAGAAACGCACGAAGCCGACCTCGGCCGCGCTCTCCAGCTGCAGCGTCTCCTTAGGTTGCACCGCCATGTCGGAACCTCCTAACCTCCTGGCAGAAGGAACTGCGCGACCCCACACCCACTATGCTGTTTCCCGCCTCCCCTCCCACGTCCCCCGAGCGGCGTCCGGCCACGGCGGCCACACCCAATCAGCTTCCAGGGCTGCGTTTCGGTGGGTAGGAGTCTGCCGCGGCAACCAATCATAAGCAGACGCTGCCCAGCTTCCCGCGCACACTGGGGACTTTAGCTACTGCGCATGCCTGCGCCTAGGTCGCGCGCAGACCCGCAGACCTGCATCCTTGATAGAAAGCAGTTCTCAGTGTTTTCTCAGGCCCAAGGCTTGGAGCCCCTGGGTGGGTGGATGCAAGGGTAGGCAGCCACTAGGTGGAAGATTTCCGGCAAGTACTGAGCTCGTAATGTGCCCGGAAGCATGGGAGTAACATCAGAAGGAAACTTGAAAACAAAACAAAACAAAACAAAACTAGCCTTCCTCCTCCTCCCAGTATTTTGTTGAAACGTATGCCCCTCTCCAGCTGCCCCTCCCTTTTTCTTTTTAAGCAAACTGCCAACATCGGGATTACGGGTTTATTCTACACAGCCTCCTTAACTGCTGCCTATTAGCCACATTATCGTTTCGTCCACTCGTTGATGATTCACTCATTCAAAAACATTTATATGGCCTGCTACGTCCCAGACTGCTCTTGGCTCTGAGGATCACCAGTAAAAAGAAAAATTACTGCCTTTATTCTGCTTACATTCTAAAATGAGAAGATTCAGATAATGAATATAGCAAGTAAATGAAATGGTACGTTAGAAGATAAGCGTTTGTGGCCCGTCGCGGTAGCTCACGCCTGTAATCCCAGCACTTTGGGAGGCCGAGGTGGGCGGATCACTTGAGCCCAGGAGATTGACACCACCCTGGGCAACATGGTAAAACCCATGTCTGTGATCCCAGGTATTAGCGGGGCTCAGGCGAGAGGATCATCTGAGCCCGGGAGGTCGAGGCTGCGGTGAGCCGTAAATTGTGCCACTGCACTCCAGCCTGGGCGACAGAGTGAAGACCCTGTCTCAAAAAATACAAAATAAATAAAAAGACAAACGTTTGACGCCAGGCGTGGTGTCACACGCCATAATCCCAGTACTTTGGAAGTCCAAGTTAGGAGGATCGTTTGAGCCCGGGAGGTCGTCTGCCCTCAACTATGTTCACGCCACTGCTCTGCAGCTGTGGCGACAGAGCGAGAGAACCTGTCTTGAGTGGGGGAGGGGAAGACCAGTTAAGGAAGAGGAAGGTTGAAATTTTAAAATGTTAGCAAACAGCGAGGCGCAGTGGCTCACGCCTGTAATCCCAGCATATTGGGAGGACGAGGCGGGTGGATCACCTAACGTCAGGAGTTTGAGACCGGCCTGGCCAACATGGCGAAACTCCCTCTCTACTAAAAATACAAAAATTACCGGGCATAGTGGTGGGCGCCTGTAATGACAGCTACTGGAGAGGCTGAGGCAGGAGAATCACTTAAATTTGGGAGGTGGAGGTGGCAGTGAGCCAAGATCACTCCACTACACGCCAGCCTCGGTGACAGAGCCAGACTGTGTCTCAAAAAATAAAATGTTAGTAAACACCTGAAGGAGATCAGGATCCATCCTGCAAAATTAACTCTTAGAAAAAGTTTTTGCTGACCGGTCGCCGTGGCTCACGCCTGTAATCCCAGCACTTTGGGAGGCCGAGGTGGGCAGATCACCGGAGGTCAGGAGTTCGAGACCAGCCTGAATAACATGGTGAAACTCCATCTCTACTAAAAAAAAAAAAAAAAAAAAAAAATAGCCGGGTGTAGTGGTGGGCGCCTGTAATCCCAGCTACTCGGAAGGCTGAGGCAGGAGAATCCCTTGAACCCGGGAGGCGGATGTTGCAGTGAGCCGAGATCACGCCATTGCACTCCAGCGTGGGCAACAGGGCAAGAGTCTGTCTCAACAAAAAAAAAAAAAAAAAA
>NW_016813366.1:1278029-1279859 GCF_001698545.2 Rhinopithecus bieti | reverse complement strand
CGGGCGACAGAGCGAGACTCCGTCTCAAAAAAAAAAAAAAAGAAAAAAGAAGTTTGTCGTTCCAGAAAGAAACCTCATACTCATTAGCAGTCACTCTTCATGTCCTCCTCCCCAGCCCCTGACAACCACTAATCTACTTTCTGTCTCTATAGATTTGCATCTTTTGGACATTTCATATAAATGGAATCATACAATACAGGGTCTTTAGTGACTGACTTTTTTGATTTAGCATATTTTTAACGTTCATCCGTGTTGTAGCATGTATCAGTACTTCACATCTTTTTATTACTAAATATTTCACTGTATGGCTATATTACATTCTATTAATCTCTTCTTCAGTTGGTAGGCATTTGGGTTATTTCCACTCTTCAGCCATTATGAATAATGTTGCTGTGAACATTTGTGTACAAGTTTGTATGTGGACATGCTTTTATTGCCCTTAGATGTATACCTTGAAGTGGAATTGCTGGCTCATAGTTTTAACTTTTTTTTTTTTTTTTTTGAGACAGAGTTTCACTTTTGTTGCCCAGGCTGGAGTGCAATGGCAAGATCTCAGCTCACCACAACTTCCACCTCCCGGGTTCAAGTGATTCTCCTGCCTCAGCCTTCCGAGTAGCTGGGATTACAGGCATGTGCTACCAGGTCCAGCTAATTTTGTATTTTTAGTAGAATGGGGTTTCTCCATGTTGGTCAGGCTGGTCTCGAACTTCCCTACCTCAGGTGATCTGCCCACCTCGGCCTCCCAAAGTGCTGGGATTACCGGCATGAGCCACCGTGCCCAGCCTTTTAACATATGTTTAACTGTAATACTTATGTTAAACTACAACCCATATGATTATGTTTAACATTTTGAATAACTGCCAAAATATTTTCCAAAATAATTGCAACATTTTACTTTCTCATCAGCAATGTATGAGGGTTCCAACTTCTCCAAAGTCTCACCAATGCTTGTTATTATATTGTGTTCTTGATTATTGCTATCCTAGTGTGTGGAAAATGGTATCTTACTGTGTTTTGATTTGCATTTCCCTAATGACTAATAATGTTGAGTATCTTTTCATGTTCTCTGTATTTTCTTGGAGAAATTATTTCCATTTATTCCTGCCCTCCCCCTGCACCAGCTGGTGTTGAAACTGATTTATTTACTTATTTATTTATCTGAGAAATTCTGTTTTGTTTTGTTTTGTTTTGTTTTTGAGACTGAGTCTTGCTCTGTCACGTAGGCTGGAGTGCAATGGCACAATCTTGGCTCACTGCAACCTCTGCCTCCTGGGTTCAAGCGATTCTCCTACCTCAGTCTCCTGAGTAGTTAAGATTACAGGCGTGTACCACCACGCTCAGCTAATTTTTGTATTTTAGTAGAGAAGGGGTTTTACCACGTTGGCCAGGCTGATCTCAAACTCCTGACCTCAAGCAATCTGCCTACCTTGGCCTCCCAAAGTGTTGGGATTATAGGCGTGAGCCACTGCACCCAGCCAAGAAATTATTTTCAAAACTTATACTTGATAATAGACTTGTAGGCCGGGCGTGGTGGCTCACACCTGTAATCCCAGCACTTTGGGAGGCCGAGGCAGGTGGATCATGAGGTCAGGAGATTGAGACCATCCTGGCTAACATGGTGAAACCCCGTCTCTACTAAAAAACACAAAAAAATTAGCCAGGCATGGTGGCGGACACCTGTAGTCCCAGCTACTTAGGAGGCTGAGGCAGGAGAACGGCGTGAACCCGGGAGGCGGAGCTTGCAGTGAGCCGAGATCGCGCCACTGCACTCCAGCCTGGGCGACAGAGCGAGACTTCTTCTCAAAAAAAAAAAAAAAAATAGAAGGAAAA
>NW_016813366.1:1269443-1274317 GCF_001698545.2 Rhinopithecus bieti | reverse complement strand
GAAGGGAGGGAGGGAGGGAGGGAGGGACGGACGCATGGACAAAGGAACAGGAACATTTGAGGAATGGGAAGGGGAATCTTAAATGCAGGAAAATTTGATGTATTGGAGGTACAGTGAGAAATAAGGTAGATTGGCCAGGTGCGGTGGCTCAAGCCTGTAATCCTAGCACTTTGGGAGGCTGAGACGGGTGGATCATGAGGTCAGGAGATCGAGACCATCCTGGCTAACATGGTGAAACCCCGTCTCTACTAAAAAATACAAAAAAAAAACTAGCCGGGCGAGGTGGCGGGCGCCTGTAGTCCCAGCCACTCGGGAGGCTGAGGCAGGAGAATGGCATGAACCTGGGAGGCAGAGCTTGCAGTGAGCTGAGATCTGGCCACTGCACTCCAGCCTGGGCAACAGAGCGAGACTCCGTCTCAAAAAAAAAAAAAAAAAGAAAAGAAAAGAAATAAGGTAGATTATGACTAGATTTTAGTTATTCTGGCAACGACATTGGGAAAGAATTGAGAGTGGGGAGAATTTGGTATTGGGAAGGTCAGAAATTAAATTAATCCAGGCATGTGATAAAGCTCTGGAGCAAGGTATTGGCAATGGGAGGGGAGAGGAAGGAGCAGCCAAGGGAGGCCAAGCAGAGCAACAACAGCTGGATGGCCACAGGGTCATGTAGAGCAGAGATGACCAAGGGCTGGGATTCCACCACTGCAACATGCCTCTAACTGCCATTGGTCACATGCCACCACTGCCCATGAGTGTTTTCTCAACTGCTCTTACTTTTTTCCATCACAAGATTCCAAGTCCTATGTGGGGGTGCCTGTGCTCTGGATGCTGAGAGCCATGAGAGGATCTCTGCTCTTAAACTTCTAAAGAGGGAGGTAGAGACCTGGCTCTCACAATACCACATACAGATAATTCTTCCCCAATTGCAGAGGAGATGGGATGCCAGACAGTCAAAAGGAGAAAAAGTGCTCACTACAGGGCCAGACTGAAAGGCCTTATATATGCCCCTCTGGCAGGGGAAAGGGGTACATCTTATGTCATAAAAAAGTGCTGTGATCAACTTTAGGCAAATAATCCTGGGAGCAATATGAGGTTTGGGCTGGAGAGGGAATAGACTGTTGACAAAAAGACCAGGGAAAGTGTGTAAGAGAAGGCAGATTTGAGGAGCATTTATTTCTCGGGGAGAATCACAGGGTCTGGTGACTATAACAATGGAGGAAGTAAAAGAGAAGGAATTTAGGACTCGGTTCATGGCAATGCCATCAATTGATTCTGAAAATATAAGCTATAAAATAGGTTTGTGGATGAAGATGATTAAATCATTAAAACTAGTTATGTGAAATATACATACTTTACTATAGATCTCAGGAAAAAAGAACAGAAATGGAGACGGTGCTTCTGTTCTCACTGAGCCTCACAGAAGGTAACAAAGGTAAGAGAACGGATGAAATCCTCCAGGAAGAAAAAGGGAGGAAAAATAGAACTAAGGACAAATCCTGGGAACATCAGTATTACAGAATCAGTAGAAGATGAAAAAAGTCAGGAGAGATTCATACCAATGAAGCCAAAGGAAATAAAAGGACAACACACTGAAGTAGAGAATGGGGAAGTCATCATGGTGACAGGCTGCAGAGAAAGCAAATGATTCAACACCGGGGGAAGAGGATCACTAGCAATTAGCAGGTCAGTGTTGACCTTAGCGAAAGTAGCTTCAGAAGAGACAGGACAGAGTCTAGAAGACAATGGGTTGAAGGGTGTGCCAGTTATTAACTTATTGCCTCTTAGTTTCAAATTCAGGCCAGGCGAATCACCTGAGGTCAGGAGTTCAAGACCAGCTTGGGCCAACAAGGTGAAACCCCATCTCTACTACAAATACAAAAAAAAAAAAAATTAGCCAAGTGTAGTGGTGGGTGCCTATAATCTCAGCTACTTGGGAGGCTGAGGCAGGAGAATTACTTGAACCTGGGAGGTGGAGGTTGCAGTGAGCTGAGATCGCACCATTGCACTCCAGCCTGGGTGACAAGACTCTGTGGGCCATTGGGTCTGTCACAACTACGATTGACCATGAACATGGGTTTGAATTGTGCGGGTACATTTATTTTTTTGAGATGGAATTTCGCTCTTGTTGCCCCAGCTGGAGTGCAATGGGCAATCTCAGCTCATCACAACCTCTGCTTTCTGGGTTCAAGCAATTCTTCTGCCTCAGCCTCCTGAGTAGCTGAGTTTACAGGCATGTGCCACCACGTCCAGCTAATTTTGTATTTTTAGTAGAGCCGGGGTTTCTCCATGTTGGTCAGGCTAGTTTCGAACTCCCAATCTCAGGTGATCCTCCCACCTCGGCCTCCCAAAGTGCTGGGATTACAGGTGTAAGCCACTGTGCCCGGCCATTAAGTCATTTTTTGAGAAAGCGCTTTGGTTGGTTGACATGGGGAATGGAAATTCTACAGGTTGAACAGTTCATTCTGAAAGCAGAATGGGCTAGTTCCCTTTTAAAGTTTGATAAGAAAGGGTCCGGGCATAGTGGCTCATGCCTGTAATCCCAGCTCTTTGGGGGGCCGAGGTGGGTGGATCACCTGAGGTCAGAAGTTCAAGACCAGCCTGGCCAACATGGTGAAACTCCGTCTCTACTAAAATACAAAAAAAAAAAAAACCGGCCAGACGTGGTAGTGGGTTCCTGTAGTCTCCCAATTACTTGAGAGGCTGAGGTAGGAGGGTGGCTTAAGCTTGGGAGGCAGAGTGAGACAGAATGGCTGGGCTACTGGCCAAACCCCACCCCTAAGCCTGCAATCATGGCCCTAAGTAAAAACAGCTGACCCCATTTTTCTGCCCAAATGTTACCTCTTTGGCCTGCCATGCCCCTATCCTGTGCCCATAATGACGTCAGCTGGCAGAGCAACATAAGCAGCTGAGCAGCAGAGAAGCTACTGAGTGTCAGAGACTGCAGACAGACGCAGCTAACTTCAGAGGCTACGGCTTAGGGAAAGACCTTCTTCCTGTACCACCCCCATTCCAGCTGCCATCCCACTGAGGGCCATTTCCATCACCCAGTAAAATCCTCCGCATACACTACCCCTTCAATCCATTCATTTGTCCTGATTCTTTCCAGATGACAGACAAGAACCTGGGCGCCAAGAGGGCAGGGGCTTGGACGCTGCTGCCAGGGGCGTACAGAGCCTGCTCCCACCAGAGAGGATCGACCAACTGGTTCCAGCATTCATTCACTCTGGTTCCCACACTGCTTGTTCACACATTCCCTCTTCCAAAAAGTGGCCAGCAGTGGGCTGAAAGGGGCCACTCCAGTTCCTGCCCACGAAGGGGGTCAAGGTCAAGGGAATTATCCCATCTCAGGAGGTTGCCATGAGCCAAGATTGCGCCACTGCACTCCAGCCTGGGTAACAGGCTGAGACCCCATTTCAAAAATAAATAAAAAATAAAGTTTGATAAGAAGGAAAAAAGACAGATGGGAATGGTAGATTGTTAGAAGGCTAAGATCAGTGGGAATTTTTATTTATTTATTTATTTATTTATTTAGAGATGGGGCGTCTTGTCATGTTGCTCAGGTGGTCTTGAACTCCTGGCCTCAAGCAATCCTCCCGACTCAGCCTCCCAAATTACTAGGATTACAGACTTGAGCTGCCACACCCCACCTACAGCAGGATTTTTTTTTTTTTTTGAGATAGGAGTCTTGCTCTGTCACCCAGGCTGGAGTGCGATGGCGTGATCTCCGCTCATCACAACCTCCACCTCCCAGGTTCAAGCAATTCTCCTGCCTCTGCCTCCTGAGCAGCTGGGATTACAGGCATGCACCACCACGCCCAGCTAATTTTTTGTATTTTTAGTAGAGACGGGGTTTCTCCATGTTGGTCAGGATGGTCTCGAACTCCCGACCTCAGGTGATCCGCTCACCTCGGCCTCCCAAAGTGTTGAGATTACAGGTGTGAACCACAGTGCCCAGCCTTCAGTGGTAATTTTTTTTTTTTTTTTTTTTGAGACGGAGTCTCGCTCTGTCGCCCAGGCTGGAGTGCAGTGGCCGGATCTCAGCTCACTGCAAGCTCCGCCTCCCGGGTTTACGCCATTCTCCTGCCTCAGCCTCCCGAGTAGCTGGGACTACAGGCGCCCACCACCTCACCCGGCTAGTTTTTTTGTGTTTTTTAGTAGAGACGGGGTTTCACCGTGTTAGCCAGGATGGTCTCGATCTCCTGACCTCGTGATCCGCCCGTCTCGGCCTCCCAAAGTGCTGGGATTACAGGCTTGAGCCACTGCGCCCGGCCCAGTGGGAATTTTTAATGAGGGAGGGTGAACATGTCTTAGGATGATAGGAAAAAATTGGGAAAGTATATCTACCAAAAGTGCTGTGAGTGTTGACAGTAGAAAAAGATGAGGTTAAAGTGGTGCAAGGATTTGTAAAAGAAGATCTTCTGCTAGGCCTTGACTAAGCAGAGGGTTTCCCAAGCCTAAGAAAGAACATAAGCAAAGGAAGGATAGAACCTAAGTCAAGGTATAAAAGGACAGAGGGGCCAGGCAGAGTGGCTTATGCCTGTAATCCCAGCACTTTGGTATTGCATCCTCCAAGGTAGGAGGAAGGTTTGCATCCAGGAGTTCGAGACTGGCCTGGGCAACACAGCAAGACACTGTCTCTACAAAAAAATTATAAACGTATTTCAGCCTGCCCAACATGGTGAAACCCTATCTCTACTAAAAATACAACAAATTAGCTGGATGTGGTGGCAGGCACTTGTAATCCCAGCTACTCAGGAGGCTGAGGCTCAAGAATCGCTTGAACCCAGAAGGTGGAGGTTGCAGTGAGCCAAGATTGCACCACTGCACTCCAGCCTGGGATACAGAGCAAGGCTCTGACTCATAAAATTAATTTAAGC
>NW_016813366.1:1262772-1266659 GCF_001698545.2 Rhinopithecus bieti | reverse complement strand
ACGATTGACCATGAACATGGGTTTGAATTGTGCGGGTACATTTATTTTTTATTTTATTACTTTTTTTTTTTGAGACGGAGTCTCGCTCTGTCGCCCAGGCTGGAGTGCAGTGGCCGGATCTCAACTCACTGCAAGCTCTGCCTCCTGGGTTTATGCCATTCTCCTGCCTCAGCCTCCCGAGTAGCTGGGACTACAGGTGCCCACCACCTCGCCCGGCTAGTTTTTTGTATTTTTTAGTAGAGACGGGGTTTCACCATGTTAGCCAGGATGGTCTCGATCTCCTGACCTCGTGATCTGCCCGTCTTGGCCTCCCAAAGTGCTGGGATTACAGGCTTGAGCCACCGCACCCGGCCGCGGGTACATTTAAACACATATTTTCAATAAAACTCCGTCTCAAAAAAAAAAAAAAAAAAAAAAACCCAAAAAACAAATTCACACTTTGCACTTCTCTGTGAAAATGGATCTGAAGCTCTGTCAGCAGAGGGTGCTGGAGAGGCACTGAAAAGGAAAGTTTTGTTTCCTAGCTCTGGTGTCCTGGCTTGACAGGCTCCTGCAGCATCCAGGGCTGCTCCATCATCCGGCTCTTGCAGCATGGGGTGGCTTCTCCAGGATGCTTCTGGGCCTGCAATGGATGGCAGCCAGCAGCCTCCCTGAGCATCTGTCCCATACCCCACCTGCTGGGGCAATATTATAGGCTGCTTTTGGTGTCTGCTGAGACACCTACCTATGAATAGCTTTCCCCCAGCATCCTAGAGCAGGGGTCAGCAAACATTTCCAATAAGCGTTTTAGACTCTGTGGGCCATTGGGTCTCTCACAACTACAATTGACCCTGAACACCGGTTTGAATTGTGCGGATACATTTAAACACATTTTTTTCAATAAAAGTTACACGCAGTGTGCACCTGCCTCCCTTCTACCTCCTCTACCTCTTCTGCCTCTGCCACCCAGAGACAGCAAGACCAACCCTTCCTCTTCCTCCTCCTCAGCCTACTCAAAGTGAAAACTATGAGGATCAAGACCTTTATGATGATCCACTTCCACTTAATAAAGAGTAAATAGGGCCAGGCACGGTGGCACATGCATGTAGTCCCAGCACTTTGGGAGACCAAGGCGGGTGGATTACTTGAGGTCAGGAGTTCAAGATCAGCCTGGCCAACATGGCAAAACTCTGTCTCTACTACAAATACAAAAATAAGCCAGGCATACTGGTGCACATCTGTAGTCCCAGCTACTAAGGAAGCTGAGGCAGGAGAATTGCTTGAACCCGGGAGGCAGAAATTGCAGTGAGCCGAAATCATGCCACTGTACTCCAGCCTGGGCAATGGAATGAGGCTCTGTCTCACCAAAAAAAAAAAAAAGAAAAAAAAAAGAAAAGAAAAAAAAGAAAAGAAACCTTGTCTCTACTAAAATACAAAATTAGCCAGGCATGGTGGTGGGCGCCTGTAATCCTAGCTACTTGGTAGGCTGAGGCAGGAGAATCGCTTGAACCCTGCAGTGAGCCGAGATTGTGCCACTGCACTCCAGACTAGGCTACAGAGGGACACCCTGTCTCCAAAAAAAAAAAGAAAAAACAAAAACAAAAAAACAAAGAGGCTGGGCACGGTGGCTCACGCCTATAATCCCAGCACTTGGGGAGGTAGAGGTGGGCAGATCATGAGGTCAGGAGTTTGAGACCAGCGTGGTCAATATGGTGAAACTTCGTCTCTACTAAAAATACAAAAATTAGTCGGGCATGGTGGTGGACGCCTGTAGTCCCAGCTACTCGGGAGGCTGAGGCAGAAGAATCGCTTGTACCTAGGAGGTGGAGGTTGCAGTGAGCGGACATTGTGCCACTGCACTCCAGCCTGGGAGACAGAGTAGGACTCCATCTCAAAAATAAATAAATAAATAAAAGAACAAGAACAAGAAGAAATTTGAAATGTCCAAGTTAAGAAATTCAGTTTAAACTGTTTTATTTCATAGCTCATAAAAAAGTATGTATGTACAAGACTCAAGTAAATAGAAAGACAGCTTTCAATCACAAATCAGATAGTTTTTCAAACTCTACTGTGGAAGCATATTTAATGCACACATTTGAACGTTACACATAAAAAATTTTAACTATGCAGTCCAAGTTCTGGATTTTACATTAGATCTGCATATATAAGACACTTGTGGTCAAATTTCAAGATTGGTAAAGCCAATTTCAAGCTGCTTATATTTTGAGTACAGGTTTCACTATTACAAATATATCATGTTAAACTAACAAACTCATGACCTTCAAATATGTCTTCGTCCCATGCGCATACATTTGTAATTTGCGTCCATTTGCTATTTCCCTTCTTTCATAATCTTCAAATTATAGTAGTTATGCATTGAGTTCCCTATGCATCTCACCCATCTCCTTTATCTGAAACAGGAAAAAGTACAGAAAAAAATTCTAAATAATTTTTCAATCTTTTGTTCACTCTTAAAATAGTATTAAATAAAATAAAGTTAAAGGAACACAAGATGATTTTTTTCCACATTTATAAGACTGATTTAAATTAAAAAAAGAAAAGTTATATTGCAAGGAAACACACATTTAAGTGTTTTCAAGCTTCTATTTAGAGATAAGATCTCCAAAGTGACTAGGGCAAGTTGGAGGTAAGCTAGATCTTTAAGAATAAGATTTTATTAAGTGCATACTATTTTTAAGGCTAAGAAAACATTGATTTACTTTCTATTATCAATCTTTCATTTTATATGGGGGGAAACTCAAGTTCAAAATTAGTGTTTGTCTCAGATCACACAACTAGTTACAGGCAAACTGAGACGATGACAGTGACTACTACTACTCTGTTGACAAATATTTTCTTATGTGGCAAGCATGGGACCAACACTTTACACCGATTATCTTTAATCCTTGCAACAGGTCCATACTATCTATTATCCTCATTTTACAGATGAGGAAACATGGAGGCTTAAAGAAGTTATACAACTTTGCCCAGCCAAACCCAGGTCTGTACTGCTCTGCACTACAACACTACTTTGTCTTTCTGCCTGTCTGTTACAGTTCAATTCAGGTTAGTCTTCTAGACTTCTGGTCACCAAACCAAACAAGCCAGATGACCTACTACGGAATGGGAAAAAATGCTAGAACTTTCTGGTTCTATTAGATTTTTTCCAATATTCCTTTACATTTCTATTTTTATTATTTGCTAAAATATTAGTAAGTGGCCCATATACAAAGATACACAAAAATTGATAGATATATGAAAAATGTTAATGATAGGGTTCAAGGACAAGTGTTCATATTCAATTCCAAGGGACTGAAACACAACAACAATCTGCCACTTTGATCTCATACTAGTATAGATGACTAGTTAGTACACAATAGATTTATTATGACAAATTAAGTTCATATTAAATGATTATTTCACTGGCATAAAGATAACAGATCACCAGTCACAATGAGTTTCTCCAAGGTGAATCCACTGGAGTATGCCTTTAGAAGATTCTGTTAGATGTTGACACTTTGTAAAATAAAAACCATAGACTTCCCATTCCACTCTTCTATGAGGCAAAAATCAATAGATGGTGATCTGCCATGGAACTCATATAAGAAGATTTAGGTAAGAGCACATTCTAAGACTGTCCCTGAGACCCTAAAGACAACAGTATAAAGGGACTCCAGTGTAACTGAAATGCATCAGTGTGTAGGAAGCTAGAGTGACTAGGAGTAACAGATTCAACAGGGCCTTTCTATTTAGGTAAGTAATCCATTTACCTCAGCCTTCTCATACTTTGCCATTCTTTTCTTTCTGGAAATAACCTGAGTGGAAGAAAGACAATTACTGTTTTAGGACTGCTACTCAAAAAAAGGTTATCTAAATTGACATATATGCTTTTTTTTTTTTTTTTTTTT
>NW_016813366.1:1257190-1260708 GCF_001698545.2 Rhinopithecus bieti | reverse complement strand
GACCACTGCACTCCAGCCGGGGTGACAGAGCGAGACTCCGTCTCAAAAAAAATAAATAAATAAAATAAAATAAAATAAATAAATAAATAAAAAACGATGCTGTATCCAATGGGAGAACAAGGAAGGAAGGGAAGGGGCAGAGGGGGGAGGGGGCTGGAGTGCAGTGGCGCGATCTTGGCTCACTTCAAACTCCACCTCCCAGGTTCACACCATTCTCCTGACTCAGCCTCCTGAGTAGCTGAGACTACAGGTGCCCGCCACCACACCCGGCTAATTTTCGTATTTTAGTAGTGACGGGGTTTCACCGTGTTAGCCAGGATGGTCTCAATCTCCTGACCTCGTGATCCACCCGCCTCGGCCTCCCAAAGTGCTGGGATTACAGACCTGAGCCACCACGCCCGGCCAGCGAGACTCCATTTCAAAAAAAAAATAAAGAAATTTAACAGTTTGGTGTGCATTCTTCCACATCCTCCTTTTCCACACCAATACAAATATCATATATATATACATGCATCTAAGTTTTGGGGTCTAAAAATGGGATCATGCAGTATCATCACCACCTGTGCACAGCCCATATCAACATCACAGCAACCATTCCAGATCCAAAGATAAAGATCGAACTCACTCATTCACATTATTCCCTATCATAGATACAATAAATACAATTTACTCTCTTACTGATACACACTCAGGGTATTTTCCAGATTCACTTTTTTGTTGTTTGTTTGTTTTTATTCTTTTTTTGAGACGGAGTTTCGCTCTTGTTGCCCAGGCTGGAGTGCAATGACGTGATCTCGGCTCACTACAACCTCTGCCTCCTGGGTTCAAGCGACTCTCCTGCCTCAGCCTCCTGAGTAGCTGGGACTACAGGCATGCACCACCATGCTGGCTAATTTTGTATTTTTAGTAGAGATGGGGTTTCTCCATGTTGGTCAGGCTGGTCTTGGACTCCTGACCTCAGGTGATCCGCCCACCTCGGCCTCCCAAAGTGCTGGGATTATAGGTGTGAGCCACCACGCCTGGCCAGATTCACCCTTACAAGCAATGCTATGATACAATAACTGAATGTGCTTCCTTATTGAATGTGCTTCCTTATTGCACTTGTGTTTTCATTTATTTCTACAGGATTAGACTTCCAGCATTAACCACTCGTGTTCATTTGCCATCTGAAATTTCTGTTAACTGTCTATCCCTACCTGTTGTAATTCTTTCTTTAGGTTTCCTCATCAATTTTTAAGAACTCTTTGTGTATTATGTATAACATCCTTTCTTGCTTTATGCACCATAGTTTTGTAATGCCCATCATTGATATTTTTTACTTCACAGTCTTTTTGCCATATAAAATGTTTAGTTTTAATGAAGCCAAAATATATATATAGGACTAGGTGCAATGGCTCATGCCTGTAATCCCAGCAGTTTGGGAAGCTAAGCCAGAAGAATTGCTTGAGCCCAGGAGTTTAAGACCAGCCTCGGCAGCCATAGCAAGACCTGGTCTCTACTAAAAATTAAAAAATTAGCCAGGTATGGTGGCACGTACCTGTAGTCCTTGCTACTTGGGAGGCTGGGTCAGGAGGGTTACTTAAGTCCAGGAATTGGAGGTTGCAGTAAGCTATAATCATGCCACTGCACTCCAGCCTGGGTGACACAGCAAGACCCTCTCTCAGAATACACATACACATATGTATCTTTTCTTTAATGGATTCCAGATTTCTTGCCTTACATGGTTGCCCCTACCACAAGGTTGTACAAACATTCCATCAATTAATTTTCTTGGGAATTGTTTTACTTTTTTATATTTTTAAAAATGTAAATGTCTTTGAACACGGATACACTGCCCAACTCCTTTCCTACTGCTGTGCTCTGGACATACCACCCTTACACAGCTAGGCAATATGGCCAGCCTAGTGGAGTGAAATAGGAATTCAACTTTTGTTTTGTTCCAGATGGATAGCCAAACATGGTTGATTGAACTGGAAATCTCAGTTTCCAAATACCCTCAAACCTGTTTCTGAATTCTGTTATGTTAGTAAGATTTCTTTCTTTCTTTCTTTCTTTTATGAGACGGAGTTTCGCTCTTGTTGCCCAGGCTGGAGAACAATGGCGTGATCTCAGCCGCAAACTCTGCCTCCTGGGTTCAAACAATTCTCCTGCCTCAGCCTCCTGAGTAGCTGGGATTACAGGCATGCGCCACCATGCCCGGCTAATTTCGTATTTTTAGTAGAGACCGGGTTTCTCCATGCTGGTCAGGCTGGTCTCAAACTCCCGACCTCAGGTGATCCACCCACCTCAGCCTCCCAAACGGCTGGGATTACAGGCATAAGCCACGGTGCCTGGCCCCCTTTTTTTTTTTTTTTTTTTTTTGAGACAGGGTCCTGCTCTGTTGCCCAGGCTGGAGTGCAGTGGTGTGATCATGGCTCACTGCAGCTTTGATCTCCTGGGCTCAACTGACCACTCCCACATCAGCCTCCTAAGTAGATGGAACCACAGGTGCAAGCCATCACGTCTGGCTAAGTTTTGTATTTTTGGTACAGATAAGGTTTTGCCATGTTGTCCAGCCTGGCCTCAAACTCCTGGGCTCAAGTGATCCACCTGTCTCAGCCTCCCAAAGTGTAGAGATTATAAGTGTGAGCCACCGCCCCCAGCCATTATTACTTTTTCTTGAAAAAACATACCCTTAAATGAAATTTTACTTGTTCTGTACTCACCAGCACAACAATTCCAGCAACAATTGCTATCACCACAACCACAATAACAGCAATAACACCAGCTTTTAGACCCTGCATTGAGAATTCAGGTGCTTTTTCATCGACATAATAAATTAAAGTTTGACCAGGATCCAGATCCAGTTGTTCCCCATTTACTCTCAGGTCCATTTTCTTAGAATGAAACAAGGATTCACCTTTAACCTGTATTGAAAAGGAGAAAAGGAATTAAAAATATTTAAGAAAACAAACCATGGTCACATGTAATTACATACAAATTGTATGCCAAAAGAACTGCTGCCAAGAATCTTTATGGTTTTAGTGATAACAATCTATCCTATTGGAACTTTAAAATTTTAAACTGTTTGTTACAGGAACTTTTCAACATACACGAAAGTAGAAAGAGTAGTGCAATGACACCCATGTACCTATCACCCAGATGCAAGGACATCAACACACAGCCTCTCTTACTTCATCTTTTCTTCCTTTTCTCCCTTCACCCCCGCCCAGATTATTTTGAAGCAAACCTCATATTTCAGCAGAAAATACTTCACTATAATAGATTAAAGTTTAAACAAAATATTGTAATCATTACCAGTTAACAGTCTTTTTAAACAGACTCTTATTTGTGTAAATTACAAATATCATAGGGGAGCATATATGCACAAACTAAGTAACTACCAAGTAGATAATAAATAAGAATTATAAGAAACAGAGGGCCGGGCGCGGTGGCTCAAGCCTGTAATCCCAGCACTTTGGGAGGCCGCGACGGGCGGATCACAAGGTCAGGAGATCGAGACCATCCTGGCTAACCCG
>NW_016813366.1:1245400-1256830 GCF_001698545.2 Rhinopithecus bieti | reverse complement strand
AAAAAAAAAAAAAAAAAAAAAAAAGAAACAGAGGAGATATTTTAGGCAGAACAATTTGATAAGAGACATAAATACACAAACAAGTAAGATGCATGTGAGTGACAGGGAGGACAAAATTAATGGCAGCAGCAGTACCATTTGGTTGATCTATAAGTGGAGAAAAAGGTGATGAAATATATTTAATTCATTGAGGCATGATAGACTACATTCCTGAACACAAGAATAGAATAAAGAAGATTATACTCACATCTTTTTCAAAATAATAAGCCACATCAGCTATGTCCACATCATTCTGAGTTTTTTGAGAAGAATTTTGAACCAGATCAATAGTGATAACATTATCCTCATACTGGGGGAAAAAAATTGAATAATACAAATTAATACTAATATAGTCAAAACCATTTGAAAATAACATTATTTGAGAATCAGAATAGTCAGTGTTTGATTTTCTGTAATCTACATGCATCGCTGTTCCTTTCCATTAGTGGATAATTAAGTTGATCATTAATCGAGAAATCTTTGGGAGGTCTCTAAATCTATCAAAGGGAAATAAGACAGCCATGCAACCAATCATAATTACAATGCACAATTTTTCCTAAGAGAATTTTCTTATATTGAAAAGGTTTTTAAATAAGATATGAAAGTATTTTATTTGAATTAGAACTACTTTAAAACTAAAATACTAAAGAAATGCAAGGTAAGGCCAGGCGCGGTGGCTCATGCCTGTAATCCCAGCACTTTGGGAGGCTGAGGCAGGTGGATCACCTGAGGTCAGGAGTTCAAGACCAGCCTGACCAATATGGAGAAACCCCATCTCTACCAAAAAGACAAAATTAGCCAGGCATGGTGGCACATGCCTGTAATCCCAGCTACTAGGGAAGCTGAGGCTGGAGAATCACTTGAACCTGGGAAGTGGAGGTTGTGGTGAGCCGAGACCACGCCATTGCACTCCAGCTGGGGCAACAAGAGCAAAACTCCGTCTCAAAAAAAAAAAAAAAGAAATGCAAAGTAAAATGCAGCATGCATTTACCATGTTGTTTTTAAAGAATAAAAAAAGTATATTCTTTCTAAAGAGTCTTGAATAAATTCATACTGCCTTTTAAAGTTCCATCACACTATTCAAGTTTCTTTTTTTTTTAAACCAGAGTTTAAAGAGTTAAATAAGGGCTAACTGGTTAAGGACCAGTTCCTGAAAGCAGAGAAGATGGGAGCTCCAGTAACATCCTAAAGTAAATATGCACCAAAACCATATTTACCGAAAGTTATTTTGGTGCATATTTACTTTAAGATGTTACTGGAGCTCATCCACTGGGACAGGTTCTCCAAGAAAAGAAAACTCAAATGTTTTAGGGATACTAAGAGATACTACATTTTCTTTAGGAGTAAAACTAGGCTTTTCAAAGGCTATGGAAGGAAAACAACGATAACCGAAAACAACGGGCTGGGCGTTGTAGCTCACACCGGTAATCCCAACACTTTGAGAGGCTGAGGTAGGCAGATCACTTGAGGCCAGGAGTTCGAGACCAGCCTGGCCAACATAGCAAAATCCCATTGACACTAAAAATACAAAAATTAGCTGGGCATGGTGGCGCATGCCTGCAGTCCCAGTTCCTCAGGAGGCTGAGGCACGAGAATTGCTTGAACCTTGGAGGCAGAGGTTACAGTGAGCAGAGATCTTGCCACCACACTCCAGCCTGGGGAACAGAGCAATAGTCTATCTTAAAGAAACAAACAAAAAACAGTAACAGGAAATTCACATTAAGTACCCAAGATCTGAAACTGTTGCTCTAGTAAGTGTATTTAACCACCACTTAAATCACTGGCTGTCCTTATACTCAAAACATACTGTCTCACCAACTACCTGCTAAAGCTCACTTATTAAAAAATCATACCAGAATATTTGTGATAAATTTTGGATCCAGTTGATAACGCGTTTTGATCGCCTCCTCAAGTGCACTGTAAAGAATTTAAAATCTGTATTTAAAAAAAAATGTTTGTACCACACAACAGTAAGAAGCACTACTCTTTAAGCAGATAGCTCATGGTGTAGAATTGCTATTAAAGTTAAAATTTTTCTGCCATTTTGCAACTATCATAATAATAATTGATTCAGGCTAGAATCATCCATTGATATTCAAACTGCTGGGTGCCAGTTTAATTAGAGAAAGAACATTTACTTAATATCCAAGTATCTGCCCATAGATTACTTATGGATTACAAAGGGAGAATGGTAACTTTACAGTGGAAAAACCTGGCAGATACCAGTTTAACCAAAGTTTACATAACTAGTAAGGGACAAGCTGACATCATGCAACTCCTAATCTGAAGTACTACACGGCCGGGCGCGGTGGCTCAAGCCTGTAATCCCAGCACTTTGGGAGGCCGAGACGGGCGATCACGAGGTCAGGAGATCGAGACCATCCTGGCTAACATGGTGAAACCCCGTCTCTACTAAAAATACAAAAAACTAGCCGGGCGAGGTGGCGGGCGCCTGTAGTCCCAGCTACTTGGGAGGCTGAGGCAGGAGAATGGCGTAAACCCAGGAGGCGGAGCTTGCAGTGAGCTGAGATCCGGCCACTGCACTCCAGCCTGGGCGACAGAGCGAGACTCCGTCTCCAAAAAAAAAAAAAAAAAGTACTACAAAGGACACAAGATAGCATAAGTAGCTTTCCTGTCAAAAATGCATAATCTGTTTTTAGTTAAGAGAAAACATCAAGGCCCGGGTGAGGTGGCTCATGCCTGTAATCCCAGCACTTTGAGAGGCTGAGGTGGGTGGATCACCTGAGGTCGGGAGTTCGAGACCAGCCTGACCAACATGGAGAAACCCCGTCTCTACTAAAAATACAAAAAAAATTAGCCAGGCATGGTGGTGCACGCCTGCAATCCCAGCTACTCGGGAGGCTGAGGCAGGAGAATCCCTTGAATCTGGGAGGCAGAGGTTGCGGTGAGCCATGATTGCGCCATTGCACTCCAGCCTGGGCAACTTTATTGGGAAGCTCCAACTCAAAAAACAAAAGAGGAAACATCAGACAAATCACAATTTAAGGGACATTATATATAACGACCTGCCCATGCTCTTCAAAAATAGCAAGTTCATGGAAGACAAAGAAAGGCCAAGAAACTGTTCGATATTAAAAGAGACTAAAGAGTCATGACAACTAAATGTGATACCTGATCTTGGACTGGGTTCTGAATCAGAGGGGAAAAATTACCACAAAGGACAATATTGGGAAAATGGGTACAACGTGATACGACGTTAAATTTCCTGGCCGGGTGCGGTGGCTCACACCTGTAATCCCAGCACTTTAGGAGGCGGAGGTGGGAGGATCACAAGTTCGGGAGTTCGAGACCAGCCTGGCCAATATGGTAAAACCCCATTTCTACTAAAAATACAAAAATTAGCTGGGCGTGGTGGCAGGCGCCTGTAGTCTCAGCTACTTGGGAGGCTGAGGCAGGAGAATCGCTTGAACCCAGGAGGCAAAGGTTGCAGTAAGCTGAGATCACGCCACTGCACGCCAGCCTGGGTGACAGAGCAAAACTCCGTCTAAAAAAAAAAAAAAATTCCAGCCGGGCGCGGTGGCTCAAGCCTGTAATCCCAGCACTTTGGGAGGCCGAGGTGGGTGGATCACAAGGTCAGGAGATCGAGACCATCCTGGCTAACACGGTGAAACCCCGTCTCTACTAAAAATATAAAAAAAAATTAGCCGGGCGTGGTGGCAGGCGCTTGTAGTCTCAGCTACTCGGGAGGCTGAGGCAGGAGAATGGCGTGAACCCGGGAGGTGGAGTTTGCAGTGAGCCGAGATCGCGCCACTGCACTCCAGCCTGGGCGACAGAGCGAGACTCTGCCTCAAAAAAAAAAAAAAAAAAATTCCTAAATTTGATCGTTGTATAGTGGTTTATGTAAGAAAATGCCTTTTGTTCTTAGGAAAAGATACACTAAAGTACTTAGGGATAACGGGGCCTGATATCTACAACTTGCTTTCATGTGCTTCTGGGAAAAATATTTATACATGCATAGATACACTGATATAAAGCACACACACATATTCATCCATCCATACATATATAAAAAGTAAATATGCCAAAATGTTAATTGGTGAATCTGAGTGAAGTGTATTCCTGGAATCTCTGTGCTATTCTTGTAACTCTATTTCAAGTAACTTTGTTTTCAGATATATGAAAAGCATTTAGACTTGGCTTTTCAAATGGTGTAGGATGGAAGATTTGAGCCACCAATTGTGCAAGAATAATATGATGCATTTCATCGCACTTACGTCCGCAAACTTTGAACATCATAAGGTTTTTCTCTTGCTTTGTGTTTTAATTCAATGATGATCCAGCTATAAAGTAAAAAGACAATGTCAGTTGACTATAACTCAGTCTTTTATGCTATAAAGTAAAAAGACAATGTCAGTTGACTATAACTCAGTCTTTTATACTATTTTCCTAATAAGCTAACACTAAAATTCTTGAATTATAAGGACAAAGAGAAAAAAAAATTATGTAGTAGCTATTCCCATAATTTATTCCCTTACACATCCTTCATAAAGGACACATCCAGGAGGGAACACCCTTTCTAATACTGCCCTCTGTTCTCTGGACACAACACAGAAGGTTACATGAAGTCAAGGTTAAGCTGGCAGTGTTGTGCCCTGTTCAACTGAAACGATGAAAAGGCATGAAAGGGCCAGGTGCAGTGGCTCACACCTGTAATCCAGCACTTTGGGAGGTGCAGGTGGGTGGATTGCCTGAGGTCAGGAGTTGGAGACCAGCCTGGCCAACACGGTGAAACCTCGTCTCTACTAAAATACAAAAATTAGTCAGGTGTGGTACAGCTGTAGTCCCAGCTACTCAGGAGGCTAAGGCAGGAGAGTTGCTTTAATCCAGGAGGCTGAGGCTGCAGTGAGCTGAGATTGTGCTGCTGCACTTCAACCTGGGCAACAAGAGTGAAACTCTGTCTCAAAAAAAAAGAAAAGAAAAAAAAAAGAAAGGGCACAAAGAGAAAATTGACAATGAGGCTCCAGAAGACCAAAATAGAAAAACAGAAAGTGCCCACTTTGGTCCTGACATCCTTTCCAGTTTCTAGTGCCTTCCAATGAAGTCTTTTTTTGCTTAAGCTAGCGTGAGTAGGTTTCTGTTCCTTTTCATTAAACAATCCCTAAAGCATATCTCACTTCTAAAGCACTATAAATGAGCAAATACATAGGTTAAATTACATACATTTAATACTAATGCAACTATGAAATACTGAATAATGTTAAGTAAAGATATAAAAGAAAAATTATACCTAGTATGCTACCATTTATGTAAAAATAATAAAACAGATACATAACACATTCATCAACTATCTCTGGAAGGTTATAGAATAATCAATAACATCAATTCTATGGAAGTCCACTGGGTAGCAGTGGGGACTGGAATAAGAAGGAAGCTTTTCACCGGACACTCATATCTTCTGAATTCTAAACCATGAAATCGTATTACATAATCAAAAATAAATTTAATTAAATGAATCTGAACAGCATGAAAACAAGTAGTATAGGCAGCCCCACTCACTAGGTTCTCACTCGCTCAGAGCAGGTTATTTCAGTGTCCTTGTCAGTTCTTCTGACCCCAGCAGTGTTCACACACCAGCACGTGGAGGTGCCGTTGCACTGCTTGGCCTTAAAGAGCCCGCTCTCATCGCAGTCAGGATCGTAAAGGCCATCATTGTTCTGGAGAGCCCCTTCAGGTTTCGCTCTTCTCCCAAGTTTTGAGCCATTCATTTCTGCCTTCATCACCAAACATTTGGCAGCCACTGAAAAAGAAACCTTAATGCCAAACTGAAAAATAACCGATTTCATGATTACAGGAAAAAAAATTAAAGTTCCAGGGTCAAAGATTATTTGAAACTTATCTGTTCCCACACTTACTTTATAACATGATTCAGATTTAAGCCAATAAAACTCTTTCCAACTCAAGGCACATCAATTAAAGAAGTATTAAGTCAAAATAAAGCTTACAGGTAATAAGGATATTTTACTCACGCTTTGAGCAAAGGACAGTATTTTGTGCACCAATTGAAGTACACTGGCATTGACCATTGTCATTCAAAAAGCAATTTACGGCCAGCTTGTAGTTTTCACAGACACATTCTAGAAAATTAAAAAAAAACAAAAAAAACTACTTTAAAATATGGATCTATTAACTCTCATGTCCCAGCTAAGTTATATTGCAATAATAATGCCTTAAAGTTACAAGGACACAAAACCTTAAAAAGTGGTCCTGAATGTTTTATTTTTCAGCTATGGACTACTTCCTAAGTGCCCGGCACTTGTGAACGTTTGCATACTGTATACAGACACATAGTTTAATCTACATGCATTCCTGTTTTGATTTTTTTTTTTTTCTTTTTGAGACAGGGTCTCACTCTGTTGCCCAGGCTGGAATGCGGTGGCACAATCTTGGCTTACTGCAGCCTGGACCTACTGGGCTCAACTGATCCTCCCCCATCTTAGCCTCCTAAGTAGCTGGGACTACAGGCATGCACCACCATGCCTGGCTAATTTTTTACTTCTTGTAGAGTTGGGGTTTTGCCATATTGCCCAGGCTGGTTTTGAACTCCTGGCCTCAAGCAATCCTCCCACCTCAGCCTCCCAAAATGCTGGGATTATAGGCATGAGCCACTGTGCCTGGCCTCCTGTTACAATTTTTTAAAACAAGAACACAGCTCTCTAAACATCATTTATAGCTTTGCCTTTGTGAAACTCTCAGTCTTAGCTCTTTCCTCACTCCTGTCCTGCTAAATAACATCCCTGTTAGTCACTGCCTTTTTTTGTTTTTCTTCTTCAGAAAGATTCTCACTCTGTCGCCCAGACTGGAGTGCAGTGGTATGATCTCAGCTCACTGCAACTTCCATCTTCCAGGATCAAGCGATTCTCCTGCCTTAGCCTCCTGAGTAGCTGGGAATACAGGGGTCTGCAACCACGCCTGCCTAATTTCTGTATTTTTAGTAGAGATGGGGTTTCAGCATAATGGCCAGGCTGATCTCAAACTCCTGACCTCATGATCCGCCTGCCCGGCCTCCCAAAGTGCTGGGGTTATAGGTGTGAGCCACCGCGCCTGGCCTTTTTTTGTATTTTTAGTAGAGATGAGGTTTCACCATGTTGGTCAGGCTGGTCTAGCATTCCTGACCTCAGGTAATCCACCCACCTCAGCCTCCCAAAGTGCTGGGGTTACAGGCGTGAGCCACCACAGCCAGCTGTTACTGACTCTTTTACAAAAAAATCAACAATTCAATTCTAGGATCTGCAAATCCTCACCTTCTCTCGCTCTCCCACCCCATTTTCTTAAATGAGGGATGTTTCCTTTGGGGCTTAACAGAAATATATTCAATCTTTAAACCATTTTATATCTTAGAAAAATTACACTTTCAACTGCAGTTATAGTCATCCCTGTGAGTTTCCTAACTAAATTAAATCCTAGTACCTGATTTGGAGAGTGATACTAAGCAGCCTATTCTGGGCTATTGATGTCAGTTTTTTTTTTTTTTTTTTTTTTTTTTTTTTTTTTGAGACGGAGTCTGGCTCTGTCACCCAGGCTGGAGTGCTGTGGCCGGATCTCAGCTCACTGCAAGCTCCGCCTCCCAGGTTCACGCCATTCTCCTGCCTCCGCCTCCCAAGTAGCTGGGACTACAGGCGCCCGCCTCGTCGCCCGGCTAGTTTTTTGTATTCTTTAGTAGAGACGGGGTTTCACCGTATTAGCCAGGATGGTCTCGATCTCCTGACCTTGTGATCCGCCCGTCTCGGCCTCCCAAAGTGCTGGGATTACAGGCTTGAGCCACCGCGCCCGGCCTGATGTCAGTTTAATAGTTTTGTCCTTAACTACCTCAAAAGTTCATTTAACTGCGAATTGGTAAGACTCTAATTCCTTTTGTCTAGTTAAAAGAGCACAATCATTAAAAACAAAAACTATCTCCTCAGTTCAACTGAAGAGGGAAAAAAAAAGAGCTAGCACGACAAACCAGAGTTTTTATATTGAACCTTCGTATCCCAAGTACCCTAAGTTGACTCCAATGTTTCCCTGTTCAAGTTATAATTGATATGAACCACCTTTAATCTGCCCAACACTAAACTCAATACTGGGGTCACAAAAGGGGAAAATACAGCACTTGTTCTGAAGCGTTTAAATCTTCTGCAGCCCCATCCTGTACTTGCTTAAAACACATTGTTTATTCCTAAGGGGCGTGAAATTTAAATCAGACCAGTCAGGTGCAGACTTTGAGAACAAACCTGTAGTAGCTATGACCACTTTAAAGCAATTTAACATTAAGTATGTAGTCCCAGATTGAAGCCAGAAAAACATGGGTTGACTAAACTGCATTACTTTGAGAGTGTAATTACTGAATTTAGGCCACTCCATTAGTGAAAGTATAAAAGTCCTTCCAGAGAGCTTTGGCAAACGCCACTCCACTTCTAGGCACCAGCTTACAAATAAATCAAGAGATGCCAGACCTGTGGCTCATGCCTGTAATCCCAGCACTTTGGGAGGTCCAAGTCAGAGCATCACTTGAGACCGGGAGATGGAGGCTGCAGTGAGCTGTAAATGTGCCACTGCACTCCAGGCTGAACCACAGGCGGAGACACTGTTTCCAAAAGAAAAAAAAAAAGAGACAGAGAGAGAGAGAGAGAGAGAAACCCGGCCGACTCATGCCTGTAATTCCAGCACTCTGGGAGGCCCAAACCGAGTGATCACTTCAGCCCAGGAGTTCGAGACCAGCTTGGGCGACATAGTTCGAGACCAGCCTGGACGTCTCTACAAATACAAATATTCGGCGGGCACAGTGGCTCACATCTGTAATCCCAGCACTTAGAGAGGGTGGGTGGATCAGCTGAGTTCAGGAGTTCGAGACCAGCCTGGTCAACATGGCGAAACCAGTCTCTACTAAAAATACAAATTAGCCAACCGTTGTGGCGCATGCCTGTAGTCCCAGCTACTTGGGGGACTGAGGCAGGAGAATCGTCTGAACCCAGGAGGCAGAGGTTGCAGTGAGACAAGATCGCGCCGTTGCACTCCAGCCTGGGCAAAGAGCGAAACTCTGTCTCAATAATAATAATACGTAATAATAAATAAACACAAAAATTAGCCAGGCATAAAGGCTGAGGCAGACTGATGGTCTGAGGTCGGGAGGCGGAGTCTACAATGAGTCAAGATCGTGCCCTTGCACTCCAGCCTGGGCGACAGAACAAGGCTGTTTCAAATAAAAAAAATAAAATAGGCCAGGCGCGGTGGCTCAGGCCTGTAATCCCAGCACTTTGGGAGGCCGAGGCGGGCGGATCACGAGCTCAGGAGTTCGAGACTAGCCTGACCAACATGGAGAAATCCCGTTTCTACTAAAACTACAAAAATTAGCAGGGGGTGGTGGCGCGCGCCTATAATCCCAGCTACTCTACTCAGGAGGCTGAGGCAGGAGAATCGCTTGAACCCGGGAGGCGGAGGTTGCAGTGAGCTGAGATCATCAAGCCTAGGTGACAGACCGAGACTCAGTCTCAAAAAATAAAATAAAATAAACAAATAAATAAAAAGAAAGATATACCTAATTATTAATTATGGGATTCTCAAAATTCTGCGATTATAGGTTTTTACTCTTTACGGTTATTGTTATTTCTGCGTTCCCTACAATAAGCTTGGCATTACTCATATGATCCTTAGAAAAGGGAAAACACCCACACGCCCTGTGTAGTCCAGGCCGCCTGCTGCGCGCAGGTGCATAGCGGCCCTGGAGGCCTCCCTGCGGGCACCTGTCCTCGCCTGAGGCCCACATCCGGGGCCCGCTGTCGGTGACAAGGACAAGGGCGGGCCAGCTGGTCCCTGTCGCAGAGACTCCGCCACCGGCTGGGGCTGTTTTGGAACCCCAAGTCCGTCCCGAAAGGAGGAGGTGGGTGAGCCAGGGCGCGAGGCACCGGTTCGGTGGCCGCAGGAAACCCGGACGTGGGCACTCCGTTCGCCACCTGTCCCCCGCCTCCGCCCGGGTCCATTTCCCAATCGAGGCGAGCAAACCTGCAAAGTGAGGCTGCTCCCCCGAACGGCGCGAGTGAGCGCCCCCTCGCCATTTCTACCGCGCGGAGGGCCTGGGCCGGGGCACAGCCGCGCCGTCCGGTCTCCAGGCTGGAAAGCGAGGCCCCTTGATCCCGATTATTCCCGTTTCGGGGGCCGCGCACCGCTGCCCCCCAGCCCAGCCCAACTCCACAACTCTGCTCCAAGTCCGCGCCTCACCTTTCTGAGCTGCGGCAAAACTCGCCGTCGCCGCCGCAAGCAGAAGCCCGAACGCGAGGACCTGCGGGGGCGCCATGCTGCGCGCGCGCCGAGAAGAGGGGCGCAAGAGGGGCCGGGGACTCGCGGGAGGGCGTGCGCCGGGAGTGGGGCGCCAGGAGCCGGCCGGGCAGCGCGAGGCCTGGGGCGCGCGGGTCCGCGTCGGGAGGACAGCGACTAGGAGGTCCCTGGACCGCGTCAAGGGTGCTCACTCGCCGAAGGTCTAGCGCTCTGTGCGCGCGGCGGGGCGGAGCGCAGACCTGCCCGACCTGGCGGCCCCGCCTCTCGCCCCCTTCCCAGGACTGCTCATCTCTGGCCGCCCGTGGTTGGCGATGAGTCACCGCCCCTGAGCGGGGAGTGAGTAGCTCCCCTCCCCCAGCCCCGGCGCGGCCGTTGGGGCGCCGCCCCCTCCACAGGTGTAGGCCAGCGCGCCCCGCCCCGCCCCAGGTGCTTCAGCTCCTTGGCGGCGTTAGGGACCGTTGGTGGCCTCGGAGGAGGTTTGAAGATTCTGTGCTGAGACTTCCTTTTAACCGGAGGAGAGCTACTCTGAAGCCTTGAAGAACGGGGCCTGGGGGAAAGGGTGCGGGGACTGGATAGAGGAAGGTGGAGGCTAAAGGGAATACAAACACAAGCAGAGAACCTTCCAAAACACTGTGAAAAAGACCTTTGAGTTTTTACCTGGCAATTTAATTATACTCCTTTGAAATTAGAAGAAAAAAAAAAGAAAGAAAAGAAAGAAAGAAGAGGAAAGAAGAAATCTCCCTGGCGCTCTTGGGAAGAAAATGAGTGTTTCTTTATAATTACTCTTAATACTTCTTTTCTCGTTTTCATAAGCATTTCTGGCACTTGAAGATGTAAGAAAAGGTGTTCCCAGGCCGGGCGCGGTGGCTCACGCCTGTAATCCCAGCACTTTGGGAGACCGAGGCGGGCGGATCACCTGAGGTTGGAAGTTCGAGACCAGCCTGACCAACATGGAGAACCCCTGTCTCTACTAAAAATACAAAATTAGCCGGACGTGGTGGCACATGTCTGTAATCCCAGCTACTCGGGAGAATAGCTTGAACCTGAGAGGCGGAGGTTGCAGTGAGCAGAGATCATGCCATTACACTTCAGCCTGGGCGACAAGAGCAAGACTCCATC
>NW_016813366.1:1222699-1244269 GCF_001698545.2 Rhinopithecus bieti | reverse complement strand
AAAAAAAAAAAAAAAAAAAAAAAGAGGAAAGGAGGCCGGGCACGGTGGCTCATGCTTGTAATCCCAGCACCTTGGGGGGAGGGGGGAGGTGGGCAGATCACGAGGTCAGGAGTTCGAGACCAGCCTGGCCAACATGGCGAAACCCCGTCTCTACTAAAAATACAAAAAAATAATTTAAGCAGGCGTGGTGGCACATGCCTGTAATCCCAGCTACTCAGGAGGCTGAGGCAGGAGAATCACTGGAACCCGAGAGGCAGAGGCTGCAGTGAGCCGAGGTCGTGCCATTGCACTGCAGCCTGGGTGACAGAGCAAGACTCCATCTCAAAAAAAAAGCCTGGCACGGTGGCTCATGCCTGTAATTCCAGCACTTTGGGAGACCAAGACTAGCAGATCACGAGGTCAGGAGATCGAGATCATCCTGGCCAATATGGTGAAACCCGTCTCAACTAAAAATACAAAAAGTAGCCAGGTGTGGTGGCAGGCGCCTGTAATCCCAGCTACTCAGGAGGCTGAGGCAGGAGAATTGTTTGAACCAGAGAGTCGGAGGTTGCAGTGAGCTGAGATCCAAACACTGCACTCCAGCCTGGCAACAGAGCGACGCTCCATCTCAAAAAAAAAAAAAAAAAGAAAGGTAAAAAAGCAATTTTAAGATTTAGCTAGGTTTGATTAATTTCTACAAGTATATGTCAAATCAAAGCTTATTTTATATTAAACAATCATTTATATGTTGTATTCTGTTGAAGTGTAGGCAAGTTGATTAATGTAAATAGTCATGCTGTTATAAGTACCTCTACAATTTGTTTTGTATAATTTATTTATTTTTTTTTTTTGAGACAGAGTCTCGCTCGTCGCCCAGGCTGGAGTGCAGTGGTGCAATCTCGGCTCACTGCAAGCTCCACCTCCTGGGTTCATACCATTCTCCTGCCTCAGCCTCCCAAGTAGCTGGGACTACAGGCGCATGCCACCATGCCCAGCTAATTTTTTGTATTTTTAGTAGAGATGGGGTTTCACTGTGTTAGCCAGGATGGTCTCGATCTCCTGACCTCGTGATCCGCCCGCCTCGGCCTCCCAAAGTGCTGGGATTACAGGCTTGAGCCACCACGCCTGGCCTTTGTATAATTTAAATTTCACTTGGTATATGAAATAAGCTATTTAGGCCAGGTACAGTGGCTCACACCTGTAATCCCAGCACTTTGGGAGGCCGAGGCGGGCAGATCACCTAAGGTCAGGAATTTGAGACCAGCCTGGCCAACATGGTGAAACCCCATCTCTACTAAAAATACAAAAAGCCAGGCGTGGTGGTGGGCGCCTGTAATCCCAGCTACACAGGAGACTGAGGCAGGAGAATCCCTTGAACCTGGGAGGCGGAGGTTGCAGTGAACCAAGATTGAGCCATTGCACTCCAGCCTGGGCAACAAGAGCGAAACGCCATCTCAAAAAAAATAAATAAATAGTCCTAACAAATCAGGGACAAGTTAACCAGATTTTTGTTGTCTGCTGAATTTTGGATGTTTTCAGGAAGTTTTCCTTTCTCCAAATTACACATACTTTTCCCAAGAATAATCTAACTAGTTATTGTGGCTTTACTGGCAAAATGTTCCATTTTGAGATCTAAATCTGTTCACCTAATCCGGAGAATTTCATCTTCTTATAACTGGACAGCTATTTATTGTTAATTGCAATAAAGTGAGTTGAGTAAGCATAATTATTAAATAAATGACAAAATACCAGACTAATCTCTGACTCATTGTATCTGAGTATACATCCAGGCTATTTTTTCTTTTTCTTTTCTTTTTTCTTTTTTTTTTTTTTTTTTTGAGATGGGGTCTTGCTCTGTCACCCAAGCTGGAGTGCAGTGGCATGATCTCGGCTCACTGCAACCTCTGCCTCCTGGGTTCAAGCAATTCTCCTGCCTCAGCCTCCTGAGTAGCTGGGATTGCAGGTGCCCATCACCACACCCAGCTCCTTTTTGTATTTTTAGTTGAGACAGGGTTTCACCATGTTAGCCAGGATGGTCTCAATCTCCTAACTTTGTGATCCTCCCGCCTTGGCCTCCCAAAGTTCTGGGATGACAGGCGTGAGCCACCGAGTCTGCCTTTTTTTTTTTTTTAAATGGAGTTTCAATCTTGTCACCCAGGCTGGAGTGTAATGGCGTGTTCTCAGCTCACTGCAAACTCCACTTCCTGGGTTCAAGCAATTCTCCTGTCTCAGCCTCCCGAGTAGCTGTGATTACAGGCGCCCGCCACTTCGCCCAGCTAATTTTTGTATTTTTAGTGGAGACGGGGTTTCACCACGTTGGCCAGGCTGGTCTCAAACTCCTGACCTCAGGTGATCCACCCGCCTCAGCTTCCCAAAGTGCTGGGATTATATGCATGAGCCACTGCGCTGGCCGGCATTGTTTATTTTAATACCTCTTTAACACCTTCTGAATTTTTCATTCACTGCTCGAAATTACTCATTTTATGTTTTAATTGCGAATCTTTTGTAGTTCTAGTGCCATATTTAAGCACATTTATTAATATATTCAGGCTGGGTGCAGTGGTTCATGCCTGTTATCCCAGCACTTTGGGAGGCCAAGGTGGGTGGATCACTTAAGGTCAGGAGTTTGAGACCAGCCTGGGCAACGTGGTGAAAACCTCTCTCTACTAAAAATACAAAAATTAGCTGGACATGGTGGCATGCACCTGTAATTCCAGCTACTTGGGAGACTGAGGCAGGAGAATCACTTGAATCTGGGAGGCGGAGGTTGTGGTGAGCCGAGATCACACCATTGCACTCCAACCTGGGCAACAAGAGCAAAACTCTGTCTAAAAAAAAATATATATATATATATATATAAAATAGACTACTAAAAATTTTTATCATCCCATGAGTAATAGATGAGTAGAAAACAAAAGTCCTTTATATAGAATGAAGAGTAAAAGTCCTTAACCACTACGTAGCAAATCTTTCTCTATTCTAGATCTTCTTTGTTAATAGTTTTATATTTATGCTACTTGTTCATTAATTTTTCTCACATATCCCAAAGAACCTGGGTTCATAGGATATACTCCACAGAGTGGGAGATAATATTTAGTTGGTTTAAGTTTATAACAATAGTTTGCATTTGTACATTCAAAGTTCACCTTAATATATATGTAAATGTATATGTATAATTTCTACCATGTCATTATATCTGTCATTAAAAATTAACTTTTTTAGACGGAGCCTCACTCTGTTGCCCAGGCTGGAGTGCTATGGCGTGATCTTGGCTCACTGCAACCTCTGCCTCCTGGGTTCAAGCGATTCTCCTGCCTCAGCCTCCCAAGTAGCTGGGATTACAGGCGCATGCCACCAGGCCCAGCTAATTTTTGAATTTTTAGTAGAGACGGGGGTTTCCCCAGGTTGGCCAGGCTGGTCTGGAACCCCTGTCCTCAAGTGATCTGCCACCTCCATCTCCCAAAGTGCTAGGATTACAGGTGTGAGCCACCACGCCCAGCCAACTTTTTTTTTTTCTTTTGACATTGAGTCTCCCTCTGTCACCCAAGATGGAGTGCAGTGTCAGGATCTTGGCTTATTGCAACCTCCTCCTCCCAGGTTCAGGTAATTCTCATGTCTCAGCCTCCTGAGTAGCTGGGATTACAGGCATACACCACTACGCCCAGCTAATTTTTGTATTTTTAGTAGACATGGGTTTTTGCCATGTTGACCAGCCTGGTCTCAAACTCCTGACTAAATGATCTGCCGGCCTCAGCCTCCCAAAGTGCTGGGATTAGAGGCGTGAGCCACCACGCCCAGCCTAAAAATTAGCCTTGTCTACAAAAGCAAAACTTCTAACCCTTTACCATGAAAAAAACCCTTTTTCATATCTTTTCCACTTTAAATTCTTTTGTAAAATATAAAGCACTGTATAATAAGCACTTAAACATAATGTTTAGTTAATTCATATGTAGATGCTTATTAAGTGATATCTATTACAATTAAACGCAAGGCTGGGTGCGGTGGCTCACACTTGTAATCCCAGCACTTTGGGAGGCCGAGGCAGGTGACTAACTAACACCTGAAGTTAGGTGTTCGAGACCAACATGGTGAAACCTCGTCTCTACTAAAAATACAAAATTAGCTGGATGTGGTGGCACATGCCTGTAATCCCAGTTACTCAGGAGGCTGAGGCAGGAGAATCATTTGAACCCGGGAGGTGGAGGTTGCAGTGAGCTGAGATCTTGCCATTGCACTCCAGCCTGGGGAACAAGAGCAAAATTCCGTCTCAACAACAACAACAACATAATGCAGCAAATTAGCCAAATGTAGAATGTTTCCTATTTGGCGCTATTATGAATAAAGTTGTTATGAACATTCTTACACAAGTCTTTTTGTGGACATAAGAATGTTTTGCACTAAATGTCTCTACATGGAGCACTATTGGAATTTTAGATAGGATATTCTTCATAACGTTTCATGGAGATTAATCTCTAACCATTCAATCCCCTTTGTCATTTTGACAATCCTCAAAAAAGCCTCCACACATTTCCCAGCCCCCTGAGAATGTCAATATCACTTTGGACTGAGAGCTACTGCTTTAAATAATAGCCTACCTTGATTTCAGGAACACATTTGACCTAATGTCTCATATTGCTATGGATAAGATGGACAGGGTATGCTGGAAGAACAGAAAGGAGGTCAATGGGGCTGGAGTTTGGTGATTGAGAGAAGACAGGTGTGAGCTTATACAATACCTTAAGGAATGGTTAGGAGTTTGAGTGTTATTTATTTATTTGTTTTTTAAATGTAGTTGGAGGTCTTCCCATCTTGCTCTGGTTGGTCTTGAACTTCCGGAATCAAGTAATCCTCCCACCTCTGCCTCCCAAAGTGCAGGCTTACAGGTGTGAGCCACCGCACCTGGCCAACTCAGCATATTTGTAAGATTTATGTCAATTAGTGTGGAACACTGATAGAATATAGCAATAATTATAACTGCCAGTCATGGAGCATATATTAAGTGGCAGGCATTGGGCACCAAGCATTGTTGACAGGTGCTTTATTTTCACCAGGTTTTTCTTGTTTTGTTTTGTTTTGTTTTTGAGACAGAGTCTCACTCTGTCACCCAGGCTGGAGTGCAGTGGTGTGATCTCGGCTCGCTGCAACCTCCGCCTCTCAGGTTAAGCAATTCTCCTGCTTCAGCCTCCCGAGTAGCTGGGACTACAGGCACATGCCACCCCACCTGGCTAATTTTTTTATTTTTAGGAGAGATGGGTTTCACCATGTTGGCCAAGCTGGTCTCAAACTCCTGACCTCAGGTGATCCGCCTGCCTTGGCCTCCCAAAGTGCTGGGATTACAGATGTGAGCCACCGCACCCGGCCTTTCACCAGGTTTTGAGTGCTTACTAGGTACTCAACTTTTCAGTAAATATTAAGCACCTACTATGTGCTTCTACCAAGTGCTTATGAACAAGTGTGCAGCGCCTATTTCTGTGGCAGCCTTTTGCCTGCATCTTATTTAAATGTGAAAGCAAGGGGGTGAATCTCCAAGCTCTGACCTGGGTGGAGGCACGGGCCCTAGCAAAGGGTGCACACCCGAGTAAGGATGGGACAGGGAAGGTGGCGTCCTCTTCTCTTGGTGCGCTGTGACCCCAAATGGCCAGAGGGAGAATGAGCAGGGTGGAGGGGGGCTCAGGCTAAGGGCAAGATGGAGCGAAGGGCAAGATGGAGGACCAGGCCACCTGGGCGTGGGAGGTCGCTGAATGGTCTGAATGTTAATTTTTTTTTGAGACAAGAGTCTTGCTCTGTTGCACAGGCTGGAGTGCAGTGGCGTGATCTCAGCTCACTGCAACGACCACCTTCCAGGTTCAAACAGTTCTCCTGCCTCAGCCTCCAGAGTAGCTGGGATTATAGGCACATGCCACCACACCTGGCTACTTTTTGTATTTTTAGTAAAGATGGGGTTTCGCAATGTTGGCCAGGCTGGTCTCAAACTCCTGACCTCAGGTGATCTGCCTGCTTTGGCCTCCCAAAATGCTGAGATTACAGGCGTGAGCCACCTCACCCGGCTAATAAATAATTTTAAAAGTGACTATTGTAGAGCAAGACTCTGTCTAGAAAAAAAGTAAAATATGATAGAAGACAGAAGGATAAGATTGTCGTGGACAGTATTTGCATCAGAGAGGCTTCAAAGAAGCTGGGTGTCTGAGGAGGAGAGGTAAGGAACAGTTTGGAAATGGCAAGTAGAAAACCTACTACACCCCCTGGCCCTTAGGAGCCTGAAATGTCAGGGGAAAAGTGAAGCAGCTTCTCCCTCAGAGGGCTGCTCAGGAGATGGGGTGCTCAGGGACAGCCAGGTTCATTTATTGCCAAGTGGTGAAGGGAACATTCAAAGAAGAGGATGAGGCTACAAAGACGTTTGATGGTGACAGATCTGGAGTTGCAAAGGCACAGCAGAAGAATTTGGGAAGGGGAGGGAGAGGGGCTTGATCAGATTAGCAGTGGACTCGGAGTACTGGGATCATATCCAGTATTGATGATCTATCCATGTTGGATGATCTAGAAGGCTTGTTCTTCTAGTGACTGAGGCACACATAAGCCACACATATAAGGCACGATGAGAAATCAGCCTAAACTGAACTGTGAATAGTTAGTCCAAAGGTTAGGGATGACTAACCGTCAGGATGATTGTTCTTCCCCACAAAGTAGTGGTGGTGGCAGCCATCACAGGGAGGGCCAGAAGTGCTCTCTCTGGGAGCATATGGTACGGCAGGGACTATGGGGTGACTGGTCTTAGCTTCATAACAACCTGAATGGTTGAGTCATGACCACTAATAAGTATTTACTGGGCATTTACTTTGCGTAAGACTTAACCACCCAACACTATAAAAAGCATACAGCCTGTAACCCCAGTCCTTTGGGAGGCCAAGTTGGGCGGATCACCTGAAGTCAGGAGTTCAAAGCCAGCCTGGCCAACATGGTGAAACCCTGTCTCTACTAAAAATATAAAAATTAGCCTGGCATGGTGGTGCGTGCCTGTAACCCCAGCTACTCGGGAGGCTGAGGCAGGAGAATCGTTTGAACCCAGGAGGCAGAGACTGCAGTGAGCCGAGATCATACCACTGCACCCCAGCCTGGGCGACAGAGCGAGACCCTGTCTCAAAAAAAAAAAAAAAAAAACATACGGCATTCTTACAGCCAGCTGAGAGAGGGAACAATTGGTTCCAGATACTATGTTCTGGCCTAGCTAGAAGGAAATAGAGTGTGGCTAACAGGATGGACCTTAACCTTTGCCTTATCCTATCAGAGAGGGGTGAGGTCTTTATGATGGGTCATTCAGAGGGTGTGCAACAGTCCCGGTGAAACTTGAGAGTTTTTTTCAGACATGCTGGTTCTCATGTTTAAGGATACCTGTGAACCAACCAGGTATATATATACAATTATAAGGAACTTCCCTCTTCTGATAACCAGACTGAGTCAAACGAGGCTGTCTCTGTGGGTTCTCATGGAGCTGGTTAAGAACTCATGCATTGGCTTCTCACAAGGCATAATAAGGAAACAAAAAAGGAAAAATACACAGATTCCTCTCCTTTCTGGAATTATCTGTATGTCTGACTCCTGAGATGTTCATGGAAAAATCAAAGTGTGTAGTAAGAATGAACTAAACAGGCCTGGCACGGTGGCTCATGCTTGTAATCCCAGCACTTTGGGAGGCTGAGACGGGTGTATCACTTGAGGTCAGGAGTTCAAGACCAGCCTGGCCAACATGGCGAAACCCCATCTCTACTAAAAATACAAAAAAAAAAAATTAGCTGGGCTTAGCAGTGCGTGCCTGTAATCCCAGGTACTTGGGAGGCTAGGCAGGAGAATCGTTTGAACCCAGTAGGCAGAGGTTGCAGTGAGCTGAGATTGCACCACTGTACTACAGCCTGGGTGACGGAGCCAGACTCCACCTCAAAAAAAAAAAAAAAAAAAAAAAAATGAACTAAATGTCACAAACTTAATTTTATTTGTACTACTCAGGATAAGCGAGTTGTTAAGTGTCATAGTCTGGCTGAGCCATACATAACACATCACTGTATACAAAACTGACTCAGAATACCCAGCTTGATAAGGCTCCTACGACATCTGTCACCCCATTGATCGCCAGGGTTGATTCAGCTGATCTGGCTGGATAGGCAGGTGTCCCCTTCCTCTCTCATCGCTCCATGTGTGTCCCTCCTAAAGCTGCATGCTAGGTCAAAGCTGCATGCTAGGTCAAAGAGGACGGCCAGCCCCGATAGAGGAGGACTGGTCTTCAGTCAAGGGTATACAAGTAGCTGTGCTCCCCGGCTAGAACCTCCAAACAAGCTCTCAAGTTCCAGAAGGAAGTGAAAGAAAAAGGAAACCAAGAATGTGGATAGAGTAGTGGGGGAGGGAGGATATGTTGTGTCTGTTGGTTGGTTCCCTGTTTATAGAAAGAAGGTGAACTCCAGGAGTCTGTAGGGAAGCGTTGTGAACAGATAAAGCCAAACTATGCCTGTGTCCTTATCTATAGCTGCATAATCCCATTGGTGATGATCTCCATTCCATGGACTCTCTGCTGTCTCATACAAAGCATTTTGACTTAAGGATAGAAGCAAAGTGCCATGTCCTCTATGCCACGATGCTTCCTAATTCTTCACCACTCTGAGATTTTCTTGGAGCTATTTATAGCTAATTTTCCTGGGGTGACTTTTTGACCAAAGAGGAGATGGAAACTTGGTTCTTAACAGTGCTCCAACTGTGAGATTCAACTTGGCTGTATTCCAGCAAGTTCTGCGAGTTGTTAATGGAGGTAAGTGGGATGGGGAGTCAAAGGGATGCTAACTGTAGATTTGCTTTTTCTCTTTTTTTTTAATTTGTTTGCTTTTAGAGACAGAGTCTTGCTCTGTTGCTGAGCCTAGAGTGTAGTGGCATAATCATGGTTCGTTGAAGCCTCAAACGATCCTCCCACCTCAGCCTCTCAAGTAGCTGGAACTACAGGTATGCACCAGGCCTGGCTACTTAAAAAAATTTTTTTATAGAGACAGGGGTCTTGCTATGTTCCTCAGGCTGGTCTCAACTCCTGTCCTCAAGCAATCCTCTGACCTCACCCTCCCAAAGTGCTGGGATTTCTGTTGTAAGCCAGCATGCCCAGCCCAGAAGATTTTCTTTCTTTCTTCCTTTTTTTTTTGAGATGGAGTTTTGCTCTTGTTGTGTAGGCTGGAATGCAATGGTGAGATCTCTACTCACTGCAACTTCCGCCTCCAGGGTTCAAGCGATTCTCCTGCCTCAGCCTCCCCAGTAGCTGGGATTACAGGTGTGCACCACCACGCCCGGCTAATTTTGTATTTTTAGCAGAGACGGGGTTTCTCCATGTTGGTCAGGCTGGTCTTGAACTCCCGAGCTCAGGTGATCTGCCCACCTAAGCCTCCCGAAGTGCTGGGATTACAGGCGTGAGTCACAGTGCCCAGCCTAGATTTGCTTTCTATAGGACTTTATACTGTCATCCTTACCACCACTATTTTAACAAGCTGCTAGTTTACCTAATAAATCCTGCATGAAATAGAAATGTAGTCATTATTGGCCAGGTGCAGTGGCTCACAACTGTAATCCCAGCACTTTGGGAGGCGAGGTGGGTGGATCACAAGGTCAGGAGTTCGAGACCAGCCTGGCCAACATGGTGAAGCCTCACCTCTACCAAAAATACAAAAAATAGCCAGGTGTGGTGGTGTGCACCTGTAATCCCAGCTACTGGGGAGGCTGAGGCAGGAGAATTGCTTGAACCCAGGAGGCAGAGGTTGCAGTGAGCTGAGATCACGCCACGGCACTCCAACCTGGGCGACAGAGCAAGACTCTGCCTTGGGGGCGGGGGAAAAGAAGAAGTTGGAGACCAGCCTGGCCAACATGGTGAAACACTGTCCCTACTAAAAGTACAAAAATTAACCAGGCGTCGGGGCAGGCAGCTGCAATCCCAGCTACTTGGGAGGTTGAGGCAGGAAAATCGCTTGAACCCGGAAGGCAGAGGCTGCAGTGAGCCAAGATCACACCACTGCGCTCCAGATCCTATTGTTTGTTTTGGTGAATGGTGGCCATAAAGTTGATCCTAGGTCTGTGGGACTCTAAAACCTACACCCTTTTAGTACACCACATAGCCTTGGTGCTGTCAACCTTGAAGTTTACCTCTCAGGAGTCAAAACTTAGAGAAATATTTATTTGAGTATCAGATAAGCCTTGGTACTTAATAACTTCTAGTCGATTCCAAAAGGAGCTTGTAGTTGGCTGCTCATCCTTACAGAGGGCATTCATTCTTTGAAATGTGTGGCAGACTTCCTCTCTGAATGGCTATAAAATATTTTGTACTTTGCTTATGTCTTGTAAAAACGCCCATTAGAATGAAAGTAATAAACCAGCCAAGCCCTGGTAACTATAGGAACCTTCCCTGTCTGCTTCCTGTTGGAGGCTGCCGAAGGACAGAGGCCTCTGACTCATGGCTGTGACCTCTCCACTCACTTTGGGTTCCTGCTGACTTCTGAATCCCACCCATCACGCTACCAAGCAATTTCTAGGACAGCATACTGGGATTATGTACATGCGGCCCTTATCGTGTAACCCAGGCAGAGGTGTGTTTGTGTACAGATCACTCAGAATTCAGAGCTCTGTCGGTTGTGAATCCAGGGCCACACCACTGCAACCCATTCCCACAGAATTCTTGAGGGTAATTCTAGGTGAGAACTGGAGTTAATAAAGCTATCTGGTCACCCCAGAAATTGTTTCTCTCTGCTCCCCTGCTGTGGTTCTCATTGCAATTGCAATTAGATAATTGAGATCTGCAAGTATTTCTGAAAGTAGAGCAGTCAGCAGAGCGCACTGGCTCCCAGTCGCCACTCAGCGCTGCGAGTGTAGCCTTGGATGAGCCATTTGTCCCCCAAAGCCAGATGGGAATTCACTCTCATGCGGTTCTGGCTTGGTTTGTGAAGACTACGCTACAGATAAACTCTGGTTGTGTCGAGACGCCCTTTAACCTATCTAGGTGTTCCTCTGCCCCATCTCACAGGTGCCCAGCCCAGTGGATTCATCTGTTCACTGGCCTCACTGAGGAGTCTGCCTCATCAGCATCCCCACAGTGGGGCCCCAGTTTCTCTAGCTCTGTCCCTGGATACAATCCCAGACCTGAACTGTCTGCTAGGAAACTGTTAGAGAGACAACGTGCTAGTGAGTTACACCTCGAAGGTTAGGTATTTAGATTCTAATAAAGGCCTTCTGGAGACAAAGTTTGTGTTTCTTTCGTTTTGTTTTGTTTTGTTCTTTGTGTGTTTTTTGCTGTTGTTGTTGTTGTTGCTGTTGTTTTTTGTTTTGAGACAAGGTCTTGCTTCATCACCCAGGCTGGAATACATTGGTACGATCTTGGCTCACTGCAACCTCCACCTATTGGGTTCAAGTGATTTGCGTGCCTCAGCCTCCCGACTAGCTGGGACTACAGGCATGCACCACCACATCTGGCTGATTTTTGTATTTTTAGTAGAGAAGGAGTTTTGCCATGTTGGCCAGGCTGGTCTTGAATTCTTGGCCCCAAGTGATCCGCCCGCCTCAGCATCCCAAAGTATTGGGATTACAGGCGTGAGCCACTGCACCTGGCCACGTTTGTTTTTGAGACAAAGTCTCACTCTCTTGCCCAGGCTGGAGTCTGGTGGTACACTTACAGCTCACTACAGCTTCAGCCTCTTGGGCTCAAGCAATCCTCCCACCTCAGCCTCCCAAGTAACTGGTGTGAAACACCATGCCTGGCTGATTTTTTATTTTTTGTAGAAACAGGGGTCTCACTATGCTGCCCAGGCTGGTCTCAAATTCCTAGGCTCAAGTGATCCTCCCCCCTTGACCTCTCGAAATGCTGGGATTACAAGTGTGAGCCACCACATCTGGCCTAGAGACAACATTTTATCTAAAAAAAGCAAGTGAAGCCTGGGCAACATGGTGGAACCCCATCTCTACAAAAAAATACAAAAATCAGCCAAGAGCAGTGGCTCACGCCTGTAATTCCAGCATTTTGGGAGGCTAAGGTGGGCAAATCACCTGAGGTCGAGAATTTAAGACCAGCCTGACCAACACTGAGAAACCCCATCTCTACTAAAAATACAAAATTAGCTGGGCATGGTGGCACATGCCTGTAATTCCAGCTGCTAGGGTGGCTGAGGCAGGAGAATCGCTTGAAATCAGGAGTTGGAGGTTGCAGTGAGCCAAGATCATGCCATTGCACTCCAGCCTGGGCAATAAGAGCAAAACTCTATCTCAAAAAAAAAAAAAAAAAAATCATCCAGGCGTGGTGGCTAATGTGGTGGTGCCTATGGTCCCAGCTACTCATGAGGCTGAAGTAGAAGGATCTCTTGAGCCTAGGAGGTGGAGGCCACCATGAACCGTAATCACACCACTGCACTCCAGCCTGGTCAAGAGAGCGAGACCCTGTCTCAAAAAAATAAATACATGGCCGGGCGTGGTGGCTCACACCTGTAATCCCAGCACTTTGGGAGGCTGAGGTGGGCAATCACCTGAGATCAGGAGTTCAAGACCAGCCTGGCCAACATGGTGAAACCCCATCTCTACTAAAAATACAAAAAAATTAGCCAGGCATGGTGGCGGAAGCCTGTAATCCCAGCTACTCGGGAGGCTGAAGCAGGAGAATTGCTTGAACCCGAGAGGCAGAGGTTGCAGTGAGCTGAGATCATGCCACTGCACTCCAGCCTGGGCAACAAGAGTGAGATTCTGTCTCAAAAAAAGAATAAATAAATAACAAATAAATAAATACATAAGTAAATAAAAATAAAAGAAGTAAGCAATAGTGAGGAATCTAAGGCACAGAAGCATGTCTTCGAGAGACATATTTCAAGTATCAGGGCCTTCTAGGACCTTTCTAATCACTGTACTGAAGCACAGGCTGGTATGGTATTAATTTGTAACTTATTTACTTTTTTTTTTTTTAGTCAGAGTCATGACCAGGCTGGAAGCGCAATGGCACAATCATGGCTCACTGCCACCTCAACCTCGCAGGCTTAACCAATCCTCCCACCTCAGCCTCCTGAGTAGCTGGGACTACAGGCAAGCGCTACCACACCGAGCTAATTTTTGTATTTTTTTGTGGAGACGTGGTTCTGTCATGTTGTCCAGGCTGATCTCAAACTTCTGATCACAAGTGATCCTCCTGCCTCAGCCTCCCAAAGTGCTGGGATGACAGGCATGAACCACTGTGCCAAGCCAGATCCTGTTCTTGAGGAGCTTCCATTCCAGTTGAGAGGGATCAGACATACACATAAAGTTAAAAAATAAATAACTACATATTAATATCAGGCAATAGTACCAGAGTGCAGCACTGAGCTTTTCAGAAGTAAGAGACATCATGGTTCCCAAAAGTATCATGAAGGTACCGTGGGAGCCCATGGGGTTGAGAGAGTCCATAAAAACATCCAAAAGTGTTGGAGGGAAAGTTCATTGCTTTCCTTTCAGAGCTCCCAAATTCAAGTCTGGATACTGATCTTTTCCTGAACACCAAAGAGAATGATTATTATTTGAAAGCATTCATGGCAGACCAATGAGTAAACATTTCAGCTGAGAGAGAACTTTGGCTAATAATTAAGCATTATTTTTACTGTACTTTAGATTCCCATGCAAGTCTATTTTTAGCAACTTGTAATAATTTGACATTAAACTACAACATTTCGGTAATTTGTGCTGTAATAGCTAACATGTATGCATTAACTCACTTAATGCTCTTGCCAATTCTAAAGTTTATGTCAAAACTTTAAATGTTTATTTCTGCATTAAACTATAGCACTTAATAACTTCTGACTGATTCTAAAAGAAGTTTGTAATTGAGGGCTCGTCTTTTTTGTTTTGTTTTGTTTTGTTTTGTTTTGAGACAGAGTCTGGCTCTGTCACCCAGGTTGGAGTGCTGTGGCCGGATCTCAGCTCACTGCAAACTCTGCCTCCCAGGTTCACGCCATTCTCCTGCCTCAGCCTCCCGAGTAGCTGGGACTATAGGTGCCCGCCACCTCGCCTGGCTAGTTTTTTGTATTTTTTAGTAGAGACGGGGTTTCACCATGTTAGCCAGGATGGTCTCGATCTCCTGACCTCGTGATCCACCCGTCTTGGCCTCCCAAAGTGCTGGGATTACAGGCTTGAGCCATCGCGCCTGGCCGTCTTTTTTGTTTTTGTGTTTTTTTTTTAATGAGACAGGGTGTCTCTCTGCACCTAGGTTGGAATGCAGTAGCGTTATCTTGGCTCACTGCAACCTCTGCCTCCCAGGTTCAAGTGATTCTAGTGCCTCAGCCTCCTGAGTAGCTGGGACTACAGGTGCATGCCACTATGCCTGACTGCTTTTTGCATTTTTAGTAGAGACAGGTTTCTACCATGTTGGCCAGGCTGGTCTGGAACTCCTGGCCTCAAGTGATCCTTCTGCCTTAGCCTCCCAAAGTGCTGGGATTAGAGGTGTGAGTCAAGGGCTCATCTTTATAATTCATTCAATGGTTTGGGGGAAAAATGGTTTTTTAAAAAAATGTATTGCCAGTCAGCACTGTGGCTCACACCTGTAATCCCAGGATCACGAGGTCAGGAGATCGAGACCATCCTGGCTAACATGGTGAAATGCTGTCTCTACTAAAAATAAAAAAATTAAAAAAAAATTAGCCGGGCGTGGTGGCGGATGCCTGTAGTCCCAGTTACTCGGGAGGCTGAGGCAGGAGAATGGTGTGAACCCAGGAGGCGGAGCTTGCAGTGAGCTGAGATCACACCATTGTACTCCAGCCTGGGCGACAAAACAAGACTCTGTCTCAAAAAAAAAAATGCATTAAAGTTCTGATCTCATGCTGTGCCCTGAGATTAAGTTCCTATGAATTGAAGAATTACTGCAAATAATAACATCATTTAAAAATCTAGAGGGGCCACAGCGGCTCATACCTATAATCCTAGAACTTTGGGAGGCTGAGATGGGAGGTCTTGGAGGATCACTTGAGCCCAGGAGTTCAAGACCAACCTGGGCAACATAGTGAGACGCTGTCTCTACAAAAGAAAAATACATTTACAAAAACTAAATGGGTATGGCGGCACATACCTGTAGCCTCAGCTACTTGGGAAGCTGAGGTGGGAGGATCGCCTTAGCTTGGGAGAACGAGGCTGCAATGAGCCATGATTGTGCCATTGTACTTCAGCTTGGGTGATAGAGTGAGACCCTGTCTCAAAAAAAGAAAGTTGATTAAAAAAAAATCACTAAGATGACCGGGCTCAGTGACTCATGGCTGTAATCCCAGCACTTTGGGAGGCTGAGGCCGGTGCATCATTTGAAGTCAAGAGTTTAAGACCAGCCTGGGCAACATGGTGAAACCCCATCTCTATTAAAAATACAAAAATTAGCCGGATGTAGTGATGGGTGCCCAGCTACTCAGGAGTCTGAGGCAGGAATATTGCTTAAGCCCGGGAGGTGGAAGTTGCAGTGAGCAGAGATCAAGCCATAACACTCCAGACTGGGCAAGGGAGAGGGACTCCATCTAAACACACACACACACACACACACACATACACACACACACTAAGATTTCAATGGAAATCTTGTCAGTAAGTTCTGGTCTTACTCTAATGACATTTTATTAATTTGCATTCATTCCTACATAACTCTAACATTGCCTTTTCATTTTTATGTCTAGATTCATCTTATGTATCCAATAGTAAATTTCTTGACTAAACAGGCTTTTCTTGTGCTTAATCATCTGCCTTTCCAGTCAACGTTTATTAGATTAGGCACTGGACATATTTTTATTTTTATTTGTTTATTTATTTTGAGACAGGGTCTCACTCTGTTGCCCAGCCTGGGGTGCAATGGTGCTATCTCTGCTCACTGCAACCTCTACCTCCGGGGTTCAAGCGATTCTCCTCTTAGCCTCCCGAGTAGCTGGGACTACAACGCGCACCATCGCATGTGGCTGATTTTTGTATTTTTTGGTAGAGACAGGGTTTCACCATGTTGGCAAGGCTGGTCTTGAATTGCTGACCTGAAGTGACCCTCCCACCTCAGCCTCCCAAAGTGCTGGGATTACAGGCATGAGCCACCGTGCCCAGCCAAGAAAAATACATTTTTAAAATTTCATGTAGCCTAAGTGTACAGGATTTATAAAGTCTATAGTAGTATACGATCATATCCTAGGACTTCACATTCACTCACCACTCACTCACTTCCAGTCCTGCAAGTTCCATTCAAGGTAACTTCCCTATATAGATGTACCATTTTTAATCTGTTATACCATATTTTTACCGTACCTTTTCTGTTGAAGTGTGTTTAGATACACAAATACTTACCATTGTGCTACAACTGTCTACAGTACTTAGTACAGTAACATGTTATGCAGGTTATAGCCTAGGAACAATAAGCTACACCATATAGCCTAGTTGTATAGCAGGCTACACCGTCCAAGTTTGGGTAAGCACACTCTATGATGTTTGCACAACCACCAAATCACCTAACAACACATTTCTCAGAAACTATCCCCATTGTGAAGTGATCTATGACTGTACATTTAAGGGAATACAATGAAATAAGTGAGGTTGGCCAGGCACAGTGGCTCATGCCTGTAATCCCAGCACTTTGGGAGGCTGAGGCAGTTGGATCATGAGGTCAAGAGATTGAGACCATCCTGGCCAACATGGTGAAACCCTGTCTCTACTAAAAATACAAACATTAGCCAAGCATGATGGCATGTGCCTGTAGTCCCAGCTACTCCGGAGGCTGAGGCAGGAGAATTGCTTGAACCTGGGAGGCAGAGGTTGCAGTGAGCTGAGATTGTGCCACTGCACTCCAGCCTGGGCAACACAGCGAGACTCCACCTCAAAAAAAAAAAAAAAGAAGGCCGGGCTGTGGGGCTCAAGCCTGTTAATCCCCAGCCACTTTGGGAGGCCGAGACGGGACGGATCATGAGGTCAGGAGATCGAGACCATCCTGCGGCTAACACGGTGAAACCCCCGTCTCTACTAAAAAATACCAAAAAAACTAGCCCCGCGCAAGGTGTGCGGGGCCGCCTGTAGTTCCAAGCTACTCGGCGGAGGGCTTGGAGGCCAGGGAGAATGGCATAACCCGGGGGGAGGCGAGCTTGCAGTGAGGCTGAGATCCCGCCCACTGCACTCCAGCCTGGGTGGACAGAGCGAGACTCCCCCTCTGTCTCAAAAAAAAAAAAAAAGGAAAAAGAATAGGCAGAGGCTTTGGCCTAAAACCCAGGGTTCTAGGAGGATTTATTCTTCTAAATAATTAAATAATCCTTGAGTGAGCCTGTAAACCACGTTAAACAACTTTGAAAGGACATGCAGTCATCCTCTTGTCTTGTTCCCAAGTTTTGGATAATTTTTTTTTTTGAGACAGAGTTTCACTCTTGTTGCCCAACCTGGAGTACAATAGCGCAATCTCGGCTCACCACAACCTCCACCTCCCAGGTTCAAGCAATTCTCCGGCCTCAGCCTCCTGAGTATCTGGGACTACAGGTGCCCACCAGCACACCCAGCTAATTGTGTATTTTTTTAGTAGAGACGGGGTTTCTCCATGTTGGTCAAGCTGGTCTCGAACGCGGACATCAGGTGATCCACCCACCTCAGCCTCCCAAAGTGCTGGGATTACAGGCATGAGCAACTGCATTTGGCCTCTTTTTTTTTTTTTTGAAACAGAGTTTTTCTCTTGTCTCTCAGGCTGGAGTGCAGTGGCATGATCTTGGCTCACTGCAACCTCGGCCTCCTGGGCTCAAGGGATTCTCCTGACTCAGCCTCTCAAGTAGCTGGGATTACAGGCATCTGCCACCATGCCTGACTAAGTTTTTGTACTTTAGGTAGAGACAGGGTTTCATCATGTTGGCCAGGCTGGTCTCAAACGCTGACTTCAGGTGATCCGCCTGCCTCAGCCTCCCAAAGTGTTGGGATTACAGGCATGAGCCGCTGTGCCTAGCCAATAATTTTTCTTAACAGCACCGAAGCTCCTGGCAGGCAAGTGGGGAAGGTGATATTCAGTGAGGTATAGATTGGAGAGGAGGTAAGGAGGAAGCCAGAGGAGGCTGATGGACTGAGACAAAAAGGAGAAGCCAAGGGCAGGAATTCTAGATGAGGTCCCAGGGCAGGTAAGTGAGAGAAAGGGAGTAAGAAAATGGGAAGAGGGCCGGGCGCCGTGGCTCAAGCCTGTAATCCCAGCACTTTGGGAGGCCGAGGCGGGCGGATCACGAGGTCAGGAGATCGAGACCATCCTGGCTAACACGGTGAAACCCCATCTCTACTAAAAAATACAAAAAACTAGCCGGGCGAGGTGGCGGGCGCCTGTAGTCCCAGCTACTCGGGAGGCTGAGGCAGGAGAATGGCGTGAATCCGGGAGGCGGAGCTTGCAGTGAGCCGAGATGCGGCCACTGCACTCCAGCCTGGGTGGCAGAGCCAGACTCCGTCTCAAAAAAAAAAAAAGAAAGAAAGAAATGAAAATGGGAGGAACCCGAAATTTGTGCAGGGAGATGGAGACGTGGAGCAGTTCCAAGGGTTCTTAGCGTCCAGCGTGTGGCTGCAGCAGAGGACTGCGGAAGTGGACAGCAGGTAACCGCGAATGGGTTCCAAATCTAAGCAGCCAGGAGGCCAGGTTGGTTTGGCTGGATGTGTTGTCCACATGGATGTTGATGTCTTGTCTCTCCTGAATCAGTCAGGATTTGATCAGAGAAGCAGAGCCATTAGGAAGGATAGGGGATAAAGGACTTATAGAGGGATGATATAGAATCACTCAACTGTGGGAACTGGTGGAGAACAACAAGACTGCTGCCTCTGTATCTAGTGTGTAGCCTAAAGTCTCTGTGGCCTCACTGGCATTGGAAAAGAAAGCTGGACTTGAATAAGAGTGAGGACACATGGAAACTCACGAGGACAACTGGAACCCAGGTCTGCTTCTCCCCACATTGAACCTACATGTTAGGAGTGCTGACGAAGTTCTGACGGGGCTAGAGGAGCCTTGGTCCAGATATAGCCTCATGCCAGTGAACTAAGAATCACTGGAACAAGGCATGGGAGCTGCCTCAGTGCCTGCTGCCTGCACTTTACCTTCAGAGCAGTAAAAAAGAAAAAAGCCTGCTGTTTCCTACACCTTCCAAACACTGAAAATTTCTCTTGTAGCCAACAGTAACCCAGAATATACAGGGACAGGAATTCTGGGAAATGTTCCAGCTCAGCTAAGTTGACACAGAAGAAAGCCACCTCACTTCTTCAACACCAAGCACAGTGCCTATGAACAGACCCTATACATAGGGCAGTTAATAAATTGTGGGGGTTTTCCATCAAAGGTACCTTTGTCTTGAAGGTCAAAACAAACTACGAATATCTGCAACAACACGGAAGAACCTCAGAGCATTATGCTAAGTAATAAAAGCCATATACAAAAGAGTACATACTGTATTAGTCCATTGATACAGAATTCTAAAACAAGCAAAGCTAATCTGTGGTGACAGAAATCAGAACAATGTTGCCTGGGACAGGGACGGAGTTGGAAGTCCCCTCCCTTGGGAAAAGGCATGAGGAAATCTTTAGGAGGTGATAGAAATGTTCTAGATTTTGATAGAGGTGTGGGCTACACACGTGTATGCCTTTGTCAACACTCTCTGTACCTCTAAGAGCTGTGCATTTTATTGCATGTAAATTACTATTATTTTTATTTTTATTTGAGACTTGGGTTTCACTATGTTTCCCAGCCTGGACCCAAATTCCTGGCTTCAAACTATTCTCCAGCCTTGCCTCCCAAAGTGATAGGATTACAGGTGTGAGCCACTGTGTTCAGCCTATTGTAGTTAAATATCTCCATTACAAAAACAAACAAACAAACAAAAACAAAATTAAAGAAAAGTGGTGCCCTCAGAGCTAATTACAGATTAAACAACCAAGAAAAACCTTATATCTGCCTAGCTGGCCATTTTTAAAACTGGCCTCATAATGAGTATTTTCGCTCTATAATTGGGAAAGCATCGCCAGGAGTCTCAGAAGAACCGGCAATACCAAGATTCCTTTCCATCAACCACAAGAGAAATCGGAGAGAAACAGAAGCAGTTAGGAGACAAAGGCAAAACTCCTAATAAAAAGACAAGGCAAATAAACTCAACACTGAACTATAGAACTAGAATTGTTATTCCTTTTTTTTCCCCAAAATTTAAATTAACAGTCTGTTCAACAGAGATTTGGTTTCTAAACTGCATCTAGCTCTCACTGTACCCACGTGTGTGACAGAAAGAGAAAGAGTCACAAACATTCCAAACATTGGAAATCATCATAAATGGGAAGCTAGGGGAAGTAGTTTCACTGTACCCAGAAGAAATGGATTCCACAGCCATGCAGGGACCTGAATCTCTGTCCAGCTTTCACTTGTCTTCTAGACTGGCCTCATTATCATGACATTTGCATTTTTTTTTTTAAGAACATCAAAGAACAAAAGCTATCTCTCTTCTCACCACTGGCCGTTAGGTGATACCCATTTATCAGGGAGCATACTTTTCTATAATGAATTTATTTCAGCATAGGGACAGCAACTTAAGTAAGACATAAATGCTAAGATGGAGGCAGAAAGGAAAGAGGTTCACCCGGAGATCCAAAGGAGAAGTGGGAGGGGACACTCTGAAAGGCAGGGAAGAACCCTGAAAGGAGGGGCTGGGGGCTCAAGCTGGTTGTGAAAGCCTTTCCCCTTTACACTTTGCTCTCAGTGTGGCGGGCAGATTGGACGAGCAGGCGCCCTTAGAGGTCCTCACAGGCACCTTTGCTTACTTAGTCCTTTTACAACTTGGATTAATGTTTAACTTCCTTTGGGGAAAGATTAAAAAACAAAGGCAGAAACTCAGACCTCGGTAGCAGTGGCATCCTCACCCCAGGGCTAGACTCTACAGCTCCTGCTCTTTGTCCCCAAGTCTCCTCCCCTCTCCTTTGTCTCCAGGCCCCAGGGGAAGGCTAGAGAATGATCACGTGACCGGGATGGGGCTATGTTCCTGGCAGTCCCCTGGGCTTCCTGCAGGGACCTGGATTTCTAGTATTTCAGGCTGCTGTCCCGTTTTTTTTTTCATTTCCTTTTTGTTTTGTTGTTGATGGGACTGCATGTCCACAACACTGGGATTCCCTCACCCTCAGATTCTAGAATCCAATTTCTTGGATTTCAGTGTCTTTAAGGTCAGTGGAAACTTTTTTAAAAAGCAACATTAAGCTAATATATTCTTACTGCAGAAAAGGAGCTTTGTTCTATTTATCTCTAAAACTGATGCTCAGTAGTAGTTCTCAGATGTGGAAAGATATTTGTACTATTTATTTATAGGAAATGCTGGCTGGGCATGGTTGCTCACACCTGTAATCTCAGCACTTTGGGAGTCCGATGTGGGTGGATCAGTTTGAGACCAGCCTGACCAACATGGCAAAACCCCATCTCTAATAAAAATACAAAAATTAGCTAGGCGTGGTGGTGAGCACCTGTAATCCCAGCTACTCTGGAGGCTGAGGCTGGAGAATCACTTGAACCCTGGAGGCGGAGGCTGCAGTGGGCCAAGATTGTGCCATTGCACTCCAGCCTGGGTGATGAGAGCGAAACTCTGTCTCAAAAAA
>NW_016813366.1:1216690-1220030 GCF_001698545.2 Rhinopithecus bieti | reverse complement strand
GGGAAGGATCTTTGTGAAAGAATTTTTTTTCCAACCCCCCAAACTTGTGGGTTTTCTTTTTTTTTTTTTTTTTTTGAGACAGAGTTTCGCTCTCATCACCCAGGCTGGAGTGCAATGGCACAATCTTGGCCCACTGCAGCCTCCGCCTCCCGGGTTCAAGTGATTCTCCAGCCTCAGCCTCCAGAGTAGCTGGGAAACCCCATCTCTACTAAAAATACAAATAAACTAGCCGGGTGTGGTGGCAGGCACCTGTAATCCCAGCTACTCTGGAGGCTGTGGCAGGAGAATTGCTTGAACGGGAGGTGGAGATTGCAGTGAGCCGAGATTGTGCCACTGTACTCTAGCCTGGGCAACAGAGCAAGACTCTGTCTCAAAATAAATAAATAAATAGATATAAGCAGCAATGATTTGGACCCAAATATCAACAGTGCTGAGGTTTGAGAAATGAATTTTCAGTAGCCTTAGCACATGGTTTGGACTTGCTTGCTGCAGGATGCTGGGCCTGGAAGATATAAGACTTCAAGCAGCCAGGGCTCCTAAAGAATGACTGAGTGACTGCTTTAGTTATTTGAAAGGACTTAAGATCATAAAATGGGCCGGGCGCGGTGGCTCAAGCCTGTAATCCCAGCACTTTGGGAGGCCGAGACGGGCGGGTCACGAGGTCAGGACATGGAGACCACCTTGGCTAACACGGTGAAACCCCGTCTCTACTAATAATACAAAACAAATTAGCCAGGTGAGGTGGCGGGCGCCTGTAGTCCCAGCTACTGGGGAGGCTGAGGCAGGAGAATGACGTGAACCCGGGAGGCGGAGCCTGCAGTGAGCCGAGATTGCGCCACTGCACTCCAGCTTGGGCGACAGAGCGAGACTACCTCTTAAAAAAAAAAAAAAAGAAACTCAGTATCACTTTATGTTGAGTTTATAACAGTGCTTCTTCCCAATTCTACCTTCGACATAGGTAAGTAGATTCCTCCTCAGGGCCCCAGACCTTACAGAGTCCTGCTCTAGACTTGTTTCAGCCAAGTCCCTTCCCATGGAGGAGGAAGTCAACAGGGACAAGATAATATGTCCACTGGAGCCTGTTCCCTCTCTCCTAGACAATTCTGGATGCTGGCAGGACATCAAAATTTCTTGCTTAGAAGGGTGAAGTCTACCTTCAGGGCATACACAACTTTTTCACAGGGTTACTTCTCCAGACTGGGCCATGACACTGGGGTGGCTCACGTGGGGTCATGGAGTGTCAACGTAGATGGAGCTTAGATGTGTGGCCTATGCTATTTTTGGCAACGTAAATGGAACTTAGATATGTGGCCTGTACTTTTGCCCCAGATCCTGCAAATGCAACACCAGGGCCTGCTCTCTCCTTCTTGAGCCACCAGCTCTCTTAAAAGATGTCATTGAGATTGCTAGCAACTCCAAAGCCTCTATGTACCTTCTCCACTTTCCTCAATCTCTGCAGAAAGTGGTGGTAAGCACTCACCCCAAGTGGAGAACCAGAAGGGAAAAGAAGAGGTTCCGAGAACCCAGAGAATTCCTCCTCAGAGCAACCAGGGACTAGACAGCTTTGCACCTCTCCACTGAGCAAAGAGCACCACCTCATGAGCAGTGAAACACTCTCCGGAAAAACACCAGCATTCCTGGTAGATTTCTTTTCCTTTGCTTGTCTCTAATCAACACACAACACCTTCTCTGGGCTGTGGACTCCACAGTCAGATATGTAGTGAGATGTGGCCACTGCCTCCTCCTCAGTGAAGCGGTCTGGCTAATGCTCCCCCAGGGGAAATGAATCACTCTCTTGATTTTGAACTTGCACAGCCTGTTACTCACACCTTGGCTAGTGACTGACCTGTTCCATCACATTTTGAGGAGAGGTGAATCCTATGAGCTCCCCCAAGGCAGTGGCACCTGACTCACCTGGCTTCCCCTGCGGGCCTTGCACAGGGCTCACACACGGTGCAGCTGCTCAGGTGTTCTTCCCTGAATCAATTAACTTTAAAATTCCACCTGGTTGGGATCAAAGTCATTGAGATTTATGAGAAAAACCAGTCCAACCAGTCCCCACTTCATGCTTTTCCCCTGTGGCTCTTAGATCCTGAAGCTGGTTTATTTTGTCAACTTAATGTCCTGCTATCAACACTCACTTTATGCTTGGTCCAAGCATGAGTAGAGGCAGAGCTTCTTTACGTTGTAAAGACTGGGAGCATCAAAAAGAGGAAGTTTTAGAGATTGTATTAGTTCCCTAGGGCTGCTGTAACAAAATGCCACAGACAAGATGGCTTAAAACAGCAGAAATATGGCTGGGCACGGTGGCTCACGCCTGTAATCCCAGCACTTTGGGAGGCTGAGGCGGGCGGATCACCTGAGATCAGGAGTTGGAGATCAGCCTGACCAACATGGAGAAACCCCATCTCTACTAAAAATACAAAAACATTAGCTGGACATGGTGGCAGGTGCCTGTAATCCCAGCTACTTGGGAGGCTGAGGCAGGAGAATTGCTTGAACCTGGGAGATGGAGGTTGCGGTGAGCTGAGATCACACCACTGCTCTCCAGCCTGGGCAACAAGAGCAAAACTCCATCTCAAACAAACAAACAAACAAAACCCAGAAATATATTCTCTCTGGTTCTGAAGATCAGAAGTCCAAAATCTAGGTGTTGGCAGGGCCTCACACTATCTGAAGGCTCTCAGAGGGCCTTCCTTGCCTCTTTCTAACTTCTAGGCATGTTCCTCAGCTTATAGATATCCATCATTGCATGGCATTTTCCCTGTATGTCTTCTCTCTCTGTGTTCAAATGTCCTTTTTTTTTTTTTTTTTCTTTTTTTGAGATGGAATCTCGTTCTGTCACCCAGGCTGGAGTGCAATGGCGTGATCTCGGCTCACTGCAACCTCTGTCTCCCGGGTTCCAGTGATTCTCCTGCCTCAGCCTCCCGAGCAGCTGGGACCACAGGTGCCTGCCACCATGCCCAGCTAATTTTTGTATTTTTAGTAGAGACAGGGTTTCACTATGTTGGCCAGGCTGGTCTTGAACTCCTGACCTCAGGTGCTCCACTGGCCTTGGCCTCCCTAAGTGTTGGGATTACAGGTGTGAGCCACCGCACCTGGCGCCCGCTCCCCACCTTTTAAAATAAGGACACCGGGCCGGGCGCGGTGGCTCAAGCCTGTAATCCCAGCACTTTGGGAGGCCGAGACGGGCGGATCACGAGGTCAGGAGATCAAGACCATCCTGGCTAACACAATGAAACCCCGTCTCTACTAAAAAATATAAAAAACTAGCCGGGCAAGGTGGCGGGCGCCTGTAGTCCCAGCTACTCCGGAGGCTGAGGCAGGAGAATGGTGTAAA
>NW_016813366.1:1202218-1213057 GCF_001698545.2 Rhinopithecus bieti | reverse complement strand
ATGTAATAGCAGTAGCAGCAGCATTTCAGAATGGCTTTAATTTTTCCCAGCTTTAAGAAGCAGAGGAAAGCAAGGCCTTTCTTCCAGGCAAGAATATGAAAAGGAGGGGGGGGGGGTGTTGCTTTAAGGGGGGTTGCGCTTATTTTTTTTTTGTCTTTTTTTTTTTTTCCTTTTGTGGAGAACGGGGTCTCGCTGTATTACCCAGGCAGGTCTCGAACTCCTGGGCTCAAGCTATCCTCCCGCCTCTGCCTCCCTGAGAGCTGGGATTACAGGCGTGAGCCACCGCGCCCGGCCTCATATTCTTGATTTAAATTCTTTCATAGATCTCAAATTGTCGCTCTGAAATGCAGTACTTCCCTCTGCTGGCCATAGGGTTGTATAGCTCATCAAAAACAAGGATGACTCCCAAGTCCTCTCCCTTATCCAAGACTAAGGAATTGACTCTGGACATGAGGTAGGAGATAAATCAAATATAGGATGATTTTCCAACCTTCACGCCCCCTCAGAAAACATCCTTGAGTGTCTTTTGGCTCTGAATTTAAACAGGTTTATCTAGTTTCTCCAGCCTGTGCTTAGCCAATTAGGTCACATTGGCATGAATGTGCAAAGAACAATGGCTTGGAGCCCCACCCACCCAATTGCAGGACCTTGGCCCCCTTCCAAAACCTCCCTTGGAGATTCTGGAATACTTTCAGGGGACTGAGGCTCATGATTTGGGGTTTGGGACCTCACAGAGAGTCCAACATGTTCTTCTCGCTGGCTTCTGTCCCTACACCATCTCTTGGTTAAAAAGCCCCTCAAGGGCTCAAGCCGGGTGCGGTGGCTCACATCTGTAATCCCAGCACTTTGGGAGGCTGAGGTGGGCAGATCACCTGAGGTCAGGAGTTTGAGACCTCCCTGACCAACAAAGTGAAACTCTGTCTCTACTAAAAATGCAAAAATTAGCTGGGCATGGTGGCACATACCTGTAATCCCAGCTACTTGAGAGGCTGAGGCAGGGGAATCGCTTGAACCTGGGAAGCAGAGGTTGCAGTGAGCCGAGATAGCACCACTGCACTCCAGCCTGGGTGACAGAGCAAGACTCCATCTCAACAACCGCAACAAAAGCCCTTGAAAGAAATTTCCTGCTGCTCTATTGTCCTGCCTGAGCCAGAATCTGCTAATTCTCAAATCTGCCTCAGTTGCAGTCCTGCTAGTGGCGGTTTCTGTGCAGACGTAGGAAAAAGGGCCCCACAAGATAGTTGGAAATTATTCCAATATATTCGTATGACCAAATAACAAGTTACATGCTTTCCATTGCATGGTGGTGCATTTTGGTTAAAAAGCTACCATATCCTAGCAGGGTGGTGGTGATGCGTACTTATAGTCCCAGCTACTCAGGAGGCTGAGGGAGGAGGATTGCTTGAGCCCAGGAGTTTGAAATCAGTCTGGACAACATAGTGAGACCCCGTCTTTTTTTTTTTTTAAAAGGTACCGTGCTTAGGGGCTTTTGTGAAACTGAGTTTCCACAAATTGATTCTGAAATCAGAGTGAAAACTCTACTAGTATTTTCTATTTCTTTAAGATGTTTTATTTAATTAATTAATTTATTTATTTATTTATTTGAGACAGAGTCTCCCTCTGTTGCCAGGCTGGAGTGCAGTGGTGTGATCTCGGCTCACTGCAACCTCCAACTCCCTTGTTCAAGCGATTCTCCTGCCTCAGCCTCCCAAGTAGCTGGGATTACAGGCACGCGCCACCACGCCCAGCTGATTTTTGTATTTTTAGTAGAGACAGGGTTTCACTGTGTTGGCCAGGATGTTCTTGATCTCCTGACCTCGTGATCCACCCACCTTGGCCTCCCAAAGTGCTGGGATTACAGGTGTGAGCCACCGCCCCTGGCCAAGATGTTTTATTCAAATTCTACTTTGATTTTATTTGAGGCCTTTAAAACCTTCCGTAATGAAGTGTGGATACATACCTTAGGATGAGAAATAGAGCCTAAAGGAGATGTTCTCAACATGACTCTCCAGTAGTCAGCGGTAGTAAGTATTAGGGTCAAACCTCACCTTGGGGAGAAAAAGGGTATTTATAGGTTTATGGGCCTTTCTCAAAGGCACACTGAAAAATACAAAACAGGTCTCAATGTAGAGGCTGAGAAGTGGGAGCATATCCAGTTTTTAAAAGCAAATAAAATATAAGTTATTACTTGTGACACAAGTAAGCCGGAACCCCAAGACCCAGAGGTGCTTCTTGGCATCTGGAAGAAGCCGATGTGGTGGCAGTGCTCTGAGTCAGGGGATGCTCAAGGATTACTCTGTAGACCTTCAGTGATGTGTTTAGTGCTGCAGCAGGAAACTTCACCTCTCTTTTAACGCCAGTCTAAGGCCTCAGCTCTGCTCTGATAGGAGCTACTGGAAGCAAGTGACTTTGCAGAAGACCTAAACTGTAAGAAGTTCACATTGGAAGTTGTAGCCAAGGTCGATTTCATGGGTGTGCATCCGGCATAGACAGGGCCTCATGCTCAAAAATGCTCTGTTCAAAAGGGTCCTGCACTGGGGGGCTAATGCTCCATGACTACTGTCTTAGAATTCTTTTCTGTTTTTTTGAGGTGGGGGGGTCTCGCTGTGCTTCCCAGGCTGGACTCAAATTCCTGGGCTCAAGTGATTCTCCCTTCTCAGCTTCCTGAGTAGCTGGGACTACAGGTGTGTGCCACTGCACCCAACTTGTCTTGAAATTTTTTTTTTTTTTTTTTTTTTTTTTTTTTTTGAGACGGAGTCTTGCTCTGCCACCCAGGCTGGAGTGCAGTGGCCGGATCTCAGCTCACTGCAAGCTCCGCCTCCCGGGTTTACGCCATTCTCCTGCCTCAGCCTCCCGAGTAGCTGGGACTACAGGCGCCTGCCTCGTTGCCCGGCTAGTTTTTTTTTTTGTATTTTTAAGTGGAGACAGGGTTTCACCGTATTAGCCAGGATGGTCTTGATCTCCTGACCTCGTGATCCGCCCGTCTCGGCCTCCCAAAGTGCTGGGATTACAGGCTTGAGCCACCGCGCCCGGCCTTGAAATTCTTAATAATTTTATCTTTGCATTTGCATTTTGCAAGGGAAGTCCAGTGGGACAATGCAGCATGCACTGAGGGCTTGGTGTCTTGGCCCATGCATGGTCTGCCTCTCCCTGTTTCCCTGGAACAGTTCTCAGCTGCCTGTTCCCCGCTCCCTGGTTCCCCAGGCCCCACCTGACTTCACCTTCCTTGCTGAACTCTGCCTGCTGTAGGGGCCTAGCTGTGGGCACAGGGAGAAGTGAGGTTGAGCTGGTGTGCCCTATGGCATTTTGGGGAGCAGGAGGGTGGCAGCCATCCTTGCCCTGGGCTGGCAGCGCCATGGTGCCTTTGATGGTCAGCAGCAGGACCAGGTCTCTCAGACATCCCCTGGCCAGGTGCTGAGACTGCTTTGGAATGGAGATTTAATCCTTTGGGGTCTCCCAGCAGCCATGGGTTGGGGCAGCAGGTCCATGGGAAGGGAAGATTGACGGCCTCACCTCATCCTTGCCCCTGGGCAGAGATGGCATGTCAGTCTGGTGGTCTAGCCAGAGGACGACTCCTGGAGCTGGTGAACTGTGCATGGCTATGCAGTCATGGGCAGCCCACCTCCTACTCCTCACCCCCCAGTGCCTGCGAGGGTCTGCACTCACCCTGTAAGTATCTCTGTGCCCAAGGAAGCATAGCATCAAATAGCAAATAAGAAACACCAAGAAAGGGCAAGAGAAAGACCACAGAAGAAAGAAAAAGTTTGTATTTTAGTGCCTCTAATGACACTTTTCCCCCCTACCCATCTTTTCTTTTCTTTTCTTTTTTTTCTTTTCTTTCTTCTTTCTTCTTTTTCTTCTTCTTCTTTTTTTTTTCTTCAGGGTCTTGCTTTATTGCCCAGGCTGGAGTACAGTGGTGCAATCACGGCTCACTGCAGCCTCAACCTCTTGGGCCCAAGCAATCTTCCCACCTTGGTCTCCTAAAGTGCTGGGATAACAGGCATGAGCCGCCACACCTGGCTGAGGCCTCACTTTTTCATTTTGTGCTGAGACTTGTAAATTAAGTAGCTAGCCCTGGCTGTAGCAGAGGGTATAGATTCTTTTCTGGCTCTGTTTTGTGACATTTCAACTTACTGGGCTCTTATTAAAGGTGATTTAGATGACTTATCAACTTTTCATGAGTATAGATGAAGAACTCTTCGAGGGCAGGGGTCTCCATCCCCTGGGCCACAGATCAGTACTGGCCTCAGGAACCAGACCGCACAGCAGGAGGTGAGTGGCAGGCAAGCAAGTCAAGCTTCATCTGTATTTACAGCCACTCCCCATCGCTGGCATTATTGCCTGAGCTTGGCCTCCTGTCAGATCAGTGGCGACCTTGATTGTCATAGGAGCATGAACCCTCTAGTGAACTGCGCATGGGAGAGATCTAGGTTGCATGCTTCTCAGGAGAATCTAATGCCTGATGACCCATCACTGTCTCCCATTACTCCCAGATGGGATCGTCTAGTTGCAAGAAAACAAGTTCAGGACTCTCACTGATTTTTACCTTATGGTGAGTTGTATAACTATTTCATTATATATTACAACGTAATAATAATAGAAATAAAGTGCACAATAAATGTAATGCACTTGAATCATCCCTAAACTATCCGCTGCCACCCTAGTCTGTGGAAAAATGGTCTTTCATGAAACTGGTCCCTGTTGCCAAAAAGGTTGGGACTGCTGCTCTAGAAGGTATGGGATTGGGAGGCGGGGGTCACACAGATAGCCACTGACAACCTGAGAATAGTGAGCATGGGCCTGTAAAAACAGATCAGTAGGTATTTGTGGAAAGTATTGATGAATACCTGAATGAATGAATGAAACAATAAACTAAGAAAAATGGTATGGCATGCATGAATGTGTGATGGGCCCAAAATATGATCCTCCTAGGGATATTTGCCTTAGAAAAGGAGGCAAAGGCTAAGCTGAAAAAATCTGTGGCACGTGAGAGCCCTAGGGGGCTCTGGGTATGGGTGGGAGGAATCTGAAGTCTCTGTGTAGAGACTACTCTTGGGCCATCCAATCTTCTCTGCTCACTACAGCTAAGCCTTTTTCTGCCCACTATAGCTTCCCACATGCTGCTTTAATGTTGATATCTAGAAGAGATTCTAGCCTGGCATGGTGGCTCCTGTAATCCCAGCACTCTGGGAGTTCAAAGTGGGAGGATTGCTTGAGCCCAGGAGTTCAAGAACAGCCTAGGCAACCTAGTGAGACCACATCTCTACAAAAAATTTAAAAATTAGCTCAACGTGGTGGTGTGTGTCCATAGTCCCAGCTACTCAGGAGGCTGAGACAGGAGGATCACTTGAGCCCACAGGCTACAGTGAACCATGATCACGCCACTACACTCCAGCCTGGGTGACAGAGCAAGACCTTGTCGCTCAAAAAAATAAAAAGAGAAAATAGAAGAGGTTCTTACTGTACAATAGGACTATTTATTTATTTATTTATTTTCATTTGTATGTTTATTTATTTTTTCTTATTTATTTTATTTTTTATTTTTTGAGTCAGAGTCTTGCTCTGTCACCCAGGCTGGAGTGCAATGGCAGGATCTCAGCTCACTACAACCTCTGCCTGCTGGGTTCAAGTGATTCTTCTGCCTCAGCCTCCCGAGTAGCTGGGATTACAGGCATGGGCCAGCATGCCCGGCTAATTTTTGTATTTTTAGTAGACGGGTTTCACCATATTGGCCAGGTTGGTCTTGAACTTCTGATCTCAAGTGATCCACCTGCCTCGGCCTCCCAAAGTGCTAGGATTACAGGCATAAGCCACCTCACCCAGCCACAATAAGAGCTTTTTAATGAGAAGAAGACAGAAGTCTTGACGGAGAATTTCTCTTCCTGAGAGGAAGTACCAGCACGTTATGAACCATAGTTGATTTGTTTTTAAAAATCTCAAGCTGTAATAATTCCCAGTTGCTCGGTGCACAGTGAATGAGGCTGATATTTAAACAGAATGCCGCATGGCACCCACTGTGTCCACACTTCCTGCCTGCCTGTCCTATGCCTCTTCAGGTGATGTCCACCTTCTCCTTGAAGCCCTCTCTGGCTGCTCCAGTCCCTGAGCTTTCCTTCCTGCACTCATACAGCATGAGGAAGGCTCCATCTTTTTCTAGATGTGCTATTGTTTTAGCATTTGCCGTGTGCACTTTAGAGCCTCATTGCCTCTTTGAGGCCAAGGACGGCACTGTCCCTTCTCTCTAGTTGCTCTGAGTGCCAGGCAGAGCCCTGAACACCAAATACTTTGACTCTTTTCTGGCTACTCAACCCTCCTGGCTGTTCCTTCATCACCCTGGACCTGCCCCCATCCCAGGGTCTTTGCACTTGCTCTCCCTCTGCCTGGAAAGCCCTTCTCCCTGCAATCTGCAGGGCTTGATTACTCTTCACTTTCAGGCCTTTGCTCAAATGTTACCTCATCAATGCACCCTTCTCTGACCATCCTATTGAATGTTCCAAATTTTTTTTTTTTTTTTTTTTTTTTTTGAGACAGAGTCTCACTCTGCTGCCCAGGCTGGAGTGTAATGGTTCAGTCTTGGCTCACTGCAGCCTCCACCTCCCAGGTTCAAGTTATCTTCCCACCTCAGCTTCCCAAGTAGCTGGATCTACAGACACGTGCTACCATGCCCAGCCTTTTTTTTTTTTTTTTTTGAGACAGAGTCTTGCTCTTGTCACCCAGGCTGGGGTGCAGTGGCACGATCTTGGCTCACTGCAACCTCCACCTCTCGGGTTCAAGTGATTCTCATACCTCATCCTCCTGAGTAGCTGGGATTACAGGTGCCCGCCACCACACCTGGCTAATTTTTTTATTTTTAGTAGAGGCAGAGTTTTGCCATGTTGGCCAGGCTAGTCTCAAACTCCTAACCTCAGGTGATCCACCTGCCTCGGCCTCCCAAAGTGCTGGGATTACAGGTGTGAGCAGGCCAGGAACTATTGTGCCATGGATATTGTTGGTAGCCTATCCGTCTTCCATGTCCACATCTGCAGGGGAAGGGGACCCTACCCTCAGCTCCTGGGGTGGTCCCTGGTTGGCACAGCCAGTTGGCACAGTCCATTCTCCTGAACACAGTCACAGCCTTCAGAGGGGCACCTGGGACTTGAGCTGTCCAATCAGGGAGATTCTTGGGACTCTTACCTGTAATGTTGCTGTAGACTTGCTTCCTGTTCTTCCTGGAAACATTGTTGGCCTGACTGAGCCATCTGGTCACCAGAGTGAGGATGTGGACAACATAAAGCAGAGGGCAGAACCGAGGGAACCCCAGATAAGGGGAGCCAGACCTGGATTAAGGCAACTCTGAAAGGCAAGACTTTCTGGATATTTTTAAGGCACTTGGGGACTAAAATAATAGAGTCTAACAAAAAAGTTTAAGACGTCCATTATTTATATTGTTCAAAGTATAAAGAAATATAGAAACTCCTTTGCTTACAAACTTCCAGCTTCCAATTAAGCAGAGACCCCAAAGCTATAGCCCAAAGCAGAAGTATGTTGCCTTTAACAGGGGGCACCTGTCGCTGACTCCCAGGAGTGTGGAGTTGGGAACCAGTTGGCATTTTCAGCTTGTTCTAGAAGTCCAGGACTATGTATCTTGTCTTCTTTTTTTTTTTTTTTTTTTTGAGATGGAGTCTTGCTCTGTCGCCCAGGCTGGAGTGTAGTGGCTGGATCTCAGCTCACTGCAAACTCCACCTCCCAGGTTTACGCCATTCTCCTGCCTCAGCCTCCCGAGCAGCTGGGACTACAGGCGCCCGCCACCTCGCCCAGCTAGTTTTTTGTATTTTTTAGTAGAGACGGGGTTTCACTGGGTTAGCCAGGATGGTCTCGATCTCCTGACCTCGTGATCCGCCCGTCTTGGCCTCCCAAAGTGCTGGGATTACAGGCTTGAGCCACCACGCCCGGCTGTATCTTGTCTTCTTAATCTGAATGGGATTCTCCCCAATCCAGGGAACGAGCTGTGAGCTTTTTTTTTTTTTTTTTTTTTTTTTTGAGACAGGGTCTCACTCTGTCACCCATGCTGCTGGAGTGCAGTGGTACAATCACAGTCACGGCTCACTGCAGCCTTGACCTTCTGGGCTCAAGCAATCCTCCTGCCTCAGCCTCCCAAGTAGCTGGGACTACAGGCATGTGCCAACAAGCCCAGCTAATTCTTGTGCTTTTGTAGAGATGGGATTTCACCTTGTTGTTCAGTCTGGTCTCAGACTCCTGGACTCAACTGATCTGCCTGCCTCAGCCTTCAGACATGCAGGGATTACAAGTGTGAGCCACCGCGCCTGAGTTCTCTCTTATTGGAATGAAAGTTTTCAGGGGATGCACATTTCAGCTCCCTGCACCCCTGTAATGACAAGAGGGACCAATGCTGTAATGTCCTCTTTGCAAATGGCTGAGAGCACACAGATCTGACACGCGTGGAAGGTATTGTGAGGCTGTGTTCTGAAAAGGAATAGTAAACTAGGAAAAGTTTCTCTTCAAACAAACAAAAACCTGGCCTCTGCCAAGCAGGTGCTTCTCCCAGGTTCTTGGCTTCCCGGTTTACTTCCTGGCTTATCTGTAGCAAATGGTCGCTGAGAACCTGGAAGCAATTCCTCATTTGCAATTCAATGGCAGATTTTTTTTTTTTTTTTTTTTTTTTTTCCTTTTTGAGACAGTCTCGCTTTGTCGCCCAGGCTAGAGTGTATGGTGTGATCTCAGCTCACTGCAACCTCAGCCTCCTGGGTTCAAGTGATTGATTCTCCTGCCTCTCCTCCCAAGTAGCTGGGACTATAGGCATGTGTCACCATGCCCAGCTAATTTTTGTATTTTTAGTAGAGACGGGATTTTGCCATGTTGGCCAGGCTGGTCTCGAATTCCTGACCTCAATGATCCCCCCTCCTCGGCCTCCCAAAATGCTGGGATTACAGGCATGAGCCACCATGCCTGGCCATAATGGCAGATTTTTAAGTGAAAAGAAAAGCATAGTTATGGCCAGGTGCAGTGGCTGACACTATAATCCTGGCACTTTAGGATGCCGAGGTGGACAGATCACTTAGGTCAGGAGTTCGAGACCAGCCTGGCTAACACGGTGAAACCCCATCTCTACTAAAAATACAAAATTAGCCGGGCATGGTGGCACATGCCTGTAATCCCAGCTACTCGGGATGCTGAGGCAGGAGAATCACTTGAACCCGGGAAGCAGAGCTTGCAGTAAGCTGAGATCACGCCATTGCACTCTAGCCTAAGCAACAAAAGCAAAACTCCGTTCCCAAATGGAAAAAAAAAAAAAAAAAGAGGCCGGATGCAGTGGCTCACATCTGTAATCCCAGCACTTTGGGAGGCCGAGGCAGGTGGATCACTTGAGGTCAGGAGTTTAAGACCAGCCTAGCCAAGATGGTGAAATCCCGTCTCTACTAAAAATACAAAAATTGGCTGGGCGTGGTGGTGGACACCTGTAATTGTAGCTACTTGGGAGGCTGAGGCAGGAGAATAGCTTGAACCCAGGAGGCAGAGGTTGCAGTAAGCTGAGATCGCGCCATTGCACTCCAGCCTGGGTGACAAGAACGAAACTCTGTCTCAAAAAAAAAAAAAAAAAAAAAAAGAAAAAAGAAAGAAAGAAAAGCATAGTTAAAACTCCTTGTTTTGTGAAGCAGATGTGGCCAGGTCTTGTAGACGGGGAAGGAGAAGCAGAGAGCAAGATGGTTAACATTTGGCATAAGCAGCTGTGACCTGGTGAGCTGGGACGGGGAGGAAAAATAATACAATAATCACAGCTAGCATTCTTTTTGTTTGTTTGAAACGGAGTCTCGCACTGTTGCCTGGGATTGGAGTGCAAAGGTGTGATCTCGGCCCACTGCAGCATCTACCTCCCAGGTTCACGCGATTGACTGAGCAGCTGAGTAGCTGGGATTACGGGCACACGCCACCGCACCCGGCTCATTTTTTGTATTTTTGTATTTTTTTTTTTTTTTATGAGACAGAGTCTTGCTCTGTTGCCCAGTCTGGAGTGCACTGGCGTGATCTCGGCTCACAGCAACCTCCGCCTCCTGGGTTCAAGCAATTCTCTTGCCTCAGCCTCCTGAGCAGCTGGGATTACAGGCACGCACCACCACGCCTGGCTAATTTTTGTATTTTAGTGGAGACGGAATATTTCACCATGTTGGTCAGGCTGGTCTCAAACTTTTGACCTCATGATCTGCCCGCCTTGGCCTCCCAAAGTGCTGAGATTACAGGCATGAACCACCACACCCGGCCAATTTTTTGTGTTTTTAGTAGAGACAGGGTTTCACTACGTTGGCCAGCCTGGTCTCGAACTCCTGTCCTCGTGATCCACCCACCTCGGCTTCCCAAAGTGCTGGGAGATTACAGGCGTGAGCCACTGCGCCCGGCCAATAATCACAGCTAGTATTCTTGAGTGCCCATATGTGCCACACACTGTTCCACTTGAAAGTGCCTTTGCAAAAATTCCACCTGAAGAAATTATGGCAGTGAAAGAGATCAGACCAAACCAACTCCATCTTGCTTCTAACTTTCAAGCTGTCTTTGTACATTCCTGGCGTAGGCCGAACTAACTTTGGGAAGGAATTCAGTTCATGGTTTGACTCCGAAACAAAATTGATAACAGCCCTTTTCGAAGACCCGCTTCTTGTCTGGGGACCAGTCTGCCTTTGCAGGGCTAACAGATTAGCTACAAGATTAGAAAGTACAGTTTAGGCCGGGCGCGGTGGCTCAAGCCTGTAATCCCAGTACTTTGGGAGGCCGAGACGGGCGGATCACGAGGTCAGGAGATCGAGACCATCCTGGCTAACACGGTGAAACCCCGTCTCTACTAAAAAA
>NW_016813366.1:1190325-1199743 GCF_001698545.2 Rhinopithecus bieti | reverse complement strand
AAAAAAAAAAAAAAAAAAAAGAAAGTACAGTTTAGTGGTAATGCAGCCTCTGGCTCCAAGAGTGTGAACCTCCCCAAATTGCTCCTGGGGATAACATCACTATTGTAAAGCTTAAGATGAGTGCTGGAGATATTTTGCAGACCCTACACTTGATGGATCAGCTGGATCAGCTGACATCACCCGGAATGGTTATCTGGCTCAACCAGTTCTGCCATCCCACCCAGAAACAGAAGACAGTAAGAAAAATTCACTTTGACCCCATGTGATTCCATCTCCAACCTGATCCATCAGCACTCCCCACTTCCCAAGCCCCTACCTGCCAAATTATCTTTAAAAACTCTGATCTCCAAGTGCTCCGGGAGACTGATTTGAGTAATAATAAAACTCCAGTCTCCCTCTTCTGCACAGTCCGCTCTGTGTGAATTACTCTTTCTCCATTGCATTTCCCCTGTCTTGATAAATTGCCTCTGTCTAGGCAGCAGGCAAGGTGAACCCACTGGGCAGTTGCATACTCACATTTATTTATTTGTTTGTTTGTTCGTTGAGACAAAGTCTGTCATCCAGGTTGGAGTGCAGTGATGTGATCTCTGCTCATTGCAGCCTCAACTTCCTGGTCTCAAGCCATCCTCCCACCTCCGCCTCCCAAGTAGCTGGGATTACAGGTGCATGACACCATGCCTGGTTAATTTTCGTATTTTTTGTAGAGATGGGGTTTCACCACATTGCCCAGGCTGGTCTCAAACTCCTGGACTCAAGCGATCCCCCCACCTCAGCCTCCCAAAGTGCTAGGATTACAGGCATGAGCCACTGTGCCCAGCCCTTGCCTTACATTTAATCTTCACTATTAATACACACATGTTATAAATGAGAGCATTAAATTATGGAGAGCAGCCGGGCGCGGTGGCTCAAGCCTGTAATCCCAGCACTTTGGGAGGCCGAGGCGGGCGGATCACGAGGTCAGGAGATCGAGACCATCCTGGCTAACACGGTGAAACCCCATCTCTACTAAAAATACAAAAAATTAGCCGGCCGAGGTGGCGGGCGCCTGTAGTCCCAGCTACTCGGGAGGCTGAGACAGGAGAATGGTGTAAACCCAGGAGGCGGAGCTTGCAGTTAGCCGAGATCGCGCCACTGCACTCCAGCCTGGGTGACAGAGCGAGACTCCGTCTCAAAAAAATAAATAAATAAAATAAAATAAAATAAAGTATGGAGAGCAGAAGCAACTTGTCCAAGGTCATACGCAACTAGAAAGGAGTGTAACTGATGTTTAAACCCTAACAGTCTGGTTCCAGAATCTGTGCTTTTAAAGTCAAGAAAAGCACATCTGGGCCTTGACCTTTGGGACCACCCCTAGCACACAGGCTTTAGCTAGCAGAGGGGCAGCAAAGGAAGACAGCAAGAGGTGGCCCCTGGTCGGAGCTCTTTGCGGTTTGCCAAGGCTTTCTAAAAGAAGGTTCACTGACTCGAAAGGGTTTGGGGCTTTACAGACTGGTAAGCTCTCCCCAAACTGGGTAGTTGTACTTTTATTTTGTTAAGTAAAAAATATTTTTAAAAATCTGCTAACATCACTATCAATCATTTCATAAAGCAAATGTAATTTCAATGCAAATAAACCCCAGGAAAGACACCATCTCAGAGTACAGGCCAGGCCTTTAGGTTGAATAAATCTACCTTTGTAAACACCTCCTTTCATTGTCCTTATTTTCCTCATCTCACCACAGGCCGGTGGAAACTTCCTCGTGGGCAGCACCTGTTTAAGGACTGCCATCCAGAAACCACCGTGATGCCCCATACGATCCCTATAAACCCTCTGCAAGGTAGACAGGGAAAGTCTTCTTTACCCAGTCTACTCATGAAGAAACCGAGGCTCAGAGAAGTCTTGTTTAAGAACACACACCCTTAAAAATGGCAGCGCCAGGCTACAAACCCACGTTTTCAGACTCCAGGGCTCCAGTGCTCTTTCCTTCTATACCTCAAAGCATTCACAGAACGCACTCACTGACCACCAGCTTGGTTGCTGTGTGAGGACCTAAATGTTCAGAAAGAGAAGAAGTGTTTCCAAGTGCCATTTCCATTGACAGCGCTCAGAACGGAGTAGTGCAGCTGGCTGAAAGGCAGCCTCTGGATTCAGGGTGAGGTGGGAAGCCCCTCAGGGGCAAGGTAGGAGCACATTTCCTCTTTCATTCCCAGGCTCAGGCCACACAGGGATGAGCACACAGGGCTGGCAAGAAATCCTTGCAGCTTAGAAGTGTGAATGTGGGTTTGTTTCTTTTTTAATTAAGAAAATTTTTTGGCCGGGCATGGTGGCTCAAGCCTGTAATCCCAGCACTTTGGGATGCTGAGGCAGGCGGATCACAAGGTCAGGAGATTGAGACCATCCTGGCTAACACGATGAAACCCCGTCTCTACTAAAAATAAAAAAAAATAAAAAAATAAAAAAAGTTAGCCAGGCGTGGTGGCGTGTGCCTATGGTTCCAGCTACTTGGTAGGCTGAGGCAGGAGAATGTCGTGAACCTGGGAGGCAAAGATTGCAGTGAGCCAAGATCACGCCACTGCACTCCAGCCTGGATGACAGAGCGAGACTCTGTCTCAGAAAAAAAAAAAGAAAAGAAAATCTTTTTAGACACAGGGTCTTGCCGTGTAGCCCAGGCTGGTCTCAAACTCCTGGGCTCAAGCTATCCTCTCACTTTGTCCTCCCAGAGTGCTGGGATTATAGACGAGAGCCACTGGGCCTGGCTGGAGTATGTTTTTTTTGTTTGTTTTTGAGATGAAGTGTTGCGCTGTCTCCCAGGCTGTAGTGCAGTGGCATGATCTCAGTTCACTGCAACCTCCACCTCCCGGATTCAAGCTATTCTCCTGCCTCAGCCTGCCGAGCAGCTGGCATTACAGCCGTGCGCCACCATGCTCAGCTAATTTTCATTATTTTAAATAGAGACGAGGTTTCGCCATGTCGGCCAAGCTGGTCTCGAACTCCTGCCCTCAGGTGATATGCCAGCCTCAGCCTCCCAAAGTGCTGGGATTACAGGTGTGAGCCACTGAGCTTGGCCCAGAGTATGGTTTTATTTTATTTTATTTTTTTTGAGAAGGAGTCTCGCTCTGTCACCCAGGCTGGAGTGCAGTGGCCGATCTCAGCTCACTGCAACTCGCCTCCCGGGTTTACGGCATTCTCCTGCCTCACGCCTCCCGACTGTTAGCTGGGACTAGGCGCCCGCCACCTCGCCGGCTAGTTTTTTGTATTTTTGTAGAGACGGGGGTTTCACCGTGTTAGCAGTGATGGTCTCGATTCCTGACCTCGTGATTCCGCCGCCTCGGGCCCCAAAGTGCTGGGATTAGGATTACAGGCTTGAGCCACCGCGCCCGGCCGGCCAGAGTATGGTTTTAAATGCTAGTTTTTATTTAACAGAATTTTACTGTGGTAAGAAGGGAGGAAGAAAAAAAAAATCCCAGACACAATTTGAGAGGATGTTTCCAGGAGTTGGGAGAAAAGGATGAAATCCAGAAAAGACTTGATGGAGGTACCCTGGGCAGTGAGGGGAGGAGGGAGGCAGCAAGAGGGGCCTTATCCCTGGAGGAGGACAGCTGGCAGGGAGGCAGGAGCACTGTCTGTGGTGTCCCACTGTCTTAGGATCAAGACCACACCCCCGATATTGCCCCCCAGTGCCTCAGGCTTTGCCCTGCCTACTGCCCTAGTGTCACTTGTACTACTCTTGTTCTGGGTTTCTGGGCTCCAGACACATTTCCTCAAAGATATCCCCATGGGACCCCACCTCGGGGCCTTTTTTTGCCAGCGTCTTGCTCTGTTGTCTAGGCTGGAGTGCAGTGGCACAATCACAGCTCACTGCAGCCTCTACCTCCTGGGCTCAGACAATCCTCCCATCTCAGCCTCCTGAGTGGCTGAGACTACAGATGCATACCACTATACCCAGCTAATTTTTTTTTTTTTTTTTTTTTTTAATTTTTGTAAAGACAGGGTTTCACCATGTTGCCCAGGCTGGTCTCAAACTCCTGGGCTCAAGCCATCCTCCTGCCTCGGCCTCCCAAAGTGCTGGGATTACAGGTGTGAGCCACCATGTCGGGCCCACCTCACAGCCTTTGAGCATGGCATTCCCGCTCCTGGGTTTCCACCAGTACTCACTAATGCCTGTTCATCTTTTGGTGACTTCCCTGACTCCTGTGTGCCAGCTGGAGGCGTAGACAGCCCAGAGCCACATTAGCCCACTTCCAGAAGTGGGCATTTCAATGTTCACAGTGTGCACAGGCCCCAGGGGCAGCGGCTTGGCCAGGAGTTGCTCATGGAGCCCACGGTAGCACGGTAGCACCAAGGAGCACCCCTTATCTTGTCCTGGATGGAGTCAGCACCCTGAGCCTTCCCTTCAGATCCTTATTATAGTCTGCAAGTATATATTTGGGTGATTGTTTTGTTAATGTCCTTCTCCCAACTAAATAGTCAGCTTCCTTTTTGTTGGCCATGGTATCTGCAGCCTAGCACGGACCCACAGGCCTGGACAGTGCCTACTAAGTGTCTGTGGAGTGGCTTCCTTACTTGTTTTGCCAAGGGGTGCCAGAATGTGCCACTGGCATTTGCTTTTCATTCACACTATTCTTGTGGCTAGAGCGGAGTGGGTTGGAGGTCATGGCCATCTCTAGAGAGCTGTTCCAAGACTACTTGAGATTGTGTTTTCTTCCCAGTCCAAGATTCAGAATCCACTGGCCTTGAGGTCGCCCTGTCCTGGGGACAGTGGGACCTGTCACCTGCTGGCCAAGGTAGGGCTCCAACTTTTGTGAAAAGTACATGCAGCAGGTCTGACCCTTAAACAACTCTTCAGACATGTGGAATGCAGGGTGGGGCGGGAGCAGCTGGCACACATGTCATTCCCTGTTTAGCCACTGAAGGGCAGTGCTGCTCCACAGGAAAGAGCCAAGCAGACGTGCGCCATCACTGTGGCTTCTAGGTCCGAGTAAGGATATTAGCTAGCCCCTACCAAGTACCAGTGGTGTGCTAGTCACTTTGAATATAGTACTTGTGCAATCATGCAAGAGAAAGTTGATGATCCATAGTGCAGTGTAGTGTAGTGCAGTGCAGTGCAGTGTAGTGTAGTTTTTGAGACAGGGTCTCACCGTTGTCTAGGCTGGAATATAGTGACCAGGGCTCACTGAAGCCTTGACCTCCGGGGCTCAAGTAATCTTCCCGCCTTAGCCTCCCAAATAACTGGGACTACAGGTGCACACCACTACACCTGGCTAATTTTTGTATTTTTTTGTAGAGATGTGGGTCTCCCTGTGTTGCCCAGGCTAGTCTCGAACTCCAGGGCTCAAGTGATTCTCCTGCCTCAGCCTCCCAAAGTACTGGGATTATAGGTGTGAGCCACCACACCCAGCTGACCCTTATTTTAAGGATGAAGTAAAGAAGATCAGAGAGATTAAATGATGTTTTCAATGTCTCATGACAGTGAATGGCTAAGCCAGAAATCAACCTCAGGTCTGCCTAAATCCCAAACCCTGTCAATGCCTTCCGCTGCTCTCCCTCTGTCAAGATGGCCAATCTTTTCTAGCATGTTGTCCTAGCAGCCACCTGCCAGGGTAGTGCTCACAGCACAACCTTGTCTCACTCAGCTGGCTTAATTTAGCCAACTTTTGATTACCAAAATTAATACAGGGGTCACTAACTTGGGTCTAAAATTTTAAAATGGGTTATTAAAATGTTTGCTTTGGCTAGGCACGGTGGCTCATGCCTGTAATCCCAGCACTTTGAGAGGCTGAGCAAGTGAATCACTTGAGGTCAAGAGTTCAAAACCAGCCAGCCAACATGGTGAAACCCCATTTATACTAAAAATACAAAAATTAGCCAGGCATGGTGGCACTCACCTGTAGTCTCAGCTGCTCGGGAGGTTGAGGCTGGAGAATCGCTTGAACCCGGGAGGCAGAGGTTGCAGTGAGCCGAGATTGCACCACTGTACTCCAGCATGGGTGACAGATTGAGACACTGTCTCGTAAAATAAAATAAAATAAATAAAATAAAATGCTTGTTTTGATTCCAGAGACTGTTATTCGGTATGCATGGGATAGGGGGAGGAGGGAAAACAGATCTGTCCTTCCACAGTCCTCTCCCTAATCTCATTCTGCAATCTTTCCCACCCCTTCCCCACCCAGCCCTCACACAGCTGCCGGGCAGCTTTCCAATAGACTTGCTCAGATGGCTCTTTCACCACTGTACTGGGCCCCCTGTAGCTTCTGGAAGAAAGTCCCACTCCTTAGCAAGCAGCCCAGGTGCTTCCTAAGCTGCCAGCTACCTTGCCACCAGACTTCTTCCCCACTGGCTCATGAGGGTGCACTCTCAGCCCCAGCTGCCTGAGCCAGAGCATTCAGTACCTAAAGCTGTATCTCTCCACTGCAGAGTGAGAATGAAGATACTGGCCACCCAGGTGGTTGTAAGGCTAAAACCACCACCTTTAAAGTTCTCTTGGCACAGTGCTGGCCACAGTGGGGCTCATCACCATGTTTCTCACCTTCCCTTCCTCAGCGCTTGGAAATGTGCAAGTATAGTACAACCTACAGAGGCAAATCCATGTGGTATAGCGCTCTGCACAGTGCAATCCCTGTGTAAACATTTCCATACACAGGGAAATGTCACCTGGGGCATTATTTTGCTCAGGCTGACACTGAGGAAGACACTTCCTGGATTTTTTTTCCTGTGTCCATGGTGAGGTCCAAAGTGACTCAAATACCACCCAAATCCGTGGATGCTAAACACCTTGAGGGCAGAGACAGAGTTATGAACCTCTGGGTCTCCCCATAGGTCCAACCCAGCACTGGGTCTTCAGTGGTGCCTCTAAGAATGTCAGTTGGTCAATTTGTTATTGACTGGGCATGTGACAAGTTGCAGGAGTGCACAGGTCATTTCAGGGGATCATTATCTGAAACAGAAACAGCATTGTTTTAAAGAGCCTGTAGGAGCCCAGAAGAAATACAAGACTTTCTTATTCCTTTTGCAGAAGCTGGCTGTTTAAAGCCACAGGGCGTTAGATCAAGAATGCCATGAGGCTGACCAGTGAGGGGCTTGACTTTGAGGGCTCTGGGCTGGTTGGGCTGGCCATGCTCACATGTGGAAAGCAGTAGGACCCATCCCCTGGTTTTGAGCATTTGAAGTAGCCTTGGTTTACTCTCTGCTCTGACTTCTCACTTTAGTCTTCCTATTCTGAAGTTCAAAGAGCTGCAAATAGTCCTTAGACAAAGCCTGTGGGGTGTCTCCCCAGGTTCCAGGAACTCTTCAAATCAGATAGACTAGGAATATGAAACTCAGCCTCTTCCATGAAGGGGCCCACTGGATCCCATAATAAGTGGGAATTCTACCCTCAGCCCAGACTCTCCTGACTCCAGCCCAATCTCAGTCTTAACCTCAGGGTCCCAGCTTTCCTCTGTCCACTGCCACATCAAACTTACCTGTTCTGGGTTTGCATGTCAGGTACATTTTCTGATCAATACACATTTGCCTATCTGTGACTAAGGTATTCCTCAGGTATTGATGGGTCTGCCTGTGTGTGTTCTCAAATCTAAAATGGTCAACTACCCTTTGAACATTGTAAGCATGTTATATACACATTATTTTTGCCTTTAGTTATCTCAGTAACATTATATTCCATGTTATATGGCATTTAAACTATCTGGGTGGTCTTGTATATAATACTTTACCTCCTTCAGAACCACAGGAAAAACTAATTGCTATTATTTCCATGAGAGATGGGGACTCTCAAGGGACTTGCCCAAGGTCACTTTACAAAGTAGTGATGGGGCTGGGCCTGGGCTAATGCCTGTAATCCCAGCACTTGGGGAGGCTGAGGCAGGTGGATCATTTGAAATTAGGAGTTCGAGACCAGACTGAACAGCATGGGGAAACTCCATCTCTACTAAAAATACAAAAATTAGCTTGGCGTGGTGGCACACACCTGTAATCCCAGCTACTCAGGAGGCTAAGGCATGAGAATCACCTGAACCCAGGAGGCAGAGGTTGCAGCGAGCTGAGATTGCACCACTGCACTCCAGCCTGGGCGACAGAGTGAGACTCTGTCTCAAAAAAAAAAAAAAAAAAAAAAGGAGCAAAGCCTCAAGCTCTTGTGTCAGCAGCCTCACCAGCCAAGTCTCTGTTTGTATTCTGTAGTAGCCCCCACAGGGTTACAAGCGAATATATTGCTGTTGCAGTCAGTAAGGATGATGCAACTGAGGAAGGCTGGCGGGCAGGTGGGTGTGGCCAGGGATGGCCAGGGATAGCCAGCCAGGCAGGGAACTCCTGAGTGGAGGCTGCTGAAAGATAAATACTTCTGGGCCCCCAGAAACAGCTCTCGGCTTCCAAATACCCTCTCAGCTCCTTGAAAACCTCTAAATAGCTGGGCGCAGTGGCTCATGCCTGTAATCCCAGCACTTTGGGAGGCCAAGGGGGGCGGATCACTTGAGACTAGGAGTTCAAGACCAGCCTGGCAAACATGGTGAAGCCCCATCTCTACTAGAAATACAAAAACTAGCTGGGCATGGTGGTACACACCAGTAATCCCAGCTACTCGGGAGTCTGAGGCAGGAGAATCACTTGAACCCGGAAGGCGGAAGTTGCAGTGAGCCGAGATTGTGCCATTGTACTCCAGCCTGAGCGTCAGAGTGAGACTCCGTCTCAAACAAAAAACAAGAAACAAAAAACAAGCCTCTAAATAGGGAATAAATCCTTACAGTTTAAGTTGACAGACCTGGGTGCAAATCCCAGCTGGGCTCCTCACTGGCTGTGTGAACTTGGGCAGGATACCTAACCTCTCTGAAATTTTGTTTAATCATATATTTAAAAAAATTTTTTTAATTATTGTTTTATTTTTATTTTTAAGACAGTCTCACTCTGCCATCCAGGCTGGATGGCATCTTGGTTCACTGCAACCTGCACTTCCCAGGTTTAAGCGATTCTCTTGCCTCAGCCTCCGAAGTAGCTGGGATTATACCATGTCCAGCTAAGTTTTATATTTTTAGTGGAGACAGGGTTTCACCATGTTGGCCAGGCTGGTCTCGAACTCCTGGCCTCAAGTGATCTGCCCGCCTCGGCCTCCCAAAGTGCTGGGATTACAGGTGTGAGCCACCGCACCCGGCCTTGTTTAATCACATGTTGGATGGTGATTTAAATAGTATCTATTTTATAAGGTTGTGAGGATTAAATTTAAAAATAACATCATGAGCTGATCATATTTTCTAGCTTATACTACTCAACAAGTCGTGTTTATTATAAATGTGCTGATGGTAGGGTTATGGTGTTTTTTTTTTTTGTTTGTTTTGTTTTGTTTTTTTTCCTTTAAATTACATTTATTTTATGGCTGAATTTACTCCCTAGCCCTAAGCAGTTGGTTCTTCAGTTTCTTCTGGGATATCTTTTTCTTCTGGGCAACCTCCT